>NC_087202.1:124726361-124806049 GCF_015104395.2 Macrobrachium nipponense
ACATAATGTTGTAGTATGCAAATGGTCCTAGTCAGCATTTTAAGGTAATCTGAACGAGGATACGTATATGCTTGGTAAGAATGCTTTGGACAGAGGAAAAGTAGAAAAAAATGAGGATCTTATTCGACTTCAAGTTATGATAAATCTGCATAGTTGTTTTTCCATCGCTTCTTAAGATTTTACTTCATACTTTCTAATTCTCACGAAAATCGACATTTGCTCTGAAAATAAATCAAATATATTTTTGAATAGCTATGTTTATAGCAATGTAAAGTACTATACGCCAGAAGTGTAGTACCAATGTCCATTTCAAAGTGTGCCAAAGAATTTATTTGCATGACTCCCTGTCTTCATTTTCTCCCTAATTAGTTGGAGTTTTTCATTTCATCGCACACTGTTATCTATAATACATTACCTTCTCTAATACCAGGCGTTCTTTTTCGATCATTAGCACATTTGCATCTTTACATACATACGCTTATTACTGTCCTGTAGAAAAGACAATTTGATAAATTTTTGAAATTGTATAGCTGCCAGATCATATACATACATCTAAGATCGCCATGTCTTCATACCCCACTATTAGTTGGAGTTTTGCATTTTATTGCATATTATTATCTATATATATATATATATATATATATATATATATATATATATATATATATGTGTGTGTGTATATATATATATATATATATATATATATATATATATATATATATATATATGCTTAAAAAATCACAGTAGAATGCACGTGACTTCATAAATAAGCGAATACCACGGGCAAATGATAGCCAGGAATCCAAGCGCTTTTCGTCTTTATTCAGACATCGTCAAGGAGCTACTAAAGTACAATCGGAGAGGAAGGAAGGCCTCAGGTACAAACAAGATCAGGAATACCAGATGGTTAATTATCAAAAGGGTAAAAATTAAAAGGGATAATCCAGGATTATCGATATCACACGGTCACAAACTTAAACAGATTCTGACCCTAACCGAAATTACAAAGTATCTTTGCAGTCCAAAACATGTAAAAACTGAATATATTAATTTTGTTGTTTATATTTATCTACAACTTTTTTCATTATGAAAGCATCAAGTTT
This sequence comes from Macrobrachium nipponense, assembly GCF_015104395.2. NCBI lineage: Eukaryota > Metazoa > Arthropoda > Malacostraca > Decapoda > Palaemonidae > Macrobrachium > Macrobrachium nipponense. The sequence goes on from NC_087202.1 coordinate 124,727,465, forward strand.
AAATAAACCAAGACTTAAATTTAGAACATTTCTATTATTTGACTTGATAAAACAAGATTCAATGATATTCCTTTAACTGTGTCATTACATGGGACTAAGGCTCTTGCTTGACTCCAGTTAATAGGATGGTCTAAATCTCTCATATGTACAAATAATGCATTCGATATTTGCCCAGTTCTCACAGAATATTGATGTTGCTTAAGACGCTGTGAAAGAGATTTGCCAGTTCTGTCCGTAATAGATTTTATCACACTTTTTTGCAAGGAATTTCATATATGCAGCCTGGAAGATCTTTAGGAGAATTTTTTGATTACTAAACTCTTGACATTAATATTACTGAAAACAACATTTATGTTAAAAAGCTTTAAAATTCTAGGAATATCTAAAAACCTTTCATCATAAGTAATTTTAGAATGTATGCTTACTAAATTCAAGTTTGTCATTTTTTAGTTGAAATAAAATGTTTTTCTAGCTCTTTTTCCATGCCACATCTACAAAAGTCCTTGGGTATTTAAGTTTCAATGCATATCATAAATAGTTTTAATTTCAGCGTCAATAAACTGCGGGCTACAGACACGTCAAGCCCTTAGGAACATCCCAGAAAAAAACAGAGAATTTAACATTTTGATGGTGATTGGAGTAGTAATGAACAAAAGAGGCAATATTAGTTGATTTTCGAACGACTGAAAAGGTGAAATTTCTATCATTTCTATGGACAGTTACATCAAGAAAATTCCAATTACAATTTCTTTCTTCCTCTACAGTAAATTTTATAGAAGGGACTAAATTATTGAGATTATTACGGAATTCTTGGAGGTTTTCGTGAACTGGCCAATACAGAAGATATCATCCACGTATCTAAACCAAATAACTTTTTGGGGCAAAATTCTTGGTAAGAGTTTTGTCTCAAAAAATTCCATGTAAATATTGCTAAGGACAGGAGTAAGGGAGGATTACCCATGGCCATGCCAAACTTTTGTACAAAAAATTCCCCCATTGAAACAAAATTTACTATCTTTGATACATACCTTATGAGACTAAGAGGATTTTCTACACTTAAGGGAAATGTCATGACGCTCTAATTCCTCTTCCTAAATATTCAAGTAAGTCATCTACAGGCACTTTTGTAAATAAAAAGAGCAACATCAAAACTAACCACCATATTAAATCATAATTCAAATTTAAACTATTCAATTTGTTTATAAAATCAACATTGTTTTTTAACATTCGTGTTAGAAATATTTCCTACCAAAGGAGTAAGAATTTTTACAAGCCATTTAGATAAATTATACGAAACTGAGCCCACTGAACTAATGATTGGTCTGATAGGGTAGGGTTATTGATATTATGTGTCTTGACTAACCATACATGTAAGGTAGGGAGGCGCATTGCGGTGTAAACTGTTTAATTAAATGGTCCAAGCCCTCAAAATGGATTTAATTTGTTTATTTATTAAAATGGGAGTTAACTGTCTGTGTAGGGTCAGACCTCAGTTTCGTATAAGTATCAGTGTCATTTAGCAATGTCATTATTTTACTTATATAGTCACTTTTATTCATAATTAACCACTGCAATAGATTTATCTGCTTTTGTCACCTTCACTGTTTCGTCTTCTTTAATTTTTTTCTAAAAGCCTGGAGAAATCTCACGGGTACATTAGGGGGAGAAGGTTTACTCATAGCACCATACACAATACCTTTACAAATATTGATATCATCAGGGCATAGGTTTGATTCAATTTTTTCTAAATAACAAAAGGATTTTGAGATGTCGACACAGTCCAGGTTACCATTAAATACACCGAAAGCTTAACCCATATCCCAAAGCCGCTGTCGTAGCACTATCCACTGGTTTGTCAGATAAATTAATCATGAAGTCCACGTTGGCATGCTTAGTCCAGTCGCTTTCAGCAATAGATTTTTCAGCTTGACTTGGAGCATCCTTCCTTTCAAGACGGTTGCAGCACTTTCTCAAATTTTCCGTAGCAATAATCCAGCATCCGATTCTTCCAATCGACAGGAACCGTCTGATTAAAGCTATACCGTCTGCTTCTAAGTGTACGGAACGCATCATCTACTTCCACTTTGTGATGTCGATGTGTTTCTGAAGTATGATGCGTTGAAACTCGTCGAAAGGTCGCTCTGCTAGGCGAAGAATTCTCACTGTTAAAATCGACTTGGGCATCACTTGCTCGTTCATGCACTTCCGCCCTAGAAAGTTGAGTCGGAGTTTCAGTTTGTGAGCGATGATAAGAGCATTACAGAAGGATGTCACGAATAGAACAAGGCTTGGAAAATTCAAAGAAAAGGCGTACGTAGAAGAAAGAAATTGTAATTTGAATTTTCTTGATGTAACTGTCCATAGAAATGATAGAAATTTTTCACCTTTTCAGTCTTTCGAAAATCAACTAATATTGCCTCTTTTGTTCATTACTACTCTCCAATCACCATCAAAATGTTAAATTCTCTGTTTTTTCTGGGATGTTCCTAAGGCTTTACGTGTCTGTAGCCCGCAGTTTATTGACGCTGAAATTAAACTATTTATGATATTGCATTGAAACTTAAATACCCAAGGACTTTTGTAGATGTGGCTGGAAAAGAGCTAGAAAAACATTTTATTCAACTAATGACAAACTTGAATTTAGTAAGCATAACATTCTAAAATTACCTTATGATGAAAGGTTTTTAGATATTCCTAGAATTTTAAAGCTTTTTAACATAAATGTTGTTTTCAGTAATATTAATGTCAAGAGTTTAGTAATCAAAAATTCTCCCTAAAGATCTTCCAGGCTGCATATATGAAATTCTTGCAAAAAGTGTGATAAAATCTATTACGGACAGACTGGCAAATCTCTCTTTCACAGCGTCTTAAGCAACATCAATATCTGTGAGAACTGGGCAAATATCGAATGCATTATTTGTACATATGAGAGATTTTAGACCATCCTATTAACTGGAGTCAAGCAAGAGCCTTAGTCCCATGTAATGACACAGTTAAAAAAAAGGAATATCATTGAATCTTGTTTTATCAAGTCAAATAATAGAAATGTTCTAAATTAAGTCTTGGTTTATTTAAACTTGATGCTTTCATAATGAAAAAAGTTGTAGATAAATATAAGCAACAAAATTAATATATTCAGTTTTTACATGTTTTGGACTGTAAAGATACTTTGTAATTTCGGTTAGGGTCAGAATCTGTTTAAGTTTTGTGACCGTGTGAATATCCGATAATCCTGGATTATCCCTTTTAATTTTACCCTTGATAATTAACCACCTATCTGTATTCCTGATCTGTTTGTACCTGAGGCCTTCCTCTCCGATTGTACTTTAGTAGCTCCTTGACGATGTCTGAATAAAGACGAAAGCGCTTGGATTCCTGGCTATCATTTCCCGTGGTATTCGCATATATATATATATATATATATATATATATATATATATATATATATATATATATATATATATATATATATATATATATATGATATATCGCCTTCACTAAGACCAGGTTTTATCAAGGGTTACTATCACCTTTGCATCTTTTATACATATGCTAATTCCTGTAGAAAAGACAACTCGATCATTTTTTTAAAATTTAATTTAGCATATGTATCCTACATCTAATATTTTTTTCAGAGATCAGTGGCGCCTTTTTGTAAACAAAGTTTGACAGATGCCGCTGTACATTCCAAACGGAGAAATACCGCCGGAACTTCTATGTGCCTAGAGTTTCAAGTTTAATGCCGCCTATTTAAGTGAAATTGGAGTGATGTGTCGTGTTCATCGGCTAAAATGAACATTAAACACATTAAGAACATTTTACCACCCCAGGTAATATGATATTTTCTTTTAATATGCAAATAAATAGGTAGTTTAGTTAGGATAAGCAGGGAAGTCAAGCGTACGGTTAGCGACAACCTTGACTGAATCGCGCTTACGGTCACTTAATGTAGATTAATGCAAATTAAACAATTGAGACAAGACAATAGTAAGCAGAATTACGACATTTCATCAATACCATTTATCGTAGCCTATTTAAATTACAACCCTAGGTTTAGGTTATTGTTGTACAACAGTAGGCTAAGGAAAAATGCCCTCGAATCCTAGCTACAGGTATCGTAGGCTAGGTAATGGCAAAGGTTAGGCTAATGAAGCTAAGGCTGACTGATTAGTTTTGTGTTGGTAGGATAAGCTACTTTATTATTTCATTGTAAAGTAGCTTATTAAACTATCTGATAGGTAGGGTAAACAACCGACTGGACTAGCCAATTCACTGACTACCGTATTTTTGGCCACCCTCCGAAAAAATACTTTAACACGTCCTGACACTGGAGATGGTCATCATTCATGAGTTGTTGGTAGTGATAGCAGGAGCTCAAGACCTCTACTCTCCTTTCGAAGTATATATTAAATACCTATATGTATATTTTCTTCAAAGTTAGAAATTAAGGCCATATTTTAAGATTTAAACAGAAAGTAATGAAAAGTGTGGCCAACACAGTGCACACTACCCCCATGACATTTTCTAAATTTTTACTTACAATTGAAAATGTTTAGAAGATTGACGTCATCTCAATATTTGCTGAGTCGCTTGTGTCAACAACTTCCCATTTCCTGTGCTAAATCCGCACACCACTTGTACCCATAGATGCTGGGGCACTTTCATCACAACAGTCGTAAACACGACTTCCAACCACTACTTATCCAAGGGAACTACAGCATTCTTTGCGCTCTTTAATTGTTTATCAGTCTTGTCAATTGGTATGAGTTTATCCTCCAAACTGGGTATAAGACTTACACAAAACCGGGGAAATAAGTGAAATTAGCGTATCTATTTGTAGTATATATACATTTTGGTTCATGCCACTTACCTGACAGATATATATATAGCTGTATTTTCTGACGTCCGACAGAAATTTAAACTTCAAAACTCGCGGCACACGCAGTGGGCGGCCAGGTGGTAGTACCCATTCCGCCGCTGGGAGGCGGATATCAGGAACCATTCCCATTTTCTATTCATATTTTTTCTGTCGCCGGTCGGTAAACATCTGTTTACAGACCTCTGCTCAGGATTTTTTGGAATTTTGACTCGTTTCTAAGTATCTGATTGATTTGTTGGTATTGAATTGGATTGTGGAATTGGCATGCGCGATAGTGGACCGTTTTTGATTTTGGATTGACTTTTCTCTATAAGATATGTCTGGATCAAGTGGTGTGACTTTCAGAGTGTGTGTGAGTGCTGATTGTAAGGTGAGGCTACCGAAAGCATCGGTAGACCCCCACACAGTATGTATGAGTTGTAGGGGACTTCATTGTTTGATTGATCATCGTGCAAGGAATGGAGAGTTTGACTGATGATGAATGGAGAGCATATGAGTCCTATCGCCTGAAATTGGAGCGCGATAGGATCAGGAGGTCTTTCCTCAAGGAGTTCTTCCAAAGGTAAGACTAACGTTTCTCCTGCACTAACACCTAGTGTTTTACAACCCCTAAACCTGTGTTGCCTTCGGGCTCTGATTCTGTGTCGGGAGGAGCGGATGCTCTCTCTATGATTTTGGAGTCCCTTCGCACTCTGGAGACCAAAGTGAAAGCCTTGGAAACTGGCTCGGTGCAAGTGTGTGATCGTGCCCCCAGTGTTGTGGAGGGGGCGTCAGATCGGCCCCATAATGCCTCTAGGCCTAGACCTCTATCAGACTCCCAAGACCCAGGGAGGACGTATGTCGAAAGCCGCAAGAGGGTTACGGGGGCTTCCCACCGATCTGGCGTCCCTTCGGCAGACCATGTAGCAAAGACCCAGGCTGCCAAGGACCGTGCACGAGCACGCGTCTTGAGGATTGCTTTTCGTCCTCCGAAGCGTCCTCCCCGCGCAAGGGTGGACGCTCGGAGAGACTCTCGGTCCGTTAAAGAGGACGTTCTTGCGGAGGACGCTTCACGTCCTCTTTCGCCGCTTTCGTCGGAAGACGCGTATGATGTCTTTCCGCCTCAGAAGAGAGGTAGGATCTCCTCCGATGAGGACGCTAGGTTGCGCGCACAGGCGCGTACACCTGAGAAACAGGTAGCTGTTCCTTTGAGAAGGAAGGAGGCGTCCCCTCGCCCCTCGTCTTCTCACAGGACCAGTCCTGCTTCCTCGTCTCATTCTTCTCCAACGAAGAACATTCTTTTGTCCCTTCAGGACCAGCTATCCTCGCTTATGGCTCAGAGGACTTGCCCAGCAGCAGTCGAGCCTAAGCGGAGGAAGGACCTTAGACTGCCTGTAAAGAGGACTAAGCAGTCTCCGTTGTCTTCGCCCCCTGCGTCTCGTTCGCCGATAGCTTCTCCTTCAGCGATTCGCCGATCTCGTTCGTCTTATAGAAGGACGTTACGACAGGACACTCGGCAGGACGTTCGGCAAGATGCTTGTCGGGACGCTCGCGCTAGGCAGGACGTTCGTCAGGACGCTCGGCAGGACGTTCGTCAGGACGCTTGGCAGGACGCTAGGCAGGACGTTCGTCAGGACGCTCGGCAGGACGTTTGTCAGGACGCTTGGCAGGACGCTAGGCAGGACGTTCGTCAGGACGCTCGCCAGGACGCTACACAGGACGATCGGCAGGCCGTTCTCCAGGACGCTAGACAGGACGCTTGGCAGGAAGTTCGCCAGGACGTTCAGGCCTCCTTTCAAGACGCTTTCGGGGATTCTGAACAAGAATTTTTACCCCCAGACACTTTGTTACGCGCTCAGGCACGTATGCCAGCGAAGAGAGGTAAAGACGCTTCTCGGGCAGGTGGGACTGCCGCGGAAGACGCTCGTCCGCCTCAGGACGCTCTTCCATCAGCGAGCAGTAAGCGTCAGAAAGAAGACAGCAGTGATAAGGCTGCAGCTTGCAAGGAGAGGGGTCCTTTGATCTTGCCAAGAACGGCAATAGGACGCCTTCGCCTGACAGACGTTCTCCTCTTCCGTTGAGAGAAGAAGGAGAACTGGGTAGTTCGGCTGAGTCGGGTGAAGATGAACCTGCTACAGCCCCTTCTACCTCGGATTACAAAGTCCTAGTCAGACTTTTGCGGTCTTCTTTTGAGGACAAATTTCAGCCCGCAGCTCCCAAGTCTCCTCCTTCACAGTTTTCTTCATCGAAAACGGGGAAAATCCCGGAGTTCGTAGAGATGAAGACTCTCTATCGACGAAACGTGCTTTCAAGAAGCTCCAGGACTGGATGTTAAGAAGGAGAGACCAAGGCAAGACGACCTTCGCCTTGCTCCTACTAGACTTAGTGGTAAAGGAGGCATTTGGTATAAGACCAAGGACGAAGTGGGAGTTCGTATCCCTTCGTCGGCTCAAGGGGATTTCTCCAGCCTGGTAGACTTACAGAGGAGGTCAGTTTTACCCTCTGCCAAGGTAACTTGGACCGCGTCGGAGACAGACCATCATCTGAAAGGTCTGCTTAGGACGCTGGAAGTCTTCAACTTCCTTGATTGGTGCTTGGGAGTTCTGGATTTACAAGCGAGAAGCCCAGAATCTCTTAGTCTGGGGGAGCTGTCCAGCGTGTTAGCATGTATGGACAAAGCCGTCAGGGATGGTTCGGAAGAGCTAGTATCTCACTTTGGGACAGCTTTGTTAAAAAAGAGAGCTTTGCTGTGCAACTTCACAGCTCGGTCAGTGACGCCAGCTCAGAAAGCGGACTTGTTGTTTTCGCCTCTTTCGAACCATCTCTTCCCCCAGACTTTGGTAAAGGACCTAACGAACAGCCTACAAGAGAAGGCTACTCAGGATCTTTTGGCCCAGTCTACAAGACGGTCGGCCGGACCTTCAACATCTTCGGCTGCAGTTCGTCCGCCGAAGAAGAAAGTAAAGCCCTTTCGTGGGGGCTCCCCCCTCGAGAGCAGCTCCTCGAGGGAGAGGGTTTTCACGAGGAAGAGCTTCTCTTAAACCAAAGCCTTCCAAGTGAAAAGCATGTCCTTCAGACACCAGTCGGAGCCAGGCTGAAGTATTTTGCGGGAGCGTGGAGAGAGAGAGACACGGACTCTTGTCCCTCAAGATCGTGGGAGCAGGGGTAGGGTACAAGATCCCCCCCCCCCCCTTTTTTAGATCTTCCCTCCTCTTTCTACGACTCCCAGAGACCTTTCTCCATCCTACCAAGGAGAAAAGAAGAAAGTCTTGTTCGATCTCCTTCAACAGATGATCGACAAAAAGAGCGTGGAACAAGTCGCGGACCTGCTGCGGTCGCCAGGTTTCTACAACAGAATCTTCCTAGTGCCAAAGCAGTCGTCAGGGTGGCGTCCAGTTCTAGATGTAAGCAGGCTCAATCTTTTCGTGGAAAAGATAAAATTCACGATGGAGACGCCTCATTCTGTTCTGGGAGCCTTGAGACCGGGCGACTGGATGGTATCCTTGGACTTGCAGGACGCGTACTTCCACATCCCGATCCACCCTCTTTCAAGAAAATATCTAAGATTTGTCTTGAACAACAAAGTTTGGCAGTCAGAGCGATGTGCTTCGGACTGACCACGGCTCCGATGGTGTTTCACAGTAGTGATGAAGAACGTAGCGAGATGGCTACACTCTTCGGGAATAAGAGTTTCCCTATACCTCGACGACTGGCTGATCAGGGCGTCGTCGAGAGAGAAGTGTCTGAAGGACTTGCAGTTCACTTTAGCCTTAGCGAAGTCCCTGGGACTTCTGGTCAACCTCGAAAAGTCGCATCTGACCCCAACACAGTCCATCGTGTATCTGGGGATTCAGATGGATTCAGTGGCTTTTCGAGCGTTTCCGTCCGAGGAACGTCAGCAGCTAGGCTTAGAAAAGATCTCAGCCTTTCTAAGGAAGGAGACTTGCTCGGCGAGGGAATGGATGAGTCTGCTGGGGACCATTTCCTCGCTGGAAAGGTTCGTTTCCTTGGGAAGACTGCACATCAGGCCTCTACAATTCTTCTTGGCAGACGAGTGGAAGGCAAAAGACGATCTCGATGCAGTATTGAGGATATCGATTTCGATCAAGAACCACCTAAGATGGTGGTTGGACCCTCAGAAGCTGCAAGAGGGTGTGTCCTTAAGTCTTTTGAGCCCAGACCTAGTGTTGTTTTCAGACGCTTCCATCACAGGATGGGAGCAACACTAGGGGGGAAGGAAGTGTCAGGCTCCTGGAGAGGGGAACAGGTAGCCTGGCATATAAATGTAAAGAACTGGCAGCAGTATTTCTGTCCCTGCAGTTCTTCGAGAAGAGTTTGGAGAACAAGATTGTTCAGATAAACTCGGACAATACCACAGCACTCGCTTATTTAAAAAACCAGGGAGGTACACACTCCAGGACGTTGTACTCCCCTAGCGAGAGAGGATTCTGCTGTGGGCGAAAAGGAAAGAGGTAACGATCCTGACGAGATTCATTGCAGGTGTGCAAAACGTCAGGGCAGACCTTCTCAGTCGTCGGGACCAAGTCCTTCCGACGGAATGGACCTTGCACGAGGACGTTTGTCGAGACCTATGGACGCTGTGGGGACGTCCACTGGTAGAACTTGTTCGCAACGTCAAGGAACAGAGACTTCCTCTTACTGCTCCCCGGTCCTGGATCCAGAGGCAATCGCGGTGGATGCGTTGCTGTGGAATTGGACGGGCCTGGACCTTTATGCCTTCCCACCATTCAAGATTCTGGGGGAAGTCATGAGGAAGTTTGCGGCCTCGGAAGGGACAAGGCTAACCCTGATCGCTCCGTATGGCCAGCAAGAGATTGGTTCACAGAGGTCATGTCTTTCCTGGTAGACTTTCCAAGGACATTGCCCTGGAGGAAAGATCTACTCAAACAGCCGCACTTCGAAAGGTTTCACAAAAACCTCTCCGCTCTGAGTTCTGACTGCGTTCAGACTATCAAAAAGTGGCCAGAGCGAGAGGTTTTTCGAAGGCAGCTGCGAGAGCAATCGCACATGCGAGACGTGCTTCCACAAGAGCTGTTTACCAGTCGAAGTGGGCTTCCTTCAGGGCATGGTGCAAAAAGGAAGGAGTTTCCTCTTCCTCGACCTCTGTGAACCAGATAGCTGATTTTCTGCTATTTCTCAGAAATGTGCAGAAATTAGCGGTCCCTACAATCAAGGGATATAGAAGCATGTTGTCAGCGGTTTTTAGGCACAGAGGCCTAGACCTGGTCTGACACAAGGATATTCATGACCTTTTGAAGTCTTTCGAGACCTCGAAGGTGCCGCAAATGAGACCACCTTCATGGAAATCTGGATGTAGTCCTGAAATTCCTTATGTCAAACTCTTTCGAACCGCTTCAGACAGCGTCTCTTCGGAATCTGACAAGGAAGGCTCTTTTCCTAACTTCTCTGCGACGGCTAAGAGAGTTAGTGAAATTCAAGCGTTTTTAGCAAGTTAATGGGCTTCAAAGGGGACAATGCTGTCTGCTCGTTGAACCATCTTTCTTGGCAAAGAATGAAAATCCTTCGAACCCTTGGCCGAAGACTTTTGAAATCAAAGGTATGTCAAGTCTGGTGGGCCAAGAAACCAGAGAGAGTCCTTTGCCCGGTAAGGCTCTCAAGTTATACGTGCATAGAACTAAAGAGGTTAGAGGTCCCTCAGGTAACCTCTGGTGCTCTGTGAAGAGGCCAGAGTTACCTTTATCAAGAATGCAGTGGCTTTCTTTCTAAGGGACACCATTCGGGAGGCTCATTCATCTTTCCAGAAGATGATTTGAGCCTCTTCCGAGTAAAAGCGCACGAAGTACGAGCCGTCGCTACCTCTCTTGCCTTCCAAAAGAACATGTCAATCAAGGACATCCTCGATTGTACCTTTTGGAGGAGCAACTCCGTCTTCGCCTCACATTACCTAAGGGATGTGAGAACGATCTATGACGATTGCAATGCACTGGGGCCATACGTTTCTGCGGACACAGTATTGGGGTCCGGAAGTAGCTCTTTCCCTATCCTTAGTTAGGTTAAGTTAGGTGGTTGTGTTTTTTAGGTTGTGGTGAGTCTTATGTGAAGATCTCCCATCCATTAGCTAGTTTAAGGGGTTTGTTTGTATAGTTGGTCAGGTGGTGGTCAGTTGCTTCGTTGCCCTCATTTGTATGGCCTCGATGATCTTGTCCGCTGAGGTCTCGCACCCGTTGACAGATCATCCAGAGCGCACCAGCACTACAGGTTCTCCACCTGGCTGGCAACTCTGTAATTAAGCAAAAGCAGCCTTACGTGACAGTAATCACATAGTCTACTTTGCAAACACGGTAAGGAACCAAGATGTATATCATCTACTTATTGTTAGTTTTCCCAAAAAATCCTATTCTGTCTGTTCCCACCATCCGAAGGTGTGATTCAGCTATATATATATCTGTCAGGTAAGTGGCATGAACAAAATGTTATTGTTATTATACAATTAAGTTTGTTCATACTTACCTGGCAGATATATATAATTAAAGTGCCCGCCCTCCTCCCTCAGGAGACAGAGGCATTAATAAAAATATGAATAGAAAATGGGAATGGTTCCTGATATCCGCCTCCCAGCGGCGGGAATGGGTACTACCACCTGGCCGCCCACTGCGTGTGCCGCGAGTTTTGAAATTTCTGTCGGACGTCAGAAAATACAGCTATATATATATCTGCCAGGTAAGTATGAACAAACTTAATTGTATAATAACAATAACATATTACAGCAATTTTATCATTACTGCATTACTATGACAACTAGAATTCATGGAAACAGTTTGTAAATGCATTGGCGTATGTGTGAAGCTCCACTAGATTGGCAACGATGAGTCATTTTTTTGCCGCGTCATCTGCTCGTAAGTACATCAGAAATTTGTTCCGGTACGAATACAAACCATCAGTCCTTTACAATAGGAATGTAACTTGCGGCAGCTGGAACCAGTCGTAAGCTTCGAACAAGGGATTTCGGTAGTTAACTGCTTGTCTGACAGTGCGCGCACTGCGCGACTGGGAGGTGAAGAACCACATTGCTTTCGGCCATGTTGGTGGATGGATGTGTTCTGCATATCTCTCTGCCTACTTCTTCGTCGTATGCTTTGTGTTTGTTCCGACACGTAATACAAACCATCGGTCCTTTTACAATAGGAAGGTAACTAGCGGCAGCTGGAACGGTCGTAAGCTTCGAACAAGGGAGTTCGGTAGTTACCTGCTTGTCCGACAGTGCGCGCGCAGTGCGACTGGGAGGTGAAGAATCACTTTTGCTTTCGGCCGTGTGTGTGGAGGACGTGTTCACCATCGCTTTCTGCCCGCTTCATCGTCATATGCTTTGGTTTTGTGAATATTCTTCAACTTGGTTTGTCAGTGTTTGAAAGTGAAATTGTAAGTACGATACTGTCTTTGTTCCGGTACGATATACAAACCATCGGTCCTTTTACAATAGGGAGGTAACTAGCGGCAGCTGGACGGTCGTAAGCTTCGAACAAGGGAGTTCGGTAGTTAACTGCTTGTCCGACAGTGCGCGCGCCGCGCGACTTGGAGGTGAAGAATCACTTTTGCTTTCGGCTGTGTGGTGTGAGGATGTGTTCGCCATCGCTCTCTGCCCGCTTCATCGTCGTATTGCTTTGGATTTATTGTTTTCATACATTCAACTTACCTGTCAGATATATACATAGCTATAGACTCCGTCGTTCCCGACAGAATTTCAATTTCGCGGGCACTCGCTACAGGTAGGTCAGGTGATCTACCGCCCTGCTCTGGGTGGCAGGGCTAGGAACTAAGCTATTCCCGTTTTCTAATCATAATCTCTCTGTCGCCGGCTGTATCAACATTGTTGTTACTTCCTCCTGACTAGATTTCGTTTTTCGCAAAGCTTTTGATCATCTCTCGCTGATATTTGGTGACGTACTTGGATCGTTGTTTGGCATTCGCTATCGTGGACTGTTTTTTGGACTTGGTTTTTGGATTTTGTGAATATGTCTGATTCTAGTGTTAGTTTCAGAGTGTGTGTGAATGAGGGCTGTAAGGTGAGGATTCCGAAAGCTTCGGTAGATCCTCACACTAGTTGTAGAGGGTGTAGAATGGTTGAATGTTCAATTGAGAATACGTGTAATGAGTGTGAGAATCTGAGTGCACAAGAGTGGAAGAATCTAACTTCTTACTTGAAGAAGTTAGAGAGAGATAGAGAGAGGAAGAAACCCATAGAAGGTCTGCCTCTCATGATTACTTTCTACCCTCTGTAGCTTCTTCCTAGATGATAATGACCATGGCTGTTTCAGCCCGTTCACAAATGGCTAATCCCTCTAGTTCGGCTTCGGAAATAGCAGAACTTAGAGCTTCCCTTCAGAAAATGCAGGAAAAGGTCGCAGCATTGGAAGGTAAGGAAAGTGAATGTGGCAGTGATATTAGTGTCCCCAGTGTAGTGGAGGGGGCGTCTGGTCGTCTCTGCGACGCTCCCAGGCCTAGACCTCTTCCAAGCTCCCTGGCCCGGAGGAGAAGGAAAGTCGAAAGCCGTACGGGGGTTGTGGAGAATCCCCAACGATCAGGCGTCCCTTCGGCAGAATCGATCGTATCGACTGCTAAAGACCGCTATAAAGAGGGTCCTACGAGAGTGCTTTTCGTCGTCGAGTTCGCCTTCTCCGAGAAGAGGGTGGAAGGAGTCGAATCTTTCCCGTTCCTTTTTTTTGAAGAGGAGTATGCAAGAGCCTGCCAGGCGCCAGGCGCTGCTGAACATGAGATCAATTCGAGTCCCGAGCGCTTCTCGAAGGAGGAGCTCCTTCGGTAGTAAAGAGGGCGAGAATACAGTCAGACTCTGGGACTAGAGGAGATCCTAGAGCGCCTTAAGATCTCCCTCTCCTGATTTCGGAAGATTCCTCAACCAAGAAAATTTTTGAAGAATATGCAAGAGCAAATTAGCCCTTGCTAGTAGGAAATCCTTATAAGGAGCCTACTCGTAAGAAGGATGATAGGCTTCCTATTAAAAGATCTAAAGAACTATCTCCTGCCAGGCGCGACGCATCCTTCAGGGGAGTTGTCGCACAGGCGGCCATCTCTGGGGGGGGCGGTGCGCTAGGCAGGCGAGAAGTAGGAAAGGAAGCTACTCCTGTCAAGAGTAGGGCGCCAACCAGAAGCCAAACTCCGAGTAGGCGTAACGAGCCAGGACAACATTCAAGATCTTCAATCAAGCGCCAAGAGCTGGATGAAGAAGAAGATCCTGTTAGGAGTAGAGCACTTATAAGACGGAAAGCGCCTACTAAACATCAGACGGATACTCCTCCCAAGCACAAGGAGTATTCTGAACTAAATACTCCTCCCAGGCACGGGGGTATTTCCGAAGATTATACTCCTCCCAGGCGCCAGGAGTATTCGGATCTTAATACTCCTACCAAACGCCAGGAGTATTCTGGACAAAATGCGCCTATTAAAGGCCATACTCCTCCCAGGCGCCAGGAGTTTTACGAAGCTTATACTCCTCCCAGGCGCCAGGAGTATGCGGAACTTAATACTCCTACCACGCGCCAGGAGTATTATGAACACAATGCGCCTACGAGGCGCCAGGCGCCTGCTGAAAGCCAGGAGTATTCGAGGCGCTTTGCGCCTGCCAGGCGCCAGGCGCCTGATGAAAATGCGCCTGCCAGGCGCCAGGCGCCTGATGAAAATGCGCCTGCCAGGCGCCAGGCGCCTGCTGAAAGCCAGGAGTATTCGAGGCGCTTTGCGCCTGCCAGGCGCCAGGAGGATCCCAAGCACGCTACTCCTCTCAGGCGAGATACTCCTGCTGTACACCAGCCGCATTCCTCGTATGAACCTGACACTCGGAAGAGAGTAAGAGAAGAATCAGTAGAAAGGAGAGAGCCTTCTCCTTCCGAGCCTCTTAACCCAGAAGATGCATCGGAGGATGAAATGAAGGAAGGATCTTCTAATTATAAAGTCCTTTCGTCCCTTCTGTTGGAGGAATATGGAGACTCTTTGACACCAGCTGCTCCACCTTCTCCACGTTCGCAGTTTTCGAGCACGAAAACACTCAAGTCTTCCTCTTTCCTTAAAATGGAAGCCTGCCATTTCTATTGAGGAGAGCGCTACAATCTCTTGACTCCTGGTTCAAGAAGAAGAAGGAGTTAGGGAAGGACGGTCTTTTGTATGCCTCCCGCCAAACTTACAGGGAGGAGAGGAATTTGGTCGACGAAAAGGAGAGGATATGGGATTGTCTCTGTCCGTTTCAGCCGAATCAGATTTCTCGAGTTTGGTGGATTCATCTAGAAGGCACGCCTTGAATGCAGCAAAGGTTACATGGGGGCTTTCGGAAACGGACCACCTCATCAAGGGTCTATTTCACACCTTAGAAGTTTTTAACTTCTTAGATTGGTCCCTTGGGGTTCTGGCCAAGAAATCTCAAGAAAATGAACAACTCGACCCAGAGAACCCTGAATTGCATCCTAGCCTGCATTGATAAGGCTGTTCAGGATGGATCAGCTGAGGTATGCTCGCTATATGGTGCAGGAGTTTTAAAGAAAAGAGCGGTGCACAGTGCTTTCCTCACAAAGGCCGTCTCTCATTCGCAGAGAGCCGCCTTATTGTTTGCGCCTCTCTCTGAACACCTTTTTCCATCGCAGTTGGTGAAGGACATCGCGCATTCTCTGACGGAAAAGGCCACCCAGGATCTCCTTAGACAATCATCAAGGAAGAGTAGGCCTGTGGCTAGTGAGGAGAAGAAAGTGGCTCGCCCAGCTCAGAAACAGCCCTTTCGAGGAGGTCTTCCAACTAGACCGATCGCCAGAAGGAAGTCAACCGATAAGAGGGGGCAGGTCTTCCTTCCGTGCTTTAAGAAAGGGAAGTGAGAGTTCTGTCCTCCAGACACCCGTAGGAGCCAGGCTACAGTATTTTGCGAAAGCCTGGGAAGACTTAGGAGCCAACACTTGGACGATGTCGATCATCAAGAAGGGGTATCGCATTCCATTCAAGGACATTCCTCCCTTGACAACATCTCCGAGGGAATTGTCCGCCAGATACAGGGACCAGATGATGACGGACACTCTTCGTCAAATGGTGGAACAGATGTGGGAAAAAAGGAGCATAGAACTTGTACTGGATTGCAACTCCCCCGGGGTTTTACAACCGCTTGTTTCTTGTAACAAAAGCCTCGACCGATGGAGACACGGTACTGGAACGTAAGTGCGCTGAACAAATTTGTCGAACAACAGAAGTTCAGCATGGAAACGTCTGCCTCAGTCCTTGCAGCACTAACGGCAAGGGGATGGATGGTGTCCATAGACCTTCAGGACGCATGACTTCCACATCCCCCGATCCACCATTCGTCGAGGAAGTTACCTTCGATTTATGTTCGAAGGCAGAAATTATCAGTTCAGGGCCCTGTGTTTCGGCCTGTCCACGGCTCCTCAAGTCTTCACAGACGTGATGAAAAAATGTAGCGAGACACCTACACTTGAAAGGGATAAATGTCTCAATGTACCTGGACGACTGGCTCATCAGAGCCAGGTCTCAAAAGCAAAAGCAGTGTTTGGAGGACCTGTTAATAACACTGGAGTTGACAAAGTCTTTGGGACTGATCGTGAACCTCGAGAAATCTCAGATGATCCCCAGCCAGAACGTGGTTTATCTGGGGATTCAGATGGATTCTCGGGGTTTTCGAGCTTTTCCATCGCAAGAGAGACTAAAGAAAGGCTGTGCCACAGTATCGAACTTTCTAGGGAAAGAGCGCACTTCGGCGAGGGAATGGCTGAGCCTTCTGGGAACCCTTTCTCGCTCGAACAGTTCTTTCTCCTAGGGAGATTACATCTTCGACCGCTTTCAGTTCTTCCTAAGAAGAAGTTGGAGTTGGAAGACAGGTCAGCTATCGGATACGTTTCCAATATCGGAAGAAATAAAACACCATTTGAAGTGGTGGTTGCTTCCACTAAAGGAAAACAAGGAGTGTCCCTGCAAGTACAATGAACCCAAGCCTGTTACATTGTTTTCAGACGCCTCGGAGGCGGGCTGGGGTGCAACATTGTTGGGACCAGAGAAGTGGTCAGGCACCTGGTCGGCAGAACAGGTGTCATGGACAATAAATTGCAAAGAGCTCTTAGCAATTCACCCTGGCGCTAAAGAGCTTCGAACACTTAGTCAGAGGCAAAGTCGTGCAGATAAACTTAGGACAATACGACAGCTCTGGCTATGTCAAGAAGCAAGGAGGGACGCACTCTTTTGCTCTGTACGAGCTGGCACGGGATCTACTGATTTGGGCGAACCAAAGGAAGGTAATTCTTCTAACAAGGTTTGTTCAAGGGGAGAGGAATGTGAGAGCGGACAGACTGAGCAGGAGATTCCAGGTCCTTCCCACAGAATGGACACTCCACTCAGAAGTCTGTCAGAGCCTGTGGCGCCTTTGGGGGAAGCCTCAAATAGATCTTTTCGCCACATTCCTCTCCAAAAGGATAGATACATTTTGTGCCCTGGTGGAGGATCCCCGAGCTTATGCAACAGACGCCTTTCTCCTGGACTGGTCAGGAATAGACGTTTACGCTTTCCCCGTTCAAGATTCTGGGGGAAGTAGTCAGAAAATTCGTGGCATCCGGAAGGAACCAAGATGACTCTGATCGCTCCGTATTGGCCAGCGCAAATCTGGTTCACAGAGGTGATGGAATGGACAGTGGACTTCCCCAGATCTCTTCCAAACAGAATAGATCTGCTCAAACAACCCCACTTCGAGAGGTACCATCAAAATCTACCCGCTCTTGCTCTGACTGCCTTTCGACTATCGAAAGACTCGTCAGAGCGAGAGGGTTTCTCGCCAGGCAGCAAATGCAATTGCTAGAGCCCGCAGATCATCTACGAGACGAGTGTACCAATCGAAGTGGGAAGTTTTCAGAAACTGGTGTAGGTCGAAGAAGCTGTCCTCTTCCAGTACCTCTGTGAACCGAAATTGCAGATTTCCTTCTGTTTCTTAGACAAAAGTCGCATCTCTCGGTACCAACTATTAAGGGGTACAGGAGTATGCTCTCAGCAGTCTTTAGAAACAGAGGATTAGATCTAACGAATGACAAGGATTTGCACGAACTTATTCGTTCATTCGAAACATCTAAATCACCGCGAACCTAAGGTTCCAAGCTGGAACTTAGATGTGGTTCTTGAAATTTCTTTCATCAGATGAATTCGAAACCACTTCACACTGCTTCGTTCCGTAATATCACGAGAAGTGTTTGTTTCTGAGTCTCTTGCAACGTGCAAAAAGAATCAGTGAGTTGCACGCCTTGAATCAAGAGTTGGCTTCAAAGGAGACTCAGCAATTTGTTCATTTCAGTCCCTTTTTCTGGCCAAAAATGAAAAACCCTTCGAATCCCTGGCCCAGGAGCTTCGAAGTTAAAGGACTTTCTAGCTTGGTGGGCAGAGAGGCAGAAAGATCCCTGTGCCCAGTTAGAGCTCTAAAATTTTATCTGGACAGGAAGAAGCAGTTGGGGGGGTTCGCAGAAAAGTCTTTGGTGCTCAGTGAAAGACCCCAAGAGAGCAATGTCTAAGAACGCATTAGCCTTCTTTGTGAGAAGTGTTATCACAGAAGCTCATAAGAAGTGTCCAGATGATTCGTTTAATCTCCTAAGAGTGGGAGCCCACGAAGTTAGAGCAATCGCAACCTCGGTGGCGTTCCAAAGAAATATGTCACTAAAGAACATTTTGGATACAACTTATTGGAGATGCAACTCTGTGTTTGCATCCCATTATTTAAAAAGAGTACGAGTTACGTATGATAAATGTTCTTTTCGTTAGGTCCGTTTGTGTCAGCACAGACGGTTCTGGGTAAAGGAGAAAGCACCAATCCTTAAAATTATGTACGTAACCCTCTTGTCGGATGTGTTCTCGGGTTTTCGAGTTGATGGGAGTGTCAGTTGTCGCACAGGCGGCCTTCACTTCTCTTTATTTGAAAATCGAGTGACATCTGACTATTAGAGGGGTACAAAAATTTGTTATTTTTGTATGTATGATTTTCGAGTTTGTGGTGTTTGCAAAGAGTTTGGGATAAATCGAGGCAATCTTAGAACTAACACGGGTTAGGATCCGGGTGATCGGGATTGGTTGTGTGCTCCTTGAAATTAGTGCGTGTTGTCATATAAGCGGATGTGCTCCCATTGACAAACGCCATTTAGGATTCTGTCGAGTAAGTGGAAGAGACCCCATCGACAGATCCACAAGAATTCTTGGCCACAGATCACTATCTCGCTAAGGTTCTTGAGATGAAGCAGACTCCTAGGCGGTAGCCACGAAGTCTTCCATCTAAGAAGGTAGGAACTAAGGTTTAATTTATTTATACCTACAACATGTTGTTTACCTGTCTAGTCAGTTAGTTAGCTGTCTCTTGCCCTCCACCAAAGGGTGTCAATCAGCTATGTATATATCTGACAGGTAAGTTGAATGTATGAAAAGACATTGTTATGATACAATAAAGTTCATACATACTTACCTGGCAGATATATACAATTGAAGACCCACCCAGCCTCCCACGCGGAGGACAGGTGGAAGAGAGATTATGATTAGAAAACGGGAATAGTTCCTAGCCTGCCACCCAGAGCAGGGCGGTAGATCACCTGACCTACCTGTAGCGAGTGCCGCGAAATTTGAAATTCTGTCGGGAACGACGGAGTCTATAGCTATGTATATATCTGCCAGGTAAGTATGTATGAAACTTTATTGTATCATAACAATGTCATGTTTCTTCAACTGGTTTGTTTGTGTATGAAAGAGAACTTGTAAGTACAGTGTCTTTTCATTTTCATATTTTGATTAATTATGGATCAAGGAATAGAACTATCCCCACGCCCCGCCATCATCCCGCGATTGTGCCCCGGGTTGGAGGGCCGCAAGTGTGGGAAATTCTGGTCTTTTCCTGAAATAGATCCTCATGTCCTTTGCGCTTGGTGCCGAGGGCGTGAATGCTCTCGGCCCGAGCCATGTAACATTTGTTGTGATTGGTCGGAGGTGCAGTGGGGGTTGTAGGAGGGCAGGAAGTAGCGAAGGCCTGCCAAGGAGTCATCGGAAAGCTCTCCCGCGACTCCCTTGGTAACCGATACTTTGTCTTCTTTCTTGCCCCACGCTCAACTCCCACATATGGCACCTTCCCCTTTGGGTGGGTATCAAGGTCCTTCTCTTCACCCGATCCGTCGAGCGTAGAGGAGGGTGCTCGTTACCCCGACGTACAGTTGTATTCGGGGTCTTCTATTCGTTTGGGGCGGTGCTGCCCCCCCCCCCCCCCCCCCCCACCCCCCCCCCCCCCCCCCCCCCCCCCCGCATGAGGGGGAACCCCTCCTGTGTACCCGACTGTTGCTTCCGCAGGTGCTTCCGCTGTGAGGGATGACATTGGACAGGTGTGGGCGTCATTGGGACTGCAGGGCGTGCCAAGTATCCAGGGGCTGCTCCAGCATCTGGCGGGGTCTGGGACGGTCACCCATGGAGCGGTGACCACCACCACCACCACGATCTCTACTCCAGGGTACGCCGCCCCTCCTCACCTGGTATATACCCCCACATGATGTCAGTTACACCTACAGCCACTGTGCAGGGGCCGATTGCTGCCGTACCGAGGAGGGGTGTGCCGCTGCTGCCCGGGTTCATCGTGCTGCCTCCCCCGGACTTCCGTTGCCCAAAGAGCTCGCCCCTGGACCTGCCGCCGGTACCCAGAATGTTGCTGGCTGCTGCCCTGCGTACCTGCCGCTGATGCTGTTCTGGCTGTTCCTGCCGTTCCTGCTGTTCCCACTATTCCCGTACCTGCCGATGTCATCCCAGTCCGTGGTGTTACTGCCCCAGACGCTGGTCTGTTCGGACAGGTGCAGCCGGGCCCTGTTGCTTCAGCAAAAGCAGCCCCGGCTCCATCCTGGATGGCTGATCTGACATCTGTCCTGAGGAAGCTGACGAAGAAGAGGAAGGTGTTGTCGTCGTCGTCTTCGTTGTCTTCTTCGTCGTCTGCTGCTGCCTCTTCCCCTTCGACTTCCAAGGCTACCCAGCCGCGGAAGAAGAAGGCTGCCTCCTCCCCCCCTAAGAAGGCTCCTTCGGGAACTTCTAAGGGCCCGTCCCACTCCGGTGGGACAGGGGGTCCTTCCGCTGGTCCTCCTGCTCCTTGGGAGCAGGGCCCGTCTCTCCTTCCGCAAGGAAGAAGAAGACGGGGACCAGAGGGGTACCGGCTAACACCGGTACTTCCTCGCCTGGTGCTAGAGGCTCTGCCACTACACCAGGTTCCGGCTCGGCCTCTCGTCCAAGAGAGGTACCAAGACCCAGACGCCAGAGCTCGCTCGGCGCCAGGATCATGGCACAGAGCGGAAGGCTGGCGAGAGCCGCTCAGGTGACTCTCGCCAGGCCATCGGCCGCTCTCGTAGCGACCAGCCAGTCACCCGGGGTGACGTGACAGTCCCAGACTGGCCACGGGGTGAGGCTGGGAAGAGGTCCCCCTGATTGCTGGCGCCAGCCTCGGCTGGTACCAGCGGTTCGACGCGCCGTGAGGACAAGCACCGGTCTCACCGTGACAGTGGTTTCTGCAGGTCCCCTGACCGCCGCTCCCACCGGGACCAGACGGATAGGGGGACCAGCAGCAGTTCCTCTGACGCACGGGACCTGGGCCGCTGTTCTCGGTCTAGCCGCTCGCCCCAGGGGAGCGGCGTGACCAGGCCTGCGGCTCGATCCCCACCGCAGGTTGGTGATCGCCTGCAGTCCTCCAAGCACACCGGTTCTGCCAGTGAGCGAGGGGGGAGCATCAGGTCTTCCTCTCCTGTACCTTCAACTTCCTCGGGCTACACCGGGAAGGGCGAGGCACCGAGGAGTGATCGTGAGGGGCGCGCCTCTCGCGATCCCGTCACGACACCGTACGTACCAGGCACAGTCTTAGGATCGACCAGGTCCTACGCGCAAGTGACAGGAGGTGACCGAGAGAGGTCTGTCGCCGTTCCTCCTCCTGAAGGAGGAGGATCTCGGGAGTCGCTCTTGTTCGAGGGACTTGATGGTCCTATTCCGCAAGATGCCATAACTCCAGAGATCCAGAGGAACTTTGCCGAGGTTATTGGGCTGATTTGTCAGCACAACAACCTCGGGGAAGGATCACCACTCCTACCTTCTGAGCCCACGTCCTGGCTCGAGTTGTTCTGGGGTCCGAAAAAGGAACCCAAACCGACGGTGGGTCTGCTGCGATCAGAGCTTGCTGACTCTGTGCTAGACCAGGTGGAGTCTCTCGTCTCCGGACAGGAGGGTCCACTGAAGTCTGGCAGGTCATCCAAGCTACTTCCTCCTCCTCTACTGCGACAGCGGCGTTTTTACGTGCCATCGGAAGATCCAATGCTGCCCAAACAGGTGAACCCGGAGCTAGCCAGGCTAACTCTGGGAGTGTCTCTGCAGTAGCTCCTGACAGAGAACCTCTGGTTCTCACAGCAAGAGGGACTAGACCTGGAATCCACCGCTATGGCGGCTTTCCAGGCACTCTCCTGGCTAGACCTGTGGTCCCTCAGTGTCTAAAGTCGCAACCACCTCTGGGAATATTTCTCCTGAAGATGACTCGGCGTTCAGGAAACTTTGCCAGTCTGGAGAAAGGGCCATTTCCTTCCTCGCCCAACAGACGGTAAACCTGTGGGCCAACCTGGTACTTCGCCGTAGGGACGCAGTCCTTACCCGAGTATCTAGGGCGGCCGGGCGTGAGGCGGCACTTGGATTACGCAACGGACCTGTTCGGAGTTCCTCCTCTCTCTTCCCAGGAGAGATGATGGACGCTGCGGTAGAAAGGCGGCGCACTGATGACAGTGGCCACTTAGTACACCAGGCAGTCTCGAAGGCTTCTGGGCAGCCTCGAGCAACTGCGGCCAAGCCCAAGAGTTTGGCTAGCGCTTCCTCGGCTGCTAAGACAGTTGCCCCGTCTAAGCCCCAAGGGAAGACTCTGCCTTCAACTTCTGCCGGGGAGGTCGTCATCAGCCCCCCTCCCAGCCCTCCTTCTCACGAGGAGGTACAGGGAAGAAGTCGAAGAGAGTTGGGAAACAACGTTAGGGACAGCATTTCCCCTCACCTGCTGCCAGAAGTGGGGGGGATGCCTGGCGAGCCATTGGGCAACATGGCAGCGCTACGGTGCCGAGAACCTGGATAGTAGACGTCCTTTGGGAAGGGATATCTACTACCCTTCGAATCTCGGCCACACCTCACCTCCAACCCGGTCCATCTTCAAACCTACGTCCTGTGAACATCAAAGGACGTAGCTCTTCGACAAGAGATCAAGACCATGCTGAGCAAAGGAGCTGTAGAGATCGTCAGGGATCAATCACTGGGCTTCTACAGTCGCCTTTTTTCCTGGTGAGAAGTCTTCGGGGGGCTGGCGCCTGGTGATAGATCTCTCTCCTTTGAACCGTTTTTCGTTCCGCCAGACTCGGTTCGCAATGGAGATAGTGTGTTCCGTGCTCGACTCCATCAGGGAGAAACGATTTCATGCTTTCAGTGGATTTGAAGGACATGTATTTCCAGATACCTGTCCATCAATCCTCCAGGAAGTACCTCCGCTTCATCCTCAACGGGACAGTGTACCAATTCAAGGCACTTTGCTTCGGTCTATCAATCACCCCACAGGTGTTCATGCGAGTGTTCACTCTGGTGTCTGCTTGGGCCCACTCGGTAGGGATACGTCTTCTGAGGTATCTCGACGACTGGTTAGTCCTGGCGAGCTCCCGCTCACAGTTGCTACGGGACAGGGATCGACTCCTGGAGTTCTGCCGCGATCTGGGAATCGTGGTGAACTTCGAGGAGTCCGATCTCGAACCCAAGCAGAGGATGAAGTACCTGGGTATTGCTGATCGACACAGTAGCAGGGCGAGTCTTCCACCCCGCAGACTTGCGGATCAGCAGATTCAGGGAGACAGCCGACGGTTCCTGTCTCGGCAGGAACAGTCAGATCAGCAATGGCAAGTCGTGATTGGCCACCTGTCATCACTCAGAGAATTTAGTCCCTCACGGGCGTCTTCACTGCGGTCTCTTCAGTGGAGACTAAAGGAGAGTTGGTCACAGGCAGAGGATCCACTGTACTCCCCGTGTCCCTCACGAAGGACCTAGCCTGGTGGCTGGATCTGACAGGACCTCTTAAGGGGAGTGCCTCTCCGCACTCCCCCCCCGGAGATGCTGCTGTTCTCAGACACATCAAACGAGGGATGGGGCGCACACCTGGAGGAGTTGCTGACTGCAGGAGTGTGGGACCTTCATGACAAGCACCTTCACATCAATGTCCTGAAACTCAAGGCACCGTTCCTCGCTCTCCAAGAGTTCCAGGACCGCTTGATGGGACACTCGGTGGTGTTGATGTGCGACAACACCATGGTGATGGCATACGTCAACAAACAGGGGCGCCTAGTGTCTCTCCCGTTGCACCAGTTGACTCTGCAGGTGCACGAGTGGGCCGTGGGCTCCAACCCGAATAGAGCTGTCAGCCTCCCGCTACAATTACCAGGGCAAGACGGAATGTCAGTAAAGCAGACCAAGCACTCAGCTGTTGTTGGGATCGGTGATAGGGACCGAATGGTTCCTACACCAGGACATGGCGGAAAGGCTCTTCGACCTGTGGGGGCGTCCAGTAGTGGATCTGTTCGCCACCCGGCATAACAGAAAACTTCAGGTTTTCTTTTCAGCCGTGCCTGACCCATGGGCAGCTGCAGAGGACGCTCTTCATCATCCGTGGGACAACCTCTTCGCCTACGCCTTTCCCCCGTTCAGCCTGATTCGCAAGGTGATCAGCCGAGTGCTGGCCACCCCGAATCTCAGGATGATCCTGGTGGTTCCCAAATGGCCCCAGGCCATTTGGTATCCGGACCTGCTGGCTCTGCTTGCAGAAGCACCGAGAAAGATTCCCCCTTGGCACAACCTTCTCGTCCAGCCACACGTAGAGCGGTACCACCGAGTAGTCCAGTCTCTACATCTTCACGGCTGGATGTTATCCACCATCTCTTGCGAACGAGAGGCTTTTCTCGCAGCGCAGCAACAGAGATGGCTGGAAACGTCAGACAGTCCTCTGCAGCTGTGTACCAGGGGAAGTGGGTCGTCTTCTGTGGTTGGTGTCGTAGATGGGGTCTATCTCCTCTCAGAGCCACTCTTCAGCAGGTAGCGGATTTCCTTGTTTTTCTTCGCCGGGAAAAGCTCCGCTCGGTCCCCACAGTCAAAGGATACAGAGCCGCCCTGGCACTAGTCCTGAAACTGAGGGGAGTGGATATCTCGAACTCGTTCCAGATCTCCTTGCTAATGAGGAGCTTCCATCGGCTAAGACGAGCTGGACTATGTCGGAAATGGACCATCTCCTCAAAGGAGTATTCCATGTCTTGGAAGTTTTTAACTTCCTAGACTGGTCCCTTGGGGCTTTAGCCAAGAAGACGCAAGACCCTGATTTCTTGGAACCCGAAGTCCTGCATAGTGTGCTCGCCTGTATGGATAAGGCGGTGCAAGATGGATCAGCGGAAGTGGCATCCCTTTTCGGGGCAGGAATTCTGAAGAAGAGGGCTGTCTTTAGCTCATTTTTGACGAAAGCAGTCTCTCCAGTCCAGAGGGCGTCTCTCTTATACGCCCCTCTGTCTAAACAGCTGTTCCCTTCTCAGTTAGTGAGGGATATTTCTCACTCGCTGACTGAGAAGGCAACACAAGACTTGCTTGTCCAATCAGCAAAAAAGTCAAGACCAGCTGTTCCTGCCACGAAGAGGGAGCCAAGAAGTGCTCAGCAGCCCTTTCGAGGGAGCTCATCATGCCGAGCCCCTAGGAAGAGAGGAGTGGAAAGAAGAGGAAGGTCTTCTTCCATTAGAGTGCCAAAGAAGAATTCCAAGTGAGATACCAGTCCTCCAAGCACCAGTAGGGGCCAGGCTACTGAAGTTTTCAGAAGCGTGGGCCTCGAGGCAAATAGATTCTTGGTCTCTGGAAGTACTCAAGAGAGGATATCTCATCCCCATCAGAGACAGACCTCCATTGACGACGACACCGAGGGAGCTGTCAGCGAGGTACAAAGATCCTGCAAAAAGGGATTCCCTGTTGGGTTTAGTACAGCAAATGTTGGAGAAGGAGGCCATCGAGACAGTGCAGGATCCTCACTCCCGGGGCTTTTACAATCGCCTTTTCTTAGTGCCAAAAGCTTCGGGAGGGTGGAGGCCTGTGCTGGATGTGAGTGCATTGAACCGCTTCGTGGAGAAGACCAAGTTCTCCATGGAGACTTCCAACTTGGTCCTTGCGGCTCTGCGTCCAGGAGATGGGATGGTCTCCCTCGACCTTCAGGACGCTTACTTTCACGTCCCCCTGCATCCTTCATCGAGAAAATATCTTCGATTCATGGTGCAGGGAAGGATTTACCAATTCAGGGCTTTGTGCTTCGGCCTCTCGACGGCTCCTCAGGTGTTTACGGCATTGATGAGGAACGTAGCAAGATGGCTACATCTGAAGGGGGTGAGAATATCACTCTACTTGGACGACTGGCTCATAAGAGCGCAGTCAAGATAGCAGTGTTTGGAGGACTTGGAAACAACTCTGGATCTAGTCAAATCTCTAGGATTGCTCGTGAACCTCGAGAAGTCTCAGACGATCCCCAGCCAGGACATTGTCTACGTGTATCTGGGGATTCGGATGGATTCTCGGGGTTTTCGAGCATTTCCATCCCAAGAAAGGATTGCGAGAGGATTGGAGAAGATCTCGGCCTTCCTAGAGAAAGAGCGAAGCTCGGCGAGGGAATGGCTCAGTCTTCTGGGCACCCTTTCGTCGCTAGAGCAGTTCGTTTCTCTGGGGAGGCTGCACATGAGACCCCTGCAGTTCTACCTGAGGAGAATGTGGAACAGGAAGACAGGAGAACTGGCAGATTCCTTTCCTCTACAAGAAAACATCAAGAACCACTTGCGATGGTGGTTAGAACCTCTAGAAAAGAACGAGGGAGTGTCCTTGTCTCTGCAGAACCCTTGCTTAGTGTTGTTCTCCGACGCCTCAGAAACAGGATGGGGAGCAACACTAGGGACGAAGGAAGTGCCAGGCATCTGGACGAAAGAACAGATGTCCTGGCATATAAATGCGAAAGAACTTCTAGCCATTCATTTGGCTCTGAGGCATTTCGAAGAGGATGTCAGAGGCGTGGTGGTCCAGGTCAACTCGGACAACACCACGGCTCTGGCATATATCAGAAAGCAGGGGGGGAGGGGGGGACACACTCTTTCTCCCCCCCTTTACGAGTTAGCAAGGGCTCTATTAATCTGGGCGGGAGTAGGAACGAAAGACAGTACTCTTGACAAGATTCGTTCAAGGAGGAAGGAATATAAGGGCAGACAGATTGAGCAGGAAGAACCAGGTCCTTCCAACAGAATGGACCCTTCATTCAGAAGTCTGCCAGAAGCTGTGGTCTCTATGGGGGAAACCTCAAGTAGATCTGTTTGCGACGTTCCTCTCCAGAAGGATGGAGAACTTCTGGTCGTTAGGGGAGGATCCTAGAGCCCTAGCAATCGATGCCCTGCTCATGGATTGGTCGGGCATAGATGCATACGCTTTTCCCCCGTTCAAGATACTGGGGGAAGTGATAAGGAAGTTCGTGTCCTCGGAAGGAACGAGGATGACATTAATCGCTCCCTTTTGGCCTGCTCGAGAATGGTTCACAGAGGTACTGGAATGGACGGTGGACTTCCCCAGATCTCTTCCCGAAAGGACAGATCTGCTCAGACAACCCCACTTCGAGAGGTATCACAAAAACATCCACGCTCTCGCCCTGACTGCCTTTCGACTATCGAAAGATTGGTCAGAGCGAGAGGCTTTTCTCGCAAAGCTGCAAAAGCAATTGCGAGAGCACGAAGATCCTCTACCATGCGGATCTATCAATCGAAGTGGGAAGTCTTCTGTAGATGGTGCAAGGCGAAGAAGCTGTCCTCCTCCGATACCTCTGTGACCGAAATTGCTGATTTCCTGCTATATTTGAGAGAGGAATCTCAATTGGCGGTATCTACAATAAAGGGGTATAGGAGCATGCTATCTGCTGTGTTCAGGAACAGGGGCCTGAACAAAGACCTTCATGATTTGATTCGATCATTTGAAACATCAAAATCGAAGACTTCACTTACCCCTAGCTGGAAACCTAGACGTAGGTTTCTTAAATAACCCTCAACATCAGAGAAGTTCGAGCCTCCTAATCAAGCATCCTTCAGAGACATTACGAGGAAGTGTATTTTTCTAATGGCTCTCGCTACTGCCAAAAGAGTCAGCGAATTGCAGGCTCTAGACTCGAGAGTGGGCTTTAGAGGAGACTCTGCAGTGGTATCTTTCCGGCCTTTGTTTTTAGCAAAGAATGAAAATCCTTCGAGACCTTGGCCCAGGAGTTTTGAAGTTAAAGGGCTTTCTCAACTTGTGGGAAAGGAAATTGAGAGATCATTATGTCCGGTTAGAGCCTTAAAATTTTACTTGCAGAAGAAGAAACAGCTGCAAGGTTGCAATCAGCTCTCTGGTGTGCAGTTAAGGACCCGAAGAGACCAATGTCGAAAAATGCCTAGCCTTTTTTGTCAGAAACGTGATAACTGAGGCTCACATGAAATGCAAAAGTGAATCCTTTTGCAGCATTGAGAGTAAAACGCACGAGGTACGTGCAGTTGCTACATCGATATCGTTCAATAAGAACATGTCGATGAAAAACATCTTAGCAGCTACGTACTGGAGGTGCAACTCGGTGTTTGCCTCCCATTATTTAAAAGATGTAAGGGTAACATACGAGAAATGCTTCTCTCTGGGTCCGTATGTATCAGCGGATACAGTGCTGGGTGAAGGAGATAAGACTGATCCTTAATTTTTCTTTAATTTTTGTTTAATTTTAATTTTAAAATAGTTTGGTGTTGAATTTTAAGGTTGTTTGAAAGGTGGTTGGGGATAACTCCTTTCAATCTTAGTACATACTAATCCACGGTTAGGATCGGGTGATCGGGATCAGTGTTGTACTCCTTTGTTATGCCATTAGGCATAGGTGTATTGTCATGTAAGTGGATAGGACCCCATTGACAAAGGCCATTAGGTTCTGTCGAGTAAGTGGATAAGACCCCATCGACAGTCCTCTAAGCAGTAGCTATGAAATCTTACGCCAAAACAGGTAGGAACCAGGGTATTTTTTTTTTATTACCTGCAACGTATGTTGTTTACCTGTCTAATCAGTAATTAGCTGTCTCTTACCCTCTGCCAAAGGTGCCAATCAGCTAAGTATATATCTGACAGGGAAGTTGAATGTATGAAAATGATATTGTTATTGTACAATAAAGTTTCATACATACTTACCTGGCAGATATATACGATTAAATGGCCCACCCAGCCTCCCCTCAGGAGACAGGTGGAAGAGAAAATCTGGTTCTAGAACGGTAATGGTTCCTATTCCTCCATTCCCTGCCCCCAGGTGCGGCAGGCCGTAGATCACCTGACCTACCTGTAGCGTGTGCCGCGAAATTTGAATTTCTGTCGGGGACGACGGAGTCTATAGCTAAGTATATATCTGCCAGGTAAGTATGTATGAAACTTTATTGTACAATAACAATATCATTTTTCCACGAATAATCTAGGGAAACGTTCCAGAGAGAAATCCGCGAATGTGTGAGTCCGCGAATCCGGAGAATGTGACTATGGGGATACCACTGTAGTTAGGGAAAGTACAATTTACTTTTAAAAGTTGTGATTTCTCAAGTGTAATACTGTAAGGTATGTACTATTTTGCTCTTTTCAGGATGGTGCAGCTAAAATCACTGCACTTGCTTGGTCACCAAATAATGTAAAATTAGCAGTGTCAACAGCAGAACGTGTCATTCTCCTCTTTGACGAAAATGGAGAACGAAGGGATAAATTTTCTACGAAGCCAGCTGACGCAAAGGTAAATGCAGCACTCATTTCTAATTACAGTATGATATCTGTTTAAATTTTAAATAAAACGTTATTAGAATGTGGTTCCATGATTATGTAAAGATCATAGTATATTTTTTCAAAGACTTCGCTGATGTAGAATTAGAGAAGCAGCTCACAGTATCAGTGTCCCATGGGTATTAAACATTGCTGTCTCGGACTTAACCGTACAAACTCCAAAGTGCAATATGTTGACTTACACGTACATGTACATATTCCAAAATCTTTAAAAAGGAATTAACTCTGTTACTCCCAATAATAGAGTATTGTCAAATGATTGTGCTTATGAAGCTGTTTTTTATCCAGACAAAGTAATTCAAGCCACAAGGTGTTGGTCTACAGTGGTTCTCACTTACACTCTTGGCTTCTTGGCAAAGACAAAAATTTCTGATAGACATGAATAAATGAATGATGTCAAGTTTTACAGTGAGTGGTGTATGCAAAAGGTGTGCCATCCAACTCCCCCTCTCTTTTTCAGCACAAAGCCTTCTCCATCACTATAGACCTTGATACTAAGAACTTTTATTCCAGTCATTTATTTCACATTGATCACGCTTCATAGACTTAGCACTGTACAAGTTTTCCCTTTTTTCCCTTCCCTCTTTGAATTATTTTGTAGAACATTTTCTTAGGAGTTTGACTGTCATTTATTCATCTTTTTAAGATGGCTTGTCTACAATTCCTTGACTCAGGACCTTTACATTTTTTTTACTTTGTTTCAGTGTATACTAAAGATCTTTTTGTTCATGAAACTTACCTGTCAGATATATATATAGCTGTATTTTTCCGAATCCGACAGAAATTTAAACACTTACGACACACGCAGTGGGAGTCAGGTGGTTAGTACCCATTCCCGCCGCTGGGAGGCGGGTATCAGGAATCATTCCCATTTTCTATTCATAATTTTTCTGTCGCCGGTGCTGAAAACACCTGTTTGCAGCACCTCCGTCCAGATTTTGGAAACTTACTAGCTACTTGAGTATCCCTTTTGGTTTTTCTTTGGTATCTGAATTGGATCGGTGGCTTGGCACACGTTGACTTTGGATTGATTTGAATTTGGTATTGATTTTTCTTTGATCAAGATGTCAGGGTCTAGTTCTGCTAGCGCTAGATTTTGTTCTATGTCCGAATGTAGAGGTAGGCTACTGAAAGCTTCAGTAGACCCACATTCTGTTTGTAAAGTTTGCAGGGGGAATGAATGTACGTTTGAAAGTCGTTGTAAGGAGTGTGAAAGATTAACAGAGTAGTCGGAATGGAAGGCGTATGAAACCTATCTTAAGAAACTTGAGCGAGATAGGTTAAGGAGGTCTTCCTCCAGGAGTGTTTCAGGTAGGCAAGATTTTAATTATTCTCCTGCTAACCCTCCTTCTGTAGATTATGCTCCTACCCCTGTAGTGTTGCCGCCGGCCCCTGAAACAGTGTCGGTAGAAGGTAATACTTTATCGCTAATTCTTGAATCGATTCGTAACTTAGAATCAAAAGTGTTAGCTCTGGAGAGCAAAAGTGAAGAGAAGTGCAGTGAAAGTGCCCCTTGTGTAGTGGAGGGTGCGTCAGATCGGCCTCATTCCGCCTCTAGACCTAGACCTCTGCTTGACTCCCAGATTACGGGGAGAGAGCATGTCGAAAGTCGAAGGAGGGTTACGAGGAACCCCCACCGATCTGGCGTGCCTTCGGCAGCTTCTGACGAACCTACCCAGACTGCCAAGGAGCGTGCGCGTGCACGTCTTCTCAAGGAGTGCTTTTCTTCTTCTGAAGCTTCCTCCCTGCGCAAGGGGTGGAGCTCTCATACCGCATCACGTCCGCTGAAAGGACGGCTCGCGTTCGGGACGCTTCACGTCCAAGTTGTTCTCCGGAACTTTGCTCGTCGCCTGATAGTGCGTTTGCTGCTTTTCCTCCGCAGAAGAAGCGTAAGGATTATTTGGAGGCGGAGTCTTTCCTAGATGTTTCTTTCGAGCGCCGCAGTCGCTCTAAGGTGCGTGAAGTGGCGGTTCCTGGGAGTAGGAAGAAGGCGTCCCCTCGCCACTCGCCTGCTCACAGGATCAGCCCCTCCCCAGAAAAGGAGGCTTCACTACAAGCAAGATTCTCCAGTCTCTTCAGCAGCAACTTCGAGATGTTTTTTCTTCAGAGAGAGACTGTTCCACGTCGCCGTAGGAAGGATGACAATCTTCCTGTGAAGAGGTCGAGGCGTTCTCTCCCTCTCCTCAGCTCGTCTCTCTCTCTCGTTTGAGTCGCCCTCTAGAGTTCGTTCTGCTCCCCAGCAAACTTTCTAGAGGAGGCAAGAAATTCGTTTCTCGCTCTAGTGAAGCGGTTGTTTCCGCTGCTACGAAACTTGTTGATAAGAAGCGCGTTTCTTTAGATGCGAGACGCTTCTGTGAAAGTCAAGCGCGCTTTAGTGGACGCCAAGCGTGATTCGGTGCAAGGTACGCGAGCGCCAGTGGGACGCTCAGGCGCGTTTTAGTGGACGCTCGGCGCGCACCAGTGGACGCTCAGCGCGCGCCAGTGGACGCCAGGTGTACACCTTGGCTGCGGTCGAGCGCGCTTCAGTCGGCGCCAGTAGATTGGCTTCGGACGCCAAGCGCGCGCCTACGGACGTCAGTTTTCCACCTCCGCAAGCGGAAGCGGAAGCGGGAACTCTTCCTGTTCGCCGCTCTTTCTCTTTTGAGAAAGCTCGTGACTCTTCTTTACTTCCTCCTACTTCTCAGTGTCTGAAGAGGAAATTAGTGACGCTTTCGTCGAAGTGGACGAAGAACAGCAGTTGGCTCCAGTTTCGACGGACTACAAGGTTTTGACTCGTTTGCTACAGTCAGTCTTTGCAGACACTTTCCAACCTGAAGCTCCACGTACTCCTCCCTCTCAGTTTTTCGTCATCCACCAAGCTACTAAGATCTCGGGCTTTGTGAAAATGAAGAAGTCGCTTTCTACGAAGCAAGCTTTCGAAAGGTCCATGATTGGATGGAAAAGAGGAAAGCTTCAGGCAAGACTTCTTTCGCTTTACCACCTTCAAGACTTTGTGGCAAAGCTGGTATGTGGTATGAGACGGGAGAAAACGTCGGAGTTAAGCTTCCAGCCTCAGCTCAAGGAGACTTTGGTAGTATTGTGGATGCCGCCAGAAGATCTTTCTGTCTTCCTCTAAGGTCTCTTGGACGCATAGTGAGTTAGACTTTCACCTTAAAGGCCTCTTCAGGACACTAGAGGTCTTTAATTTTATTGGACTGGCTGCCTTGGAGTATTGGATGCCAGGTCCAGGAGTTCTGATTCCATCAGTCTGGGGGAGCTGTCCAGTGTATTGTCTTGCATGGACAAGGGGCCGTCAGGGATGGTTCTGAGGAATTTGGCTGCTCATTTCAGCACGGGACTGCTTAAGAAAAGAGCACTTTTTTGCAATTTTACTGCAAAGTCGGTCTCACCAGCGCAAAAAGCGGATCTTCTTTTCGCTCCTTTCTCAGAACATCTCTTCCCCCAGTCTATGGTAAAGGACATAGCTGCCAGTCTCCAGGAGAAAGCAACCCAAGACCTTCTGGCACAGTCTTCTAGGAAGCCTACTACTACTTCGTCTTCTGGGTCCTCTGCTTTGAAGAAATCGAAGCCCTTTCGATCCGCTTCTTCCTCGAAGCCAGCCCCTCGAGGAAGAGGCTCTTTCAGAGGCAAGACTCCCGCTCCTTCCAAGAGCAAGAAGTGAGAGGGAATCCTTCAGCCACCGGTAGGAGCCAGGCTTCTACATTTCGCGAAAGCTTGGGAAGAGAGAGGTGCCGACGCTTGGTCTCTGGACATCGTCAAGAAGGGGTACAGAATTCCTTTCCTGATGTTACCACCCGCTGTCTTCGACACCAAAGGATTTGTCTCCTTCGTATCAGGGAGAAAGCAGAAAGTGCTTCACGATCTACTAGATCAAATGATCGAGAAGCAGGCAGTGGAACAGGTCTTCGACCGGAGTTCTCCGGGGTTTTACAACCGTCTGTTCCTAGTGCCGAAGCAGTCAGGGGGGTGGCGCCCCGTTCTGGATGTCAGCAGTCTAAATCGCTTCGTTACCAAGCAGAAGTTCAAGATGGAGACACCTCAATCCGTGCTTGCAGCCTTAAGACCGGGGGATTGGATGGTCTCTTTAGACCTTCAGGACGCATACTTTCACGTCCCCATCCATCCCCGATCAAGGAAATACCTGCGGTTTGTCCTGAAAGGGAAGATTTTCCATTCAGGGCACTCTGCTTTGGTCTCAGCACGGCGCCGATGGTGTTCACCGTTCTTATGAAGAACGTTGCGAGGTGGCTCCATCTTGCGGAAATAAGGATCTCTCTCTACCTAGACGACTGGCTTATTCGAGCCTCATCGCAAGAACCGGTGTCTGAAGGACCTTCACACGACTCTGTCGTTAGCGAGGTCCCTGGGACTTCTGGTGAATCTCGAAAAGTCGCATCTGACTCCTTCTCAATCCTTAGTCTATCTTGGGGATTCAGATGGACTCAGTGGCTTTTCGGGCTTTTCCGTCCCAGGGGCGACAACTTCAATGCCTGGACAAAGTGTCGGCCTTTCTTAGGGAAGGAAACATGCTCGTGAGGGAATGGATGAGTCTGCTGGGGACCATTTCCTCACTGGAGAAGTTTGTTTCTCTGGGAAGGTTGCACCTCCGACCACTTCAGTTCTTCCTCTCAAGCAATTGGTCACGCAAACAGGATCTAGAAGAGGTCTTGTCTTTGACGGAAGAAGTGAAAAAGCACCTCAAATGGTGGTTGGATCCAAAGAAGCTTGCGGAAGGACTTTCGCTCAAGCTTCGGAACCCCGACCTAGTGTTGTTCTCCGACGCGTCCTCCACGGGTTTGAGCACACTGGGAGGGAGAGAAGTGTCAGGCACCTGGAGAGGGGAACAGGTGTCCTGGCACATCAATCTAAAAGAACTTTCAGCGGTTTACCTTGCTCTAAGGTTCTTCCAAGAGGAAGTCTCCAACAAAGTGGTTCAGATAAACTCGGAACACCACAGCCTTGGCATACCTCAGGAAACAGGGGGGAACTCACTCTCCTTCTCTGTTCGCCATCGCGAGGAATATCCTGATTTGGGCGAAGTCGCAAAACGTCACGATTCTGACAAGATTTGTGTCAGGCGTGGAAAACGTGCGAGCGGACCTTCTCAGTCGGCAAGGGACAGCTTCTGCCGACGGAATGGACCCTTCATCAGGAAGTATGCCAGGCGCTATGGAAGCTGTGGGGACGTCCATGTGGACGTTTTTGCAACTTCCCGAACGAAGAGACTTCCGCTTTATTGCTCCCCAGTTCTGGACCCGGAGCAGTGGCAGTAGACGCCCTACTGTGGAATTGGTCGGACTAGACATTTGACGCTTTTCCCCCATTCAAAATCCTCGGGGAAGTAATGAGGAAGTTCGCTGCATCAGGAAGGAGCGAGGAATGACCCTCATCGCCCCCTTCTGGCCCAGCGGTCGACTGGTTCACGGAGGTGATGTCCTTCCTAGTAGACTTTCCTCCAAAGGGACTCTGCCCCTAAGGGAAAAGATCGACTCAGACCAGCCCCACCCCCTTCGAGATATGGTACCACAATAAAAACCTCCCCGCTCTGAGTTCTGATCTTGCGTTAAGGGGACCAAATTTGCAAGAAAGTTGGCCCAGAGCGAGGGGTTTTTCAAGACCTGTGGCAACGGCGATTGCCACCCCTGCAAGGAGGCCCTCCTCAATCGCAGTTTACCAATCAAAGTGGGCTGTCTTTAGAAGTTGGTGCAGAAGGAAGGGCATTTCCTCCACCTCAACCTCTGTGAGCCAGATAGCAGATTTCCTTCTTCACCTTAGGAAAGAAGCGAAACTAGCCGTTCCCACGATTAAAGGCTACAGAAGCGTGCTTTCTGTGGTCTTCAGACATAGAGGACTCGACTTAGCGAATGATAGAGACATTCATGATCTCATTAGATCATTTGAGACTGTGAAAGTTCTCCAACCTAAAGTACCATCGTGGAACTTAGACGTGGTACTGAAGTTTCTCATGTCGAGTCAATTTGAACCGCTCCATTTAGCCTCGCTTAGGAATCTTACTAAGAAGCCATTTCCTAAACCGCTCTGGCG
Source organism: Macrobrachium nipponense (assembly GCF_015104395.2). Taxonomy (NCBI): domain Eukaryota; kingdom Metazoa; phylum Arthropoda; class Malacostraca; order Decapoda; family Palaemonidae; genus Macrobrachium; species Macrobrachium nipponense. The sequence continues at coordinate 124,763,268 of NC_087202.1, forward strand.
ACGGCGAAGAGGGTTAGCGAAATTCAAGTCATAAGCAAGCATATTGGGTTCAAGGATCATAGTGCAGTTTGTTCCTTAAGTCCTACGTTCTTAGCAAAGACGAACGAAAGAAACCCTTCCCAACCCTTGGCCGAGGACGTTCGAGATCAAAGGGTTGTCGGAGCTAGTGGACCTGAAGCTGAGAGAGTCCTGTGTCCTGTCAGGGCTCTCAAGTTTTATTTGCAGAGAACCAGAGCATGCAGAGGTTCTTCGGAGAACTTGTGGTGCTCTGTGGAAAAACCAGATCTTCCGATGTCGAAGAATGCACTGGCTTCTTCTTAAGAAGTACGGTTAAGGAAGTCCCATGAAAAGTGTAGTGAAGTGACATGGAGCTTCTGAAAGTGAAAGCCCACGAGTTGAGGGCTATTGCTACTTCGGTGGCTTCACAAAAATATGGCAATCAGATATTTTGGGCGCCACTTATTGGCGAAGCAATTCGGTGTTCGCTTCACACTACCTGCGAGGAGGTGAAAGCAACATACGAAAATTGTTACTCGCTCGGACCATACGTCGCTGCAGACACTGTTTTGGGGGCAGGAGGTAGCGCTCATCCTATCCTTTAATGGTTTAGGGGAGTTTTTAACTTGTGTTATGGTTGTGGGGTTGACCGCCTGCGTTGGATCTCCCTTCCATTAGCTTAGTCTATGTGGGATACTTTTGGTAGGCTACGCCAGGTGGTTTGGTTTTACTTCGTTGCCCTCATTTGTATGGTCAATGGTCTAAGTCCACGTCGTGGTCTCGCCCCTGTTGACAGATCATCTGGAGTGCACCAGCTTTATAGGTCTCTACCTTGCTGGCAACTCTAGTAGCACAAGCAGACTTATGCGGCAGTAACCACGAAGTCAGCTATGCTAACAGGTAAGAATCAAGATATCAATTATCTGCATATATATGTTTCCTAAAATCTTCTATTCTGTCTACTCCCACCACCAAAGGTGGGATTCAGCTATATATATATCTGACAGGTAAGTTTCATGAACAAAATGATATTGTAATGATACAATTAAGTTTGTTCATACTTACCTGGCAGATTATATATAATATCAAGTACCCACCCACCTCCCTCAGGAGACAGTGGAAATAAAAATTATGAATAGAAAATGGGAATGATTCCTGATACCCGCCTCCCAGCGGCGGGAATGGGTACTAACCACCTGACTCCCACTGCGTGTGTCGTAAGTGTTTAAATTTCTGTCGGATTCGGAAAAATACAGCTATATATATATCTGCCAGGTAAGTATGAACAAACTTAATTGTATCATTACAATATCATTTTAAGTAAAGAGCAGCACACTAGCATTGTAAACATTGACCTTTTGTTTTATTGTGAGCATCCTGTATGACTGAGCCAAAATCTTCTGCTACCTTTCTAATTTTAAATACAGCATTTCTTCATCTAGACAATAGTTTGAGGGAAGAGCAGAAACCAGTATAGCAAACAGTAATTAAAACTCACGATAAACATATCGGTAAGAATGCCTTTCTGATCTACTTTTTGCATCTTAACAATAGTTTATAGATTTGATGGTGTACCAAAAAGTTATTCATGTCTTGAATTTCTTAGGAGGCAGTCTTTTTAACTGCATCATGTTACTCTAGTATCATTTATTTTTTACAATACAAACCCATTAGTATTTAATGATAGCTTTAACTCCAGTCAGCATCAATATTAGTACAGTCTACAGAAGTCTTTCCACCTAAGTAGAAATCCAAGTCTGTGAGTACTAAACTTCAGATGTAACCTTTTTGACTGGTTGTGGAAGGTAGCAGTAGAACCAGATTTGTGAGGTCATCCTTTCCTCATGATTCAGGTCTGCCACCATCTAGGATGTCACATCAGCTGTAATAGGTCAGAGTTAGTGTTATTAATAAAAGTTATGTAGTGAGTACCATAGACACTGAAGTGGCAGTAGCCCTAGATAACCCAACAGGGGCAGGATCAAGAAATTGTCATCCTTGATCCTGAAGTTCTGGTACAGACCAGATGTTCAGGTCAATATAAGTCAATTCATGATCGGGCAGCTTATCTCTCCTTAGAAACTTACTTCCCATAGTCATCTCTGTGTTGCTATTCTTGTGGAAAAGTTCATGGCCAACAGTTTCTCAACCAGACAGTTACTCAGTCACAGCCATTGACATGAGGATCCCAGGCACTATTTAATAGGAACTGTTCTGGCAGGCACTTGGTATCTTTTATTTCTTCGACAAAAGACTGCAGCATCTAGTCTAGGATATATATTAGATATGGATGTGGACACATATGAGTGATTGTTTTGAATAATTGTTTTTTTAGAGAAAAATATGGTGTTTACTAAATTAAATTCTTTAGGTGGGTTCATTGTTTACAGCCCAACATATTGTGTAGTTCTTTCCACTCCTATTTCTCCTTGTTTCCTCAGTGTGCCCATTAGGAATCATTTGAATTTAAGGGCCCCAGGTAAATTCCATTTCAGAAGTGCTTATGAGTGGTTTGTTCCCTCACATGCAAACTGTTATTCTGGTTGTTTATGCTTCTGACAGTGGAAATTGAAGTGCTGGTGGTAAGAGAGTGACTTGCACCAATAAGTAAGCTGGGATTTCTGTCACCGGGGATTAACGAACTTTTGCTCTTTGTAACCTTAAACAACCACTGCGTTAGTTGCATCAGTTTTAAATTTCTGCTTTACCATTAAAAAGCAAGTAGCAAATTAAGGCTCACTTAAAATGGTCCTTGGATTGTGAGGATACATTGCTCTTTAAAGAATCTTAATTTTCTGACACTCTTTTAAAAGATTCTTATCCTCATTTTTAGAATTACTGTAGTACTGCAATAATTCTGGTACTGTGCAGTTATTCAAAATACTACATATATTTAACACATAGTACAAAGTGGGATGTATATGTAATTCATGCCAAAATAATTGAATAAGATGAAGATGTAGCTAACTTGAAACAGAAGCACTTTTTCATGTGCGCACATAATTCTTTAACCTGCCTTAATTTTTCAGTATGGAAAGAAGAGTTACCTTGTCAAAGCCATCGCTTTCTCCCCTGACAGCACCAAAATTGCCATTGGACAGACTGATAATATAATATATGTATACAAAATTGGAGAAGAATGGTAAGCAATTATTATTTTTACAAGATTCCTCCTAATTTATAAGTGAGAAATGTATTAAATTAGAATGTTACTTTAATGATTGCTGAAAATGAAGGTTTTGTTGGAGGTGAATTTTATGCTGTGCGTATGTAGTGATAAGATTAAAGCAAATTTTATAGGAGAGTAGGATTTATTTGGTTAGGGTACCAAGGTTGAAATCTCATGGTTTACAAACTTTAATTAAAACTATCAGGACAAGTTATTGCAGTTATTAACATGAGACATAAACCAATTTTATACATTTTTAATAGGGGAGAGAAAAAAGTGATCTGCAACAAGTTTGTGCAGTCATCAGGTCAACCGGTAACCTGATCGATTTGGCCGATGGAAGGACCAATTGTCTATGGATTGCTGGAGGGTAAAGTTCGAGCAGCAAACGTCAAAAACAACAAGTCTCAGACTCTCTATCAGACAGACTCATATGTTGTATCTCTGACCCCCAAGTAAGTCAAATGTGACACTTTATGTTTTTCAATTTTCTTACTATATACAGCTATATACAGTGAATATCACTTGCTGTTTTTAACACTTTAAAAATCATTTTGTTCATGAGACTTACCTGTCAGATATATATATATAGCTGTATTCTCCAAAGTCCGACAGAATTTCTAAACTTACGACACATGCAGTGGGAGGCCAGGTGGTTAGTACCCATTCCCGCCGCTGGGAGGCGGGTATCAGGAACCATTCCCATTTTCTATTCAGATTTTCTCTGTCGCCGGTACCGTCAACACCTGTTTTCAGTACCTCCATCATTGGATTTTGTAAACTTCGTTGTCACATAAGTATTCTGATTGCCTTTTGGTTTTTGACTTTGGTTTTGTGGCGAGGAACACGCTATTGTGGACTGTTTTGAATTTGGATTTTATTTTTCTTGAACAAAGAAGTCTGGTTCTAGTTCTGCTAGTTTAAGGGTTTGTTGTGTGGAAGAGTGTAAGGTGAGGCTACCGAAGGCTTCGGTAGATCCCCACACTGTATGCACGAGCTGTAGGGGACATGTGTGTTTGGTAAATGATCGATGTAAGGAGTGTGAGAGTTTGTCTGATTCAGGTTGGAAGACGTATGATTCCTATGTGCGCAAGTTAGAGCGTGACAGGATCAGGAGGTCTTCCTCCAGGAGCGTGTCAGGCAGTAGACGTCAGGGTAGTAATTTTTCACCTGCTAACCCTCCTGTAGACTTTGCTACCCCTAACCCTGTGGTGTTGCCTTTGGGCCCTGAGATTGTGTCTGCAGAGGGTAATGCCCTGTCTGTGATTTTGGATTCTCTCCGTAATCTGGAATCCAAAGTGCTCGCCTTAGAAAGTGGTGTGGTGAAGTGCTGTGATAGTGCTCCTAGTGTTGTGGAGGGGGCGTTAGATCGGCCCTATAATGCCTCTAGGCCTGGACCTCTGTCGGACTCCCAGGACTCAGGGAGTGGGCAAGTCGAAAACCGAAAGAGGGTTACGGGGGCTCCCCACCGATCGGGCGTCCCTTCGGCAGGTCCTGTTGACACTTCTCAGGCTGTCAAGGATCGTGCTTGTGCACGAATCCTTAAGGATTGCTTCTCGTCCTCCGAAGCGTCCTCCCCGCGCAAGGGGTGGAGCTCTCGGAAGGACTCTCGCCCTTTGAAGAGAAGCTTCAGAGAGGAGGACGCATCACGTCCTTTTTCTCCAGATGCTTTTCAGTCATCTCCGGAGAGTTTTGACGCTTTCCCACCGCAGACGAGGACCAGGACGTCATCAGAGGATGACGCTGTTGAGCGCCCCAGTCGCTCCAGGGAGAGAGCTGTAGCTTTTCCTGTGAGAAGGAAGAAGGCGTCCCCTCGCCCCTCATCTTCCCACAGGATCAGCCCTTCCCCTGAGAAGGAGTCTTCTCCTACCAAGAAGATGCTCCTTGTTATGCAGCAACAGTTAGCTTCGTTGATTGCTGAGAAAGAAGCAGAGCCGCGTTGACGTAGGAAGGACTTGAGGCTGCCCATCAAGAGGTCCAAGCAGTCCCCCTCTCCTTCTCCTCGTTCGTCTCTTTCGCCTGTTTCGTCGCCCTCTAGATTTCGTTCGGCACCCCAGCGCTTGTCTAGAGGGTGCGATGAGCGTCTCCCCAGACTCTCTTCTGTCGAGAGGGAGGAAGACCGTAAGGCTCTTCGCAGCAGGGATCGTCTAGCTTCTCAACAAGATGCTCCTCTCGCTCCCCTTCGTGACGCTCTGCATGCTGCTAGGCATGACGCTCCTCAAGCTGCTTGTCTTGACGCTTCCCAGGCTGCTACTTTTCTTCAGGAAGCTCGTCAGGACGCCCGTCGGGACGCTCGTCGTAGTGCTCGTCAGGATGCCCGGCAGGACGCTCGCCAGGACGCTCGTAGGGACGCTCTTCAGGACACTTGTCAGGACGCTCGCCAACGCCAGGACGCTCGCCAACGCCAGGACTCTCGTCAGGACGCTCGTCAAGACGCTCGTCAGGACGCCTCCTTTGCAGATCTTCCAGACGCTTCAAAGGCTGTTGCAAAAGACGCCCAGCCATGTGCAGCGAGTTCTTCTTAGCAGCGGAGGTCCCTCTTGAGAGTTGGGCCTAAAGGTCTTAGACCTCTTACTTCTGTGGATTCGTCTGTTGCTCCCGTGGAAGAGGGAGAGTTAGGTAGTTCGTCGGAGGCCGCAGATGAAGAGCAGCCTTCTACGTCGTCTTCATCCTTAGACTACCAGGTCTTGGCCCGTCTTCTTTGTGAATTGTTTGGAGACAAGTTCCAACCCTCGGCCCCTCGCTCTCCTCCTTCGCAGTTAGCCTCTTCTAAAACGAGTAGAACGCCGGGATTTGTTAAAATGAAGACTTCCCTTTCTACGAAGAGAGCCTTCAAGAAGGTCCACGACTGGATGGATTTAAGGAAGGCCCAAGGCAAGACTTCTTCTGCCCTGCCTCCGTCGAGACTCAGTGGTAAAGCAGGGATTTGGTATGAAACAGGAGAGGACGTTGGGTTGAGAGTTCCTTCCTCTTCCCAGGGAGACTTTGCCAGCATAGTAGACGCCCCAAGGAGGTCTCTCCTTTCATCGGCGAAGGTGTCGTGGACTCCTTTTGAATTGGACCATCATCTGAAAGGACTGTTTCGGACAATGGAAGTTTTCAACTTTTTGGACTGGTGTTTGGGAGTCCTGGATTTGCAGTCGCAGAGTCCGGACTTTATTAGTCTGGGGGAGCTGTCCAGCGTTTTGGCATGTATGGACAAGGCCGTCAGGGATGGTTCGGAGGAGCTGGCTTCGCACTTTTGTACAGGGCTCTTGAAGAAGAGAGCTTTGTATTGTAACTTTACTGCGAAGCCTGTTTCTCCCTCACAGAGGGCAGAGTTGCTGTTCTCCCCTCTTTCGAGCCATCTTTTCCTCCAGTCTATGATCAAGGATCTAGCCGTCAGCCTGCAGGAGAAGGCTACTCAAGACCTCCTGGCCCAGTCTTCCAGACGTCCGGCAGTCCCTTCGCTACTACGCTTGGGCAGGCTTCTAGGAAGCAGAAGCCCTTTCGCGGAGGAACTTCCTCGAGATCGTCTCCTCGAGGAAGAGGTCTTCCCAGAGGCAGAGCCCCTTCCAAGCTCAGGGGTAAGAAATGATGCGTCAGTCCTTCAGACACCAGTCGGAGCCAGGCTTCTTTCATTTGCAAAAGCCTGGAGAGAGAGAGGGACAGACAGCTGGTCCCTCGAAGTCATCGAGAAAGGATACAAGATCCCATTCCTCAAACCGCCTCCGCTGTGCACTACACCCAGGGATCTGTCACCCTCCTACCATCGAGAGAAGCAGCAGATTCTGTTCGATCTGGTCGGGCAAATGCTCGAAAAGAAGGCTGTGGAACAGGTCCTAGACCTGGAATCTCCAGGTTTCTACAACAGGTTGTTCCTGATGCCGAAACAGTCGGGAGGATGGAGACCAGTCCTAGACGTCAGCAGGCTGAACCTTTTTGTAGAAAAACAAAAATTCAAGATGGAGACGCCTCAGTCGGTTCTAGGAGCCTTATTTGCTTCGGGCTAAGCACAGCCCCGATGATCTTCACAATTCTAATGAGGAATGTGGCGAGATGGCTTCATCTTTCAAGCATAAGAATCTCTCTGTACTTAGACGATTGGCTCATTTGAGCCTCGTCGGAGTCGAGGTGTCTGGAGGACCTTCACATGACGTTAGCATTGGCAAAGTCCCTGGGACTTCTGGTGAACTTCGAAAAGTCCCATCTGATCCCAACGCAGTCCATCGTGTATCTGGGGGATTCAGATGGATTCAGTGGCTTTTCGAGCTTTTCCGTCCCAGGAACGACAGCAGCAATGCTTAGACAAAGTTTCAGCCTTCCTGGGGAAGGAAACATGCTCGGTGAGGGAATGGATAAGTCTGCTGGGGACCATTTCCTCGCTGGAGAAGTTTGTTTCCCTGGGGAGACTGCATCTCAGACCTCTCCAGTTTTTCCTTGCGGAGAACTGGGAGAACAAGGAGGATCTAGATGTGATCTTGAGGATCTCAAAACCAGTGAAGGATCACTTAAGGTGGTGGCTCGATCCCGCAAAGCTGGCAGAGGGTTTTTCTCTCAAGCTTCAGAGCCCCGACCTAGTGTTGTTTTCCGACGCGTCCACCTCGGGATGGGGAGCAACACTAGGGGGGAAGAAGTGTCAGGCACCTGGAGAGGGGAACAGGTGTCCTAGCACATAAACCTCAAAGAATTGGGGGCAATTCATTTGGCTCTCCAGTTCTTCGAGGAACAAGTTTCAGGCCGAGTAGTCCAGATCAACTCGGACAATACCACAGCTCTGGCCTACCTCAAGAAACAGGGAGGAACACACTCTCGGTCCCTGTTCGGTCTAGCAAGAGAGATCATGTTGTGGGCCTAAGCACGGGAGGTAACGATCCTTATGAGGTTCGTGGCAGGAGTCGAGAACGTCCGTGTGGACCTACTCAGTCGGCTAGAACAACTGCTGCCGACCGAATGGACCCTTCACCAAGAGGTATGCCAGGAACTGTGGAGGTTGTGGGGACGTCCTCTGGTAGATCTATTTGCAACATCAAGGACAAAGAGACTTCCTCTATGCTGCTCCCCTGTTCTCGATCCAGGAGCAGTAGCGATAGATGCCCTTCTTTGGGATTGGACAGGGATGGACATGTATGCCTTTCCCCCGTTCAAGATCTTGGGAGAAGTCATAAGGAAGTTTGTAGCGTCGGAAGGGACGAGGATGACGTTGATAGCCCCGCTTTGGCCTGCAAAGGAATGGTTCACAGAGGTCATGTCCTTCTTAGTAGACTTCCCGAGGACGCTACCTTTGAGAGTCGATCTACTCAGACAGCCCCACTTCGAGAGGTACCACAAAAACCTCCCCTCTCTGAGTCTGACTGCGTTCAGACTATTGAAAAGTTGGCCAGAGCGAGAGGTTTTTCAAGACCAGTGGCAAGAGCTTTTGCCAGTGCAAGGAGAGCTTCCTCTCTTGCAGTATACCAATCGAAGTGGGCCGCTTTCAGGAGTTGGTGTAGGAAGAAGGGCATTTCCTCAACCACGACCTCTGTGAATCAGATAGCCGACTTCCACCTTTATCTAAGGAATGAAGAAAAGCTGGCAGTCCCAACAATTAAAGGATACAGGAGTATGTTGTCAGCGGTCTTTAGACACAGAAGTCTGGACCTAGCTAACAACAAGGACCTTCACGATCTCTTAAGGTCTTTTGAAACCACTAAGGTGGCTCAGCCTAAGCTGCCTTCCTGGAACTTGGACGTGGTCTTGAAGTTCTTGACGTCCAGTCCGTTCGAACCTCTCCATTCTGCAACTTTGAGGGATGTTACCAGAAAGGCTGTTTTCCTAACTGCTCTGGCGACGGCGAAGAGAGTTAGTGAAATTCAAGCCATCAGCAAGCATATAGGCTTTAAAGGGCATAACGCCGTTTGTTCCTTGAGCCCGACGTTTTTAGCCAATAATGAAAACCTGTCTAACCCTTGGCCCAGGAGCTTTGAGATCAAGGGTATGGCTGAAATTGTTGGACAAGAGCCAGAGAGAGTCCTGTGCCCTGTCAGGGCTCTCAAATTTTATTTACATAAGATGAAGGAATGTCGAGGTCCTTCGGACAATTTGTGGTGTTCTGTAAGAAGGCCAGACTTACCTATGTCAAAGAATGCTCTGGCGTTTTTCTTGAGAGACACCATCAAGGAGGCTCATTCATCCTGTAAGGAAAGTGATCTTGACTGTTTAAAGTGAATGCTCACGAGATGAGGGCGATTGCAACCTCGGTGGCATTTCAGAGGAATATGGCACTCAGTGACATCCTGGGCTCCACCTTTTGGCGAAGCAACTCTGTGTTCACTTCACATTACCTGAGGGATGTGAAAACAACATATGAGAACTGCTGTTCGCTAGGGCCATACGTTTCCGCAGATACAATTTTGGTTGCAGGAAGTAGCACTCATCCTATCCTTTAGAAAATGGTTAGGAGAGTTTTTAATTTTATTGTGTTTAGTTATGGTTGTTGGGTCGGCCGCCAGAGGCGGACTTCCCATTCTTTAGCCTAAGTTATGTTGTATTAACTTATGCTAGGCTTGGTCAGGTGGTGGTTTTTGCTTCGTTGCCCTCATAGTATGGTCAATATGGTCTAGTTGCATTGTGGTCATGCCCCCGTTGACAGATCATCTAGAACTCACCAGCTATACAGGTCACTACCTTGCTGGAGACTAGTAAAGCAGAAGCAGACTTGGGTGACAGTAATCACGAAGTCAGCTATGCTAACAGGTAAGGAACCAAGGTGTCAATCATCTACATGTAATTTGTTTCCTAAAAATCCTATTCTGTCTCTTCCCACCTCCAATGGTGGGATTCAGCTATATATATATCTGACAGGTAAGTTTCATGAACAAAATGATATTGTTATGATACAATAAAGTTTGTTCATACTTACCTGGCAGATATATATATAGCTGTATTCTCCGAAGTCCGACAGAATTTCTAAACTTACGACACATGCAGTGGGAGGCCAGGTAGTTAGTACCCATTCCTGCCGCTGGGAGGCGGGTATCAGGAACCATTCCCATTTTCTATTCAGATTTTCTAGTGCCACTGTCTCCTGAGGGGAGGTGGGTGGGCACTATGAATATATATCTGCCAGGTAAGTATGAACAAACTTTATTGTATCATAACAATATCATATTTTGTTTCATATGTAAATCTGAGCGTTATTGCAGTTGTCAGTTATCTGTTCAACGACTTTCCTAAGGCCAGTAGTGTCTGTTTGAACAGCAGGCAGTGTAATTTTATAGAAAACCAATGATGAAGCCATGAAAAGAATGCCTGGGGTTAGTGTTGATATCTACGTACCTTATTGAGGCACAAGTTATCTTGAACACATGGAAGTCTCAGGTTCAAGCTCAATAACCTTCACAATTTTTCATTTTGACATAAGTAACTTACCTAGTAATTAGTACATAGCTAACAGCTTCTAGTATTGACAGCTAAAATTCAAAATTCATGGTAGCGATTCTTTTGTTTTGGTTGTGGGTAACTAGTTGTGACCACTTTTAGGAAGCAGAGGAACAACTGAGCCAGGTATTACAATTTGTTTCTGCTGGCTTACAACAAGGTTGAGTCAGCAATGGGTTTGCAATTCAGATTCTTTGCTGTTTTCTCAGAGAAATTGATGAGGTACTCTTTTTGGTGACCACTCGGTATTTATTTAGATAGGGATTTTGATAATCCTTGGAGTTATTCAGACTGAATTGACTTTTCCTTGTACAGCCAGTCTTCGGTTATCAGCGATCCAGTTTTGTGGCTTGTCTAGTTCCAAAAATCGGCAATTTTCAATGCTACACCAATTTTTGGTGCCATAATGCACCAATTTCCAGCTATGGGTGCCGATAATAGCATTATGATGCTGATTCATACTTAACAGAGGTGCCACTAAATGATTATTGGCTCCATGAGCACCATAAATTGGCAATTTTCGTTTATCATCAAGCCGTCGGAGCGGAACTCTTGCCAATAACTGGTTAGTGCCTGTATTGACTTTGCATTTAACCTACAATGTCTGACACTAGCTCATCTAGTACAGGCAGTCCCCGGGTTACGATGGGGGTTCCGTTCTTGAGACGTGTCATAAGCCGGAAATCGTCGTAAGCCGGAACATTGTCAAAAACCCTAAGAAAACCTTACTTTTAATGCTTTAGGTGCATTCAAAACTATGTAAACTGCATTCTTATTGCATTTTTCATAAAAAACCTGTAAATATTGATTATTTTGCATTTTTGGTGTCATATTTCATCTGCCAGATCAGCGTTTGTAGGTGTCGTAACTCTGGAACATGCGTCTTAACCCTGGAACATGCGTTGTAACCCTGGAAATAATTTCTGATGAATATAATTGAAAAGCGTCGTAACCTTGGAACGTCGTAAGCTGAGACATCATGACCCGGGGACTGCCTGTACTTGTTATTGCAGCAAAGTCTGCAAGACAATGATAACATATGCAAAATATGACTCGGACAAATTTGTTCATTAGAAAAGTCTTGTGCTGAATGTAAGGGCTGGGATAGCAAACAGTAGGAAACTTTAAATTCTAATCTATCTAAGTTGGCAAGGGATAGACAGAGGAAGGCTATTAATAAACAAGGCAGAATGACAAGTCAGGAATTAGATAGGTCATCCTTTGAGGTTCTGATTCTTTCTCTTCCTGTAGTTTCACCCATTCCCAGTCCTTCAACTATTCCACCTAATCCTAGTCTAATACCCAGGTTCTTGAACCCCCAACACCATTGCTGCTTGGGAGAGTAAATTTGACCATAAGTTCGAATTATTATTTAATAGTGTCACAATTAGGTGAATCAGTGAAAGCACTCATGGAGTGCAAAAGTGAAGTGAGTGAAGTGCGAGTGGAAGAGCTGGCTGTCCATACTGCTGATTCTCCTAGGTGAAGGTCCATGGCATACTCCCCTGCACCAGGGAGAAGCCATACTGAAAGTTTAAGAGCAGTCTGTTGGGTCTGCCCACAGGCAGTCGGCCCTTCAGTCTCACCTGTTGCCAAATCCAAGGTGATGACAGCAGACAGCCATTAGAAAGGTGTCTTCGCGGAAGTGGACCATCATTCCGAGGGTTCTAGCCTGGAATGGAGGCACCTGTGACGCTATAGTGAAACTTCAAGACTATTGAAATGGTCTACACCTGACATTTCTATACCAGCAATTCTGTGCAAAAGGACTAAGAAAGCTGTCCCATCGTGTAGTTTGTTGGACACCCCAAAAAGGTTTTTGCCCGAATGCTCTCCCCCCCTGTTCATAGATGGAAGCGCTCGTCGGCGCCTAGTAGTGCAGCAGCCACTGAACGCCAGCTGACTCCAGAGTATTCAGTAGCACCTGAGCGTCAATTGGCATCAAAGCACCCAGCTTCTTCCAGGTCTTGGGAAGCTGCAGTTGAATGCCCAGTGATGTTGGAGCATCTGGCAACCACTAAACGGGCAGTAGCAGTAGAACAGCCAGCTCCCAGGCACCAACCAGAACCCAATAATCGTAAGGATCATCATCACTTTTTTGCTTGTTTGGCTAGTTCAGCACCAGATCAAGAACGAAACATAGCGAATTTGGCAGCTCAACGGTTCCGGTTCATGATCCTATCCAGCAGAAGTTAGGTGATATTTTGGGTTTTTTCAAGAAACCTTCTTTTGTTCCGAAGCTCTCTAAGGACGTATCCCTGCTTCCGCTGTCGTCAGCAGAAGAGGAAGAGGATAAAGCACCAGAAGAAGAATCTTTGTCGACGGCTTATGCAGCATGCTAAAGTTTTTGCTTCATAGCTACCCTACATTTTTCTCCCCAGTGACTCCTGCTTCTCCAGCTACAACACTTCAGTTGAGCGTTCAAGGTTCAGCCAAATTACTGAAGATTGTTTTATCAACTTCAACATAGAAGGCACTTACGAAAGTTGATAATTGGCCAGCAGACAAGAGAGAGAAAGGGAAGGCTTTGCTTTAGCTATGTGTATTACGTATATGACTGGAGAAGCTCCTTCCTTGGGGAGTTCCTGCCTCCTCTCAAGGGGATTTCTCCAGTCTCATTGATTCAGCCTGAAGATCAGCTTTCTCTGCTGCTAAGGCAATGTTCTCTTTAGCAGAATTAGACCACTTTATGAAGAACACCTTCAGGATTTTGGAAGTTGTTAGCTTTTTAGATTGGTCAGTAGGTGCACTAGCTAAGAAAATTCAGGAATATCCCGATTTTCCAGCAGACATAGGCTCAGACCTTTTAGATGTTCTCTTCTGTGCAGATAAAGGAGTAAGGGACGCATCAAGAGAGTTAGCTTCCCTTTATACCAGGGGTTTTTAAAAAAGAGAGACTTTGGTGTTCTCACACCAGTAAGGGAATATACTAACCACAGCTCAGAAGTCTGCCCTCCTATTCTCTCCCTTAGTTAAAGACTTCTTATTCCCTGCTTCGGTTGTCAGTGACATCACTATAGGTCTACAGAAGAAGTCCACACAGGACTTATTAGTACGATCCATGAGACGCCTGAAAGAATCTGTGCTTTCCTCCAGTGCTAAGAAGTCGTCTCCGTTGCAGCCTTTTCCATTTCATGGTAGTAAACAAAGAGCAAACCCCAGAACGAGAGCCAACGTCTGTTTCAGCCCTCGAGCAATCAAGAAGACAGCAACTAGACCTGTTTCAAAGAAGTGAAAACTACTTCCTCTGTGCCCCAGTAGGTGCCAAGCTCCAGCAATTTTGGGAAGAATGGAGCTAGAGGGAGGGGCAGAACCATGGGTAATAAAAGTGCTGAGATTTAGGTATTCGATCTCATTTCTAGAAAAACTTCTCTTAGTGAGGAAGCCCATTGTCTTGACTGTGTACTCAGTAGGTCAAAAAGGTTTTCAGCTCTCGCAGAAGTACATTCTCTCCCCAAGAAGATGACAATAGAGGTTTTCATGGAAGAGAGCTCCAAGGGTTTTTACAACTGATGGTGCATAGTTCCAAAGTCGACAGGTGGATGGAGACCAGTATTGGATATGAGTGCCCTAAATGTCTTTGTGCAGGAGACAAAGTTTCGTGTGGAAACAAATCACTCCATTCTATCAGCGATGTGCAAGGGAGATTGGATGATATCCGTAGACATGAGGAGGGATGCGTATTTACACATCCCAGCACATCCAGAGTCAAGAGAATACCTAAGATTTGTCTTTCAAGATCAAATTTACCAATTTCAGCCTTTCAATGGCTCCTCAAGTTTTTCCCAGGGTTCTGGCTCCTCTAGCAGATGGCTTCATCTACAAAGACTGGCTCCTTTGATCTCAGATGAAGGAACATTGCATGGAGGATTTAAGGAGAACACTTCTACTGACGCAAGACTTATGTTTGTTAATAAACCCTCATAGGTCTCCACTGGTTCCATCTCAAGAGATAGTATATATAGGGACAACTCTGAACTCTCTCTTTTTCGGGTTTTTCCATCCCCCAAAAGAGTGGAGTCTTGCTTTCAGACAATAGACGAATTTCTCTATCTACAGCATTGCTCATCCAACAAATTGATGAGCCTGCTCAGGACATTGGCATCGATAGAGCTGTTTGTGTCACTAGGGAGATTCCACACGAGAGTATTTCAGTTTTATCTCAGGGCCAGCTGGAACAGGAAAAGTCAGCCCAATTCAATTGTGTTCCCAATAACATAGGGCGACCTCGATGTTGTGTTTCTCTAATAGACGAGGCGACAACCCAGGACAGGGTTCGAAAGCTCTTGTAATGTTTTATAAAATCAGTAATTCACCACTGAAAATAATTGAAAGGTAAACTTATAACACTAATTCCCTTTACTATGAACTTACTACGAATGTAGCAAACAAAATAAAGAAATGCACAAGTGGCATATTACACACAATGCAAAAGATCCTAATCCAGGGCAAGCATCTTGACACTTCTTTGGCCTAAAGTGAGTCACATGGAAGAAGGGGACCTTTTAGGAGGATGGACTGTGGCTGGGGCTTGTGTAGTGAGGTCTTTGTTTTTCAGGTTCTTTCAGGCTGGTGTGACCAGATGGCCATTTGTATGGAATGAGACAGCTTATGATTAATGGATTTGTAGCGCAGAAAAGTTTATCTCTTCTTATAGTAATTTATCTTTTATAATTATAACAAGTACTCTTCTCCTAGCCCTACTGATTTCCCATAGTGACCCTATGGAGGAGTTATGGAGTTCCATTTGACAACGTCTGTGAGAGAGAGAGAGAGAGAGAGAGAGAGAGAGAGAGAGAGAGAGAGAGAGAGAGAGGGAGTAATTGGTGGTTGGATGGTTAACGACTGTATTGGCTGTTGGTGAGTTCTGGGTTGTCTGCTGGTGCTGTTGATTGTTAGAGTTCTGTGTTTTGAGTTTTTTTGGTCAGTCTTTAGTCAGAAACTGTGATAATCAGTAGTATTAGCAGCAGTCTGTGGAAAGTGTTGAGGGTATTGAAGTTATTTAAGTAGTATGTTATTGGTTTGTTGCTGATTGTTGTTGGGTTTGAAGTTGGTCGCTTAAGAGTTGTTGTTCTATGAGGTTTTTGTTGAGTTGTATGTGAGTTCCTGTTGGACTATATGTGAGTTGTTGTTGGTGTTGTTAGTGGCTGTGTGTGTTGCTTTTTTGTGTTGCTGTTGTTTTGTGTTAGTAATTGTTTGTGCAGTGGTCTTGTGTTGTGTTGTTGAGTTGTGGTCCTTGGTTGTTGTTGTTGTTGTGTTGTTGGGTTGTCGGTTGTGGTTCTTGGTTTTTGTCGTGTAGTTGGTGGTCTGAGTGACCTTGACCAGCGGACAGCACAGGATAGCCTGGAGTATCTGGAGTTGGGTAAGTAAGTACATGTGTTTTGAGAGTTTTTTATGCGTTGGGTTTGTGTTTTTTTTTTTTGTGTTTGTATTGGTCAATTGTCCTGCGTGAATTCTGTAGTGTAAAGAAGAAAGTGTGACTGAGGGTGGGTTTGGCAACCCATCCAGAATACTTAAAAAAGTGAAGCTGTTGACTTCTTTGGAGCTGTGGATCCATGAGTTACATGCACATGATTACTATTACTCCCCATTCCTTCTTTGGGTGATAGGTTATTTTGAATTTCCATGTGAGTGTCTAAAAGATTAGGTCTTTGATTGGAAGGATTATTGAAATATTTAGTTTTTTTAACTTTGTTGCACTTTGATACAGTATTTTGATATAAATAAAGACTCAGCATTGTGCAGTACCTATTCTCTGTGATGTAATGTAAATGCTACACCCTATATCTGCAGTTTTGTTAGTGAAGTATTTGAGCAGTGATGAGATAGATATTTTGTGAATTTTTAGTAGTCTTCATTAATAGTAAATTTTCCCTTCATTTTGCCCCACAGTTTACGTGGAACGGCTTTCCTTGCCGGTCACGCCGATGGTTCAATTGTACGGTTCTATGTGGCAGATGACTCTTATGCTGAGCCTCAGGTATGTTTTGACTAGATATTTTAAAATTATAATAATCATCATGTTCACCATTAGTAATGTTTTTATGCCAGTTTTCCCTTTATAGGGTTAGACATGAAATTAGCTGTCTTTCCCACTTTCCTCTTTTGTGCCTTTTCCCCTTAAAGTGTTATTTAGTTTAGCTCCTCATCTCTCCCCTTTTTCATGATTTTCTTAGTATTCTTTCAGATCTACATCCTGCTACCTAAGTACTATATAGTACTACTACATATTCTGATTACCTGTTCCAAACCAGCTCAGTTAGTAAGATGCATACAGTATATCATTTTTATGATTACTTGTTCCTAACCAACTCAATCAGTTGGATCTCAGTTTGGTTTCCAGTCACAAGACACCACATCTCTGCACCATTACCTTGGCCATTGTATGAGCTGTACCTCTGTTTTCAAGCCATGAATATAATAATTAGACACCTATTCTAAATTAATTTTCTTTTTCATTGCTCATATTTAGCAGCATTTAGTAATACAGATTTCTCCATACAACTTAAGTCTTTGCTCTGTCCACTAATTGGATGTTTTCATATATTGGTTGTATAGTAGTCTCTATGTCAGCCAGATACAGTAGTTGTTTTTTTTTTTTCTTATCACCCTCTCAATACTGAACATTTCTACTCGTTTGTCCTCTGATTCGGCTTTTAACACTCAAGTCATCTACATACAGCATCTCCTAGGGGCCTGCATTTCTTAAATCTTTTGTTGCTTCCTCCAGTTCCAGTAAACAGGAAAGTGCCAAGAGGTGATCCTTGATGGACATTAACTCCTATCGTAAATGCTTTTAATACAGCTAGTGCTGTCTTTGATTTAGATATTGTGTTAAGGGACAGTAACATCTTTAGCTCTGTCCTTCAAGCATCTTGTGCCTTCATCATATTTTTTTTATCTATCTGTTTGTCTTGATACTCTGTTAAGTGTTTTCTTTATATTGACAAACATATTTTGTGTGAGTGGCCTGATTGTGATGTGCATACTGAGGATATGTCCTTTATGTTTTATTGTAGGTTGATTTTAATGTTTATGGCTTTTTAAAATTTATTTATCTCACCTCTGTTGCATCCTTTATTTCAACTTTGCTAGTGTGTGTCCACTCCATTTTTTTTCTCACCAACCTCCACTAGAGATTATATTTTTCTCTGTCAATAAAGGCTGTTCTTTCACCAGTCCATGTCCATCTCACCTTTTGTACACAAGTGTACAAGGTTTCTAGGCAGCATCTTAATCCCTTCCATATTTATTCTTAACATATTTGTAACATTTATCATGCTCATTTAGACAGATACTGAGGCTGCTTCATCTTAAGAAGTAATTTTTTTTTGTAATGATGTTTGTATACCTTTAGAAATGAACTCTATCCAACTAGTTTGTATAGACTTTGAACCAGCTTATTGAAGGTTTATGAATTTATTTTAATTATGCCTAGGGCCATCCATAAAGATTTCAGAAAGAACTGATAGAGAAATCTGTAAAGGAAATATATGCTCTTTGTAGTCTATTGCCATGAATGCACTTGTTAATTTTTATCAGGAAAATTGGAACTTGGAAATTGAAACCTTTATGGCAGTTGGTCAACAATTTTGAGAAACTCACATTTGAGTGTATTGCAGTAGTTTGGAACAGTGAAGTATGCAATCAGTTTTATTCATGCGTTGTTTTTTCTTTCTTTTTTTCAGGGAAAGATAATATCCCATCCAGTTCCTCCATATGCTCTTTCATGGACCAACAGCAACATTGTTATTGCTGGATGTGATAAACGAGTGGTGATGTATGCCAAAACTGGAAAAATGCAGCAGCAGTTTGATTACAGCCGGGAAGCATCAGAGAGGGAATTCACTACTGCAGCGTGCAGTCCAAGTGGCCAAGCTCTAGTTGTGGGTAGTTATGACAGGTATATTAACAAACAAGTTATTAGTGCAATTCTTTGCAATGCTTCATGCGCTCTAATGGCATTGTGTAATTACCTTTTTGTACGCAGTACGTATAATTAAAATTAAATAGTATGCAAAAGATTTGAGATTAAGGCTTTAAGAACGCTAGGAGTCAGGTGGAGGAGTGAGTAAGAACTGATACCATAAGGGAAATTACAAAAGTTCTGTAGTAGCTGAGATAATAATGAGATGTAATAGTAGTACTGATAGAATCAGCTGGGCTTGTGTGGGCCCAGTGGAATTGAAATACTTACAAAAGACTTACATGGACAAGAATTATGAGAATGGCGGCTGGAGATTTGATTAAAATAAAGCTTGGGAATGATATGAGTGGTAGAGTTCCATAGCTTGGGGGTGGTGACAGGGATGGTTGTTGAAATTTAAGTATCTCTTTGACTTTAAAGGAAATTGTAATGTAGAGCGTGTCCATAAAGTCATTCCTTGATTAATTAAATTAATAACTTAAAAATTTTTGTGGATATGACTGTACAACTTTCACATTATGTTGAGCAATTACTAAAGTTTTTTTGTTTGCCTCCAAATGCCACTATGATCACTATCCGCCAGCTGAGTCAAGAATAGCAGAAATGGTGTCATTGCAGGAGGAAGCCCAGCGTGTGTTATGATACCACAAAAAGTCACCTGTTGCAGTTCAAAGCAAGTTCAGAAATGAGTATCGACGAGATCCACCAGATGTTAAAAGCATTAAAGACTGGTATAAAAAGTTCACAGAGACTGGAAAGTGTTGAAGACTGTAAAGAGAACAGTGACCCAGTGTTGATGATGCATCCGATGCATTTTGCTGATAGCCCAACAGAATGGCCACCACGTTTACCAGACATATTACCCTTCTTGATTTTTTCGTATGGGGTTATATCAAGGATAAAGTGTACAGTACTACACTAGTACCTAATTTTGAGACCTTAAAAGCAAGGATAACAGAAGCTCTAGCAACGGTAACTATGGAAATGCTGGAGAATACCTGGTGTGAGATAGAATTTCTCTTAGACGTACTCCAGGCAACTTTGCTTAAAAATACTCCAGGCAACTTTGCTTAAACGTACTCCAGGCAACAAAGGGGGCACATGTTGAAATTTATTAGAAATGTAAAAAAAAACTGAGTCATTGTTGTTGAAATTGAAGAAAACCTTATTTCTGGGCTCAGCTCGTGTCGCTGCGCGAAATAATCCTTTAATCTATTATTTCTAGGGTAAATGTACTAACACATACCAGAGAATAAATAAAATAAAGAAAAAGGTCAGTATAACTGACTCGCTCACCCTCCAAGAGGGTGTCGGTATGAACACTAGGCGAGTGAGACCACTACCACGAGCCAAAAACCAATAGAAATCTCCCACAACAAAAACCCTCCATGAGGAGAGCCGACCCACAGAGTGAGCAGCTCGTACTACTACTACTCCATCCCATGCTGCCGACTGCTGCGCCTCTGGTGGCCATCCTTTAAAAGTTAGCGCCAGGAGCCACACGTGCTAATTTTCTCTCTGTGTTTTTTGTGCCCTTTCGTGGATTTTTATTATAATGGAGCGTGCAGCTATCGCAGCAGCTAAGTTAAGTACTCAGTATTTACGATTAGTTGGTTTTTTCCGTCCCTGAGACAGTATTTTTGCCGTTTTTTTTTAGGTATAAATACGTTCCTCCGGGGGTCGAAGCATGGCAGCATGGTTCTGCCGCGTGATGGGTTCGTTCTTGGTCTCCCATACCTAGAACATCCCTTATTTATGTACGCTCTATTTGATTATCCGCTGTTTAGATTAAGGTCTACTCAGGTTGTCATGCATGCATGTATTTCACCTTATGTAGGCTTTTTCTATCCAGACCCTAGTCCAGGTTCTTAGTATCGGCCTCTGACTAGCTTTGAGTGGTAGACTTGCCTCTTGGGTTTAGTCGTACACTCCTGGATTTTTTCTCCTGCTATATTACTTTCTCTCTTTCATTTGATTTTATTTTATTATATGTATTTTATCATCGTTAGGTTAGTTAGGCGTCTGGCTTAGCCTAGGTCCTGGCTCATAGAGCCTATACTACCGCTGATCAGTTCGGTTGCTTCCCTATAGTATCTCTCTGATCAGTTGGTTTAGCCCTGTGGGCCCGTTTGCTACCGCTTTTCAGTTCAAGTTGCTTCCCGATAGCTTCTCTCTGATCAGTTGGTTGGCCTAGGTTGGGTGATCGTATCTCAGTTTACCGCCTCGTGGTCACTTCGTGATCACGGGACAGCCAGACGCCTGCCCAGTCCACCCTTCCCCCCCACCCCCCACCCGCTCTTCCCAATAGAGTCGGGCGGGGGTGGGTCGGTCTGCCCATGCTCGCTCCGCATACCCGAGCCTGCCTCCTCTCTCTCCTCAGGCGGAGGGGCTAGGGAGTCGGGACAGACCCAGACTGGTCTCGACCTCTCCGGCTTCATCGGTCCGGCCGTGGCACGTTGTGGGGGGCCCTGGCCTGGCCTTCCCCCCCTCTGTTGCTACCTTGTCGCTCCGGGCTAGCTCGAGCATGTATGTCCTCTCGCCCTTTCCCTCCTTACTAGAGCTCCTCCCTGATCGGAGTCCTGGTATCCAGCGGAAGGGGCTAGTCCACCCAGTAGAGTGGACCGGAACATACAGTAGGTCACTACTAACCTTACCGTTTTGCTGAGTTTCTACACTCCGCTTCACACTGGACCTAGTCCGGTTCGCTTGTGTTTAGGTTTAAGTTATCTATAAGTTTATCTTAAGTACCTTAAACCATCCCCCCTCCCTTTCATATCTTACCGGATCTCTCCGGGATTATAGCCTATTCAGGCAAAGCAGGGAGGGGTTATGCCCAAATTTTTTCCGAGCTCCGGCATGTAACGGAGTTCTTTTGTCCTTTAGTCTGTAAGTGATGCTATTTAAGATACTCATGTGTCTTCCCACTTACAGGCCACCAACTGTGAGCATCCGGGATGTTCCGCTACACTTCAGGACCCCTGTGGACACGAGTTGCCGGTCCCCATGCTCCATGCGCGACTCCGCACGGGGACATCCAGGTCTGGTACCATGAAACGTGTACCATATGTTACGATCTGGTGAGCCAGCTTTTGGAAGGGGTAAGTATTCCATCTCCAGTAGCTGCTCCGCTTCTTTTTTAGTGCTTAAGTTTTCATCATTTACTTTAACTTAAGGCATCTAGTTTAAGTTATACTCTAAGTTTTAGTTTTAAGTGATTCTTAAATCTAAAATACGCCCTCTCTTACAGGCTCCGGCAGTAAGGGATACCGCACTGGCTACCCTGCGGGCCTGGGTCGGAGGTTTTGGCAAGAACGCCGCCAAGGGTCAGCCCTACATCCTCGAGAAGCGGTTAGCACTATTAATCTTCTCCGGAGGCAAGGCGACAGGTTACGTCGACCCAGTAGAGGCGGACCCGACTATCGCCTTTATCCAACAACAGCTGGCGGCCTCCTTAACTGAACAAGACCAGGAGGATCTCCACGGATGTCGCAACCCTGGATATTAATGTTGAACCGATGGTAGGTATAGAACGACCTGTTGGTCGAGGTAAGTAATGTAGGCACCCAAGGGTCGCCCTTGGGTGTGACTGTTTCTTCTACCCCTGCAACCTCTCCATCCTTCCAAGGCTTTACGGGTGATGAATTATATACTCCTCCTGAGGCTTCGGTTAGACCTAAGGTCAAGGCTAAAGTGATGACCTTGACTAAGACGTCATCGTCGTCTAAGAAGACGTCCTCGTCTTCTTCCTCACGTAAGTCTCCGGCTCGCAATCCCGGCCCAGACAGGTCTAAAGCTTCTAGCTCCGGCTCTAAGTCCTCAAAAAGTAAATCCAAGGAGAGATCTCGCACTCCGGCAGAATCACCAGTTCCGCTACCATTGGTTCCAATTCAGAGCCTCCCCTCCACCTCCGCAGCAGCTCCGGCTTTGGACTCCAATGCTGGCCTGTTGCAACAGGTGGGCGACCTAGTTGGGTCCCTAAAGAGTAGTATGGAACAGATGATCTCTCGCCTGTCGGATAGGATCACTTCCCAGATACTATTATAGCCGGACTAAGAGAAGCCCCTCTAGCCTCTCCCTCACTTTCCAACACAAGTGGAACTCAGCTTCCTCCGTATGACTCACTTCCTGCTTTTCTCTATGAACAACCCATGGAGTAGCGTCATACGCCCCCTTCCAGGACGTCTCATCTCCATCCCGGAGTTTGGAACTCGAAGAATAGAGGACTTCGAGTTCTACCCGGAAAGGCCTACAGCCTCCTTTCATAGGCTAGCAAGGCTCACCACCCTTCGGCTATGGTTCGGGACGATAGGGTACCAAAGGAGACAGTCCTCTATTCACGAGACCAGGCTCAGAGAGAATGGCTCAGATGTTTAGAGGACATGGATTGTTCTACACCAAGATACAACCATTTAAAAGTCCCTTTAACCATTTTCACAATGGATGAGAGTACCAGCTCCCGTTCCTAACCAAGATAGCAAGGTCGACCATCTCAGCGGCCCAGAAGGGGGAAACCATGCCTCAGTTGAAAGAAGCAGATCCCACATCTCCGTTACTCCCTTCAATTGGAGAATTGTGGGAAGACTTGCCGAATCAATTCTCAGCTGGCAAAACTCAAACCGGACTGTGCTATGGAGCAGTTTGGTGAAAAGCTACCCAGGCTCCCAGATAGTCTTATTCAAGCTGAATTGACGCAAAATCACGACTAGCCAGATCAATCAACTCTATGGCTATGTCTGAGGTAGCAACCATGGCCTATGGATCAGAACCAATTTTTAAGCTTATGACCAAAGCCCTGACTCAAACGGTGCAGTCGGATATGTTCGAGTTTGCCACTGCTAGAAAACGAATTGTAGGAAGCATGTCCTGCTAGAGGCAACCATTCGACATGAGCCGAAATAGGTTACTCTCTCAACATCTGGGGCGCAGATCTCTTCCCAGAGGCTATGGTTAAGGAAGTCCAGGCAGAGGCTACGAGGTTGAACCAGAGCCTTAAGGGACCGTTGGGGCCTTACGGCTAGGAGGAAGGCAAGACTTGACACCTAAAGGTAAGGGACAGAGGAAATCCAGGCGTTTCCAACCTTACCAGAAAGAAGCAACCACGCTTTCCTCAACAAGTTCCAGCAGTGCCGTTAGTGCAGACAGCCCAAACCTTCCATTCTAAAGGTCAATCACAGCCCATTTATGTGATATCCCCTCAGCCTCAACCCTCTACCTCATACGCCATCTCTCCAGCTTACAATCAAGCCTTCGAGAGTCAAGCTTCTCAGAAGTATGACCGCTCGGGTAAGGGAGGCAGAGGTAAGCGGTCCTTTCATGGGAGAGGATCGGGAGGCCCCTTTAATAGGGGAAAGCACTTCAGAGGAGGCCGAGGCGGTTACCAGAACCAATGAAGAACTTCAGGTAGGAGGGAGGCTGTTTCACTTTCGCCACCGGTGGAACTTCAGCCATTGGGCTCAGAGCATAGTGTCAAAAGGGCTGGGTTGGAGCTGGTTGACGAACCACCTCCAGCCAGACCTTTCCGTCAAACTTCCTTCCAAAGAATTGACAGAGTACGCGGAGGACCTCCTTCAGAAAGGAGCTTTATAGCGAGAGTCAAGAGATTAAAATTTCAAGGTCGCTTGTTCAGCGTGCCAAAGAAAGGCTCACAAAAAGAAGGGTAATCTTAGACTTGTCCCGCTTAAACTTAGCCATCCGCTGCGACAAGTTTCAAGATGCTCACGATCTCACAGGTGCGGACCTTACTTCCCGTGGGGCCGTCACCACCTCTATCGATCTTACAGACGCCTACTATCATATCCCTATTGCAAGACACTTCCGTCCGTTATCTGGGTTTCAAGATAGGAGACCAGACATTCTCCTTCAAGGTAGTTCCATTCGGACTCACGTGGCACCCAGGGTGTTCACGAAGCTAGCGGAAGTGGTAGTGCAACAACTCAGATCGCAAGGGATTATGGTAGTGGCGTATCTCGACGATTGGTTGATCTGGGCCCCATCAGTCGAGGAATGCAACAAGGCTACACTGAAAGTGATCCAGTTCCATAGAATATCTAGGATTCAAGATAAACAAGTCCAAGTCAAGACTCCACTCCAGAGTCAAACTTTCAGTGGCCTAGGCATTCAATGGAATCTATCCTCCCACACTCTGTCGATTCCATCTACCAAAAGGAAAGATGCGAAGTCAGTCAAGCAATTTCTAAGTCACAAACTAGCATCAAGGAGAGCTCAGGAAAGGATCCTCGGCTCTCTCCAGTTTGCATCAGTAACGAACGTCTTAATGAAGGCCAAACTGAAAGACCTAACCAGGATCTGGCGCTCGCGAGCAAATGTCAGGTCCAGGGACAAGCTATCCTCAGTGCCTCTGATTCTAAAGAATCGGCTTCGGCCGTGGGCAAAAGTCAAGAATCTATCAGTGTCAGTCCCCCTTCAGTTCCCTCCACCAGGGATCACCATCCACACAGACGCGTCCTTAAGCGGCTGGGGAGGGTATTCCCAGGTCAAAAAGGTTCAAGGGATTTGGTCACTCCAGTTCCGTCAGTTCCATATAAACGTACTGGAGGCAATGGCAGTGTTCTTGACTCTAAAAAGGTTACACCCACCGAAGTACTCCCACATAAAGCTAGTCCTGGACAGCGCAGTGGTAGTACATTGTATAAACAGAGGAGGCTCCAAGTCACGTCATCTAAATCACGTCATGGTAGCCATCTTCTCCCTGGCAGACAAGTTCAGTTGGCATCTTTCCTCCACTCACATAGCTGGAGTGAGAAACGTCATAGCAGACGCCCTATCCCGATCAGTACCCCTAGAGTCGGAATGGTCTCTAGACAACAGTTCGTTCAATGGATCCTTCAAGAGTCCCAGGGCTACAGGTGGATCTCTTCGCATCCCAAGCGAACCACAAAACTACCGTGTTATGTAGCCCCCAACCTGGACCCTCTGGCTTACGCCACGGACGCCCTGGCTCTGGACTGGAACAACTGGGAGAAGATTTACGTCTTCCCTCCAGTGAATCTCCTATGAAAGTATTGAACAAACTCAGGACATTCAAGGGTCAAGTGGCTGGCTAGTAGCCCCAGATGGCCGAAGAGCAATTGGTATCCCCTAATTCTGGAACTGGGCCTTCGTCCTCTTCGGATCCCCAGTCCCAAGCTCTCCCAGTCAGTACAAACGAAGACTGTGTTCGCTTCCTCAGGGATTCTCAAAACCCTAACTTTATGGATTTCATGAAGTTTGCGGCAAAAAGAGATGCGAATATTGACCCTCAGAATATTCTCTTCTTGGAATCCGATAAAAGGGATTCAACTTTGAGGCAGTATGATGCTGCTGTCAAAAAGTTAGCAGCCTTCCTGAGAGAGTCGGATATCAGAATCATGACAGTTAATCAGCTATATCCTTCTTCAGATCCTTATTTGAAAAAGGTTTAGCAGCTAGCACGATTACGACAAACAAGTCAGCCTTGAAAAAGATATTTCAATTTGGATTTAACATAGACTTGACGGATACCTACTTCTCGTCTATTCCTAAGGCATGTGCTACTTAGGCCTTCTGTGAGGCCTACGTCAGTTTCATGGTTCTTAAACGATGTTCTAAAACTGGCTTCCGAAAACGATAATGACACATGCTCGTTTATGATGCTCCTAAGGAAAACCCTATTTTATTAAGCCTGGCTTCAGGAGCAAGAATTTCAGAACTGTCGGCTTTATCCAGAGATCCGGATCATATTCAATTCCTTCCCACAGGGGAAGTCCTACTTTCTCCGGAACGTAGCTTTTTGGCAAAGAATGAAGATCCTTTGATGAGGTGGGAACCTTGGAAAGTACTACCTCTTCCACAAGATGTATCCCTATGTCCAGTTTCAACCTTACGAGCCTTTCTATCCAGGACCTCCTCATCCTCATCGGGGCCCCTCTTTAAGAGGGAAAAAGGTGGAACTTTATCCATTAAAGGCATCAGGCACAATCCTGTACTTTATTAAACAAGCCCAATCCTGACTCTTTCCCAAAAGCACATGATGTCAGAGCAGTAGCCACCTCAATTAATTATTTCCAACACATGAACTTCGATGAGTTGAAAAAGTATACCGGATGGAAATCGCCGACAGTGTTCAAACGCCATTACCTTAAGTCCTTGGAAGCTCTGAAATTTTCAGCAGTAGCAGCGGGAAACATAGTTTCCCCTGACTCTAGTTAATTTGTAGTAGAAGATTCAGTCCTCCTTTCTACCTGCTTCACCCAACAGTTCGTCTATTCCTACCGTGTTCATTTACATTCACCTTGTGCCTTAGCTGCTTTTTTGATGATGTAGTGGGTGCCCCTTATTTTTTGCTAGGGACACTCACAGATGATTATGCATATTGATCTCATGGATGTTAACCCTTATTTTTATGCTAGGGATACATCTCAATTTATAATGGTTACGGGTTTTGTATATTAAGTCATATACATTCCTTATATATTATCATTGTTGATTAATTTGTTCATTTGATTGTTTTAATTGCTATTGTATTTTTGATACATGCCTTTACACAGATACCATTTTGTACATGTAAGCCAATTTAAACCTCTGTACATATGTAAATTACCTTATGTTTAGAAATATGTTTAGAATTAAGGGTAATTTAAGCATATTTAGTTTTGTATCACTGTGTATTTGTATCTTTTTAGCAATTATATTCTTTTTTATATTTACTTTATTTATTTGAGACCTATTCTGATTTATTTTATTACTTTTGTTTACAATCTTGTGCTATTTATCTGAGGTACGAATTTCGCCGCAGCGACACGAGCTGAGCCCAGAAAAGGGATTTTGACGTAAGGAAAAATCTATTTCTGGGCGATTGGCTCGGGTTGTCGCCAGCGAAATCCCACCATACCCATCCCTTCGCCCAAGATTGTCTGCTAACTTCAGGATGGCCACAGAGGCGCAGCAGTCGGCAGCATGGGATGGAGTAGTAGTAGTACGAGCTGCTCACTCTGTCGGGTCGGCTCTCCTCATGGAGGGTTTTTTGTTGTGGGAGATTTCTATGGTTTTTGGCTCGTGGTAGTGGTCTCACTCGCCTAGTGTTCATACCGACACCCTCTTGGAGGGTGAGCGAGTCAGTTATACTGACCTTTTTCTTTATTTTATTTATTCTCTGGTATGTGTAGTACATTTACCCTAGAAATAATAGAATTTAAAGGATTATTTCGATGGCGTACACGAGCCAAATCGCCCAGAAATAGATTTTTCCTTACGTCAAAATCCCTTATCTCTACCTAACATGGTTTGTGTTTAATAAAGATCTGATATGCGGGATAGACTTTATGAACACCCTATATTCTCTCTGATGTAGATATCCATTTTTGTATGTAAGGATAGGGATAATTTTTCCTTTTTTGCAAAAGACATTCTTTATAGTTTTAGAGACATGTATAGCATGTAGATACTAATGTAATAATAGAACAGTTTATTTTATATGTATTATGTTTAGCTTTTATTAATTGTGGTATCTTAGCAGTAGAAGTAGCAATTTTTGTGGGGATAGTGACAGGAGGAGGAAGTTTGTCAGCTGTTTACCAGAAAGAGTAATGGTCTTAGAGGAACAATGAGGAGCAACAAAGGCTAACTGGAAGGGCACTCGCATGTTTACACCTTGAAATGGCCTGTAGGCTGTTATTTATTTAT
Organism: Macrobrachium nipponense; assembly: GCF_015104395.2. NCBI lineage: Eukaryota > Metazoa > Arthropoda > Malacostraca > Decapoda > Palaemonidae > Macrobrachium > Macrobrachium nipponense. The sequence continues at coordinate 124,791,419 of NC_087202.1, forward strand.
TTGTTGTTTTTTTTACCTCCCTCCAGATTGTGATAATTTAAACATAGGTTTTGTTTTACACAAATTTTCAGATTTTGATTCTTCTCATTTTCTAATCAATGGGCAAAATTACTTATCATAATTTTCTGTAGAATTTGAGTTAAAATGCTTGTGATTTTCATTGCACTCTCATGTTCCTTTGATGTTCTGCAAAACTGAGTATTGAAAATCATTTGTTTTAGTTAAGCAATTTAAAAATATGAGACCATTGTTAGTACACAGCACTTCTAGGAACAGTTTCAGATCATATAAGAATTTTTTTTATGACAAAAGCATATGCTCAAGCTGCTATTTTCATATTTTCTGTGGCATACAAATTGATGGGATCGTCATTGCCATAATCACCCGTGAATTATATACTGTTGATGAATCCAGTCTGTTGAATTAGGTGGCAGAGCTTGGTGAAAATCCATTTTCATACAATCAAAACTTACCTGTCAGATATATACATAGCTAAGACTCCGTCGTCCCCGACAGAAATTCAAATTTCGCGCCACTCGCTACAGGTAGGTCAGGTGATCTACCGGCCTGCCCTGGGTGGCAAGGACTAGGAACCATCCCCGTTTTCTATCATATTTTCTCTGTCGCCGGTGGTATCAACATTGTTGGTTATTACCTCCTGACTTGGATTCATTTTGCAACACTTTGATCAGCGTTTTTCGACTTTTGGTGACGTATTTGGATCGTGTTTGGCATTCGCTACTGTGGACTGTTTTTGGAATAGGAACTCTTTTGGATTTTTCTCAGTATGTCTGATTCTAATGTGAGTGTGAGAATGTGTGAATGTAGGCTGCAGGGTGAGGATACCGAAAGCTTCGGTTGATCCTCACACTGTATGCCGTAAATGTTAGGGGGGTGCAGTGTTCTGCTATTAACACTTGTAAGGAATGCGAGAGTTTGAATGCAGAAGAATGGAAGACTTTGACTTCTTATTTGAAGAAGTTAGAGAGGGATAGAGTTAGAAGGCTGAAAGGTGTGAATTCAAGGCCTATTGAGCCTTTTCAATAATAATTCTAACCCTACTACTGTAGATTCTCCCTATAAATCTCATTCTCAGAGTGTCTTTTCGGATTCGGCATCGGAAATCGCCAATCTGAAAGCGACGATTCGAGACATGAAGTCCAAGATGGCGGACTCGAAAGTAAGGTAGTGATAGTGGAAATTTTAGTGAAGTGAGCCCTATCAGTGTTGTGGAGGGGGCGTTTGATCGTCCCTGCGGCGCTCCCAGGCCTAGACCTCTTCCAAGCTCACATGCCCAGAGGAGAAGGAAAGTCGAAAGCCTTAAGGAGGTCGGAGGGAATCCCCAACGGTCAGACGTCCCCTTCAGCTAGCTTTGCTTCATGGCAGCCAGCTCAAGGGCGCTATAGAAAAAGCGTCCTTCGCGAGTGTTTCTCGTCCTCTCCCTCTCCCTCACCTAAACGAGGGTGGAAGGAGTCGAACTTATCGAGACCGCTGAAGCGTCATATGAAGCAAGACATTGATTCTAGCCCGGAGCGCTTCTCGGATGACGCCCCGTCGGCTATTAAGAAGGCGAAGGTGGCGTCAACGTCACCTGACGCTTACGAGGAAGTACCCCATCATGCTTCTTCCCCGAGTGATGACGAAAGGCGTCAGGCACTAGACGTAGGAGAAGCGTCCAAGGAAGATCATTAGGGCGGTGCAGGAACAACTGTCATCTCTTGTGGGAGTTTTAGCGCCCCGTCGGAAGGACGTGACGCTTCTATTAAGAAGTCTCGTCCTCTCGCACCTGCTCGGAAGTCGTCTTGTAGAAGTGAAGCGTCAAATCAAGAGGAGCTTAGACGTGACGCTCCGTCCAAGATTGTGACGCCGAGTAGGAAGCCCTTAGAAAGCGAAGCGTCTTCCAAACGCGAAGCGTCATCTAAACGTCAACAAGAAGTCATACATGACGCTCGGAGAGGCGGGAAGCGTCATACATGACGTTCTTCTAAAGCGCGAGAGAAGCCGCAGGTTTGTGACGCCCCTTCCAAGTCGATCAGAACGGGAAAAAGGAAAGACTTTCATTCCCTTAGCCCTCTCCGATCAGGAGTTTGTCTCCCCAGAAGAGGAAAGTTCTGAAAGGAGAACAGAAACTCAGGATTATCACGAGTTCGAACGAAACTCGGATGATGACGATCTTGGAAGAGAGGGCTTGTCCAACTATAAGGTGTTGACTACCTGCTTCTGGAGGAATACGGAGACGAGTTGACTCCGGCTGCCTCCTCCTTCTCCGCGCCTCGCTTTTCGAGTGCGAAGGTGAAGAAGACTTCGTTTCTTTTCTGAAGATGAAGCCCACCATCTCGATGAAGCGGGCTTTACACGCCTTAGACGCCTGGATGAAGTCGAAGAAAGACTTAACCAGGACAGTATTTTGCATGCCTCCAGCAAGGTTAGCTGGGAAAAGAGGCATATGGTACAAGACGGGGGAGGATATGGGTATCGCTCTCCCTTCTACTACAGAGGCAGACTTTTCGACGTTAGTTGACGCTTCAAGGCGTCCTAGTCTTAATTCTGCCCGCATTACTTGGAGGTATTCGGACTAGATCATCTCCTCAAGGGACTTTTCCATGTATTGAAGTCTTCAACTTCTTGGATTGGTCACCTTGGGGTGATGTCCAAGAAAGCTCACGATTCGCAGGGAATCGAACCTGAAGCCCTGTTATGCATTTTGTCGTGCATCGAACAAAGCAGTACAAGATGGATCTTTGGAAGTCTCTGCATATTTGGAGCAGGTCTTTTGAAGAAAAGGACAGTGTAGGGCGCTTCTTAACAAGGCAGTCTCGCATGCGCAGAGGGCAGCTCTACTATATGCACCTCTTTCGAACTATTTGTTCCCTTCAAGTTAGTGAAGGACGTGGCTCACTCTTTAACTGAGAAGGCGACGCAGGATCTTCTGACGCAGTCAGCTAGGGGGGAAGGAAGAAGAAACCTGCTTTAGTATCGGACAAGAAAGGACCTAGCACAATTCTACGCAGCCCTTTCGAGGTGGTCCGACTCCAGACCTCCCGCAAGAAGGAAGGCTCCAGAGAAGAGAGGTAGGTCCGCCTTTCGTCCCTTTAAGAAGGGAAAATGAAACATTTCTCCTCCAAGCACCAGTAGTGCCAGGCTCCTGCGACACTCCCAAGCCTAGACCTCTTCCAAGCTCACGAACACAGAGGAGAAGGAAATGCGAAAGCCTTAAGGAGGTTGTGGGGAATCCCAACAGTCAGACGTTCCTTAAGCTAGCTCTGCTTTGTTGCAGGCGGCTCAAGGGCACTATAGAAAGCGTCCTTCGCGAGTGTTTTCTCATCCTCTCCCTCTCCCTCACCTAAACGAGGGTGGAGGGAATCGAACTTGTCGAAACCGCTGAAGCGCCATATGACGCCTGACAGGGATTCTAGTCCGGAGAGTTTCTCAGATGACTCTCCGTCTTCTAGCAAGAAAGCGAAGGGGGCGTCAGCGTCACCTGAAGTGTACGCGGAAGTACCCTTTCCTTTTTTCCCCTTTTTTACCGAGTGATGACGAAAGACGTCATGCACTGGACGTGGGAGAAGCGTCAAGAGAATCATTATAGCAGTTCAAGAGCAACTGTCATCTCGAACGCAACGTCGGAAGGACGTGTCGCTTCCAATTAAGAAGTCTCGTCCTCTCTTACCTGTTCAACGACAAGCGTCATACAGACGGGAAACGGCTAAACGTCTTACAGAAGCGTCTAGTGCGAGAGAGAGAACAGGTGCTTACGAGAGTTTCGTAACGCCAGAGAGAAGTAAGACGTCTTTTAGAAGCGAAGCGTCATTGGAAACGGAGCATAGACATGACGCTCCCGTCCAATATTATGACGCCAAGGAGGACGCCTTTGGAGAGCTGAGCATCTTCCAAGCGCGAAGCGTCATCGAGACGTCAGCAAAAGACGTCATCCATGACGCTTGGCAAACGGGAAGCGTCATGTAAGCATGAAGAGTCTTCTAAAATTCTAAAAAGAGAGAAGCCGAAGCTTATGACGCCTTCCAAGAATATTAGAGCGGGAAAGAGGAAGGATTATCATTCCCTTAGCCCCTCTCCTGTTGGAGTTTGTTTCCGCAAGAAGAAGAATGTTCGGAAAGGAGAGCGGAGACGCTTTTAGATCCCGAGTTAGAGGAAAACTCGGATAACGAATATAGTGGAAGAGAAGGTTTGTCTAACTAGAAGGGATTGACTAACTTCTTCTTGAGGAGTACGGGGGACGAGTTGACGCCCAACACCACCCCTCTTGCCTACATTCGGAAACAGGGAGGGACGCACTCCTCGTTCCTTTACGAGCTCACGAGAGACCTATTACTTTGGACGTATCACAGTAACATATCCCTGATGACAAGGTTCTTACAGGGAGAAAGGAAATGTGAGGGCGGACAGGCTCAGCAGGAGGAACCAGGTCCTTCATACAGAATGGACTTTACACGAGGAAGTGTGTCTCGATCTCTGGTCTCTGTGGGGAACTCCTCAGGTGGAGTTCTTGCAACATTTATTTCAAAAAAAGGCTCACAGTGTTTTGCTCGGTCGTGGAAGATCCCAGAGCACTTATGGTAGATGCCTTCCTGCTAAATTGGTCTCGAGAGACGTTTATGCTTCTCCCCCATTCAAAATCCGGGGGTTAGTAATGAAAAGTTTGTGGCGTCACAAAGGAGACGAGGATGACGTTAATAGCCACCTTTTGGCCGGCCCAGGAATGGTTCAAGGAGGTGGTAGAGTGAAGCGTAGACTTTCCAAGATCCCTACCCGGAAGGACGGATCTTCTCATACAAACCATCAAACCTCTCCGCTCTCGCTCTGACTGCCTTTCGACTATCGAAAGACTTGTCAGAGCGAGAGGCTTTTCTCGCGAAGTAGCAAGCGCGATCGCGAGAGAACACAGAAACCTCCACTACGAAAGTATACCAGTCGAAGTGGAAGGTATTTAGAAGGAGGTGTAGATCCAAGAAGTTGTCCTCCTCCACTACCTCTATAGCGGAAATTTGCGGATTTCGGCTATTCCTGAGAGGAAAATCTCATCTAGCCGTATCCACAATAGAGGGATATAGAAGTATGCTCTCGGCGGTGTATTCAGGAACAGAGGATTAGATCGGGCAGATAATGAAGATCTCCACGATCTCATAAGGTCTTTTGAGACTTCAAAGTATAAGGAACCAGTACCTCCGAACTGGAACCTAGACGTAGTTCTAAAGTATCTGTCATCGGAAAGATTCGAACCTCCTCATCGGGCATCGTTTAGAGACATTACCCGAAAATGCTATTCCTATTATCTTTAGCTACGGCAAAAGAGAAATTAGGGAATTGCATGCTCTGCAGGATGAAGTAGCATTCAAGGGAGACTCAGCGATTTGCTCGTTTCAGACCCTGTTTTAGCGGAAAACGAGAATCCTACGAATCCCTGGCCTAAGTCATTCGAATGTCAAAGGCATGTCAAGTCTCGTAGGCAGAGAAACAGAGAGGTCTCTCTGCCCTGTTAGAGCTCTGAAGTTCTACCTTCAGAGAAAGCATCGAACGGGAGGCTCTAGACAAGGTCTTTGGTGCGCGGTTAAAAGACCCCACAAGACTGATGTCCAAGAATGCGCTGCATTCGTTGTAAGAAACGTCATTACAGACACTCATAAGGCCTGTCCTGACGAACAGTTACAACTGTTGAGAATAGAAGCTCATGAAGTTAGAGCTATAGCGACGTCTCTCTTGTTTCATAAGAATATGTCGTTAAAACATAATAGATACGACATTTGGGAGATGCAACTCAGTATTTGCATCTCATTACTTGAAAGACGTGCTGTGACATATGAGAAGTGTTTTTTCTCTAGGTCCTTTCGTATCAGCGGATACGATTCTGGGTACGGGAGCAGACACCAATCCTTAAATGTTTATACTTTTCTTCTTTTTGGATATGGTCGAGTCTCTTCTAACAATAGAGGACTTAGGCTAGCACGGGCGGCCGTCTATGTTGTTCAGTAAAATTCTTGTCATATCCAATTAGTTGAGTATAATTTTTGAAAATTATGTATGTGTGCGTAGTGATTTTGTTGAGTTACGATTGTTGTGACGAGTTCGGGGATAACTCTTAACAATCTGTAGTTCTAACGTATGGTTAGGATCAGGTGGTCGGGATTGTTGTGTGCTCCTTCATAAGGTGTATTGTCATATAAGTGGATCAGCACCCCATTGACAAAGTCCTTTTAGGCTCTGCCGAGTAAGTGGGTAAGACCCCATCGGCAGACCCACAAGAACTCTTGGCCATAGATCATATATCTCGCTAAAGTTTCTTGAGGTGATGCAGACTACTGGGCAAACACCCACGAAGTCTACCACCTATCAGGTAGGAACCAAGGTTTTTTTTTTTTTTATTTATACCTACAACATATGTTGTTTACCTGTCTATTCCATATAGAAGCTGTCTCTTACCCTCCACCGAAGGGTGCCAATCAGCTATGATATATCTGACAGGTAAGTTGATTGTATGAAAATGATATTGTTATGTTACAATAAAGTTTCATACATACTTACCTGGCAGATATATACAATTAAAGGCCCACCCAGCCTCCCCGCAGGAGACAGGTGGAAGAGAGAAAATATGATAGAAAACGGGGATGGTTCCTAGTCCTGCCACCCAGGGCAGGCCGGTAGATCACCTGACCTACCTGTAGCGAGTGGCGCGAAATTTGAATTTCTGTCGGGACGACGGAGTCTTAGCTATGTATATCTGCCAGGTAAGTATGTATGAAACTTTATTGTAACATAACAATATCATTTTTATGTATTAGGAAATATTTAAGTTTGCTTGCTCAGAGACTTTAAAATGATGAAGCTTCAGGAATGTTTTATAATACGTACTATGTAAAATTGATTTAATTGCATATGATGAATAGTAATAGTTTTGGGGAGGAATAAAGTATATTCAGTTGTATGTACATCTAAATTCAACTGTGCTTCTGTGGCACTTATGCAGTGAGAAGGTTTTTATGATGAGTACGTATGAACATTGTTAGACGCCATAACATGTATGGGCAGGAGCTGTGATTGGGTAAAGTGTAATTAGGTAAACTGTAATTGAGTAAAGCTTCATTGAGAGTACTACTTTATTTTTTTTTTGCATAATGATATTATTTTTGATGTTGAATTCATTGTATTATTGCAGGTTACGGATCTTTGATTTCAATACTTCACGTGGTTTGTGGGAAGAAAAAGGTACTCGTGAATTTGAAGGATTTTACACCATAACAGCCCTTGCGTGGAAAAAAGATGGCTCTAGGATGGTGTGCGGCACTCTTTGCGGGGCAGTAGAGTTGTTTGATTCTGTTCTACGGTAAAATAACACTTTAAATGGAATGTTATTAATGTTAGCTTACTTTAGTAGCGTCCCCCCGGTTATAGGCGGACTCGGTAAATGGCGATCAGGTTTTATGCGGCTTGTCTAGCTCCATAAAACTGGCAATTTATGGCACCATAACCGGCTGAGTTTTGGTTATCGGCGGCATAAGATGCTGATAATAAGAGTTATGATACCATAACATGCCTAACAGAGGCGCCATTCACCGAAACTCGGAGCCATAAGCACCACAAATTGCCGATTTTTGTTCTGGGGACTGTAATCAGATACAATTAACCTCTAGTATTTTATGAGTTCAGTGGTATATTCCACTCTGAGTAGAGTTCGATTTTTAAAAAAAATTATATACCGCTGTTTCCAATTGATTTTACAGTGGACCCCCCTGTATTCGCGTTCTCTTGATTTGCAGACTCACATTCGCAGATTTCTATCGGGAATGTTTCCCCGCATTATCGTGTAAAATTCACATGCTAGCAGTATTTTTCTATGAGAAATATCCACAAAATTCTTGGTCTTATTTTATCAATTTCATCCTAAAATGTACTTTTTGTGATAAAAAACTATTAAAAAAAACCAAGTAGAGACATTTTTGGGTTTTTTTTTTTTTTTTCTTGAGTTTTAACTAACAAAATAGGCTGTTTCTGGGCTCAGCTCGTGTCGCTGCGCGAAATATCCTTTAATCTATTATTATTTCTAGGGTAAATGTACTAACACATACCAGAGAATAAATAAAATAAAGAAAAAGGTCAGTATAACTGACTCGCTCACCCTCCAGGAGGGTGTCGGTATGAACACTAGGCGAGTGAGACCACTACCACGAGCCAAATGCCAATAGAAATCTCCCCACTACAAAATCCCTCCAAGAGGGGAGCCGACCCACAGAGTGAGCAGCTCGTACTACTACTACTCCATCCCATGCTGCCGACTGCTGCGCCTCTGGTGGCCATCCTTTCAAGTTAGCGCACACGAGTCGGTTGTGATATTTTCCTCTCGTGTTTTTTGTGCCCTTTCATTGGATTTTCTATTATGGAGCGTGCAGCTATCGCAGCAGCTAAGTTAAGTACTCAGTATTTACGGTTAGTTGTTTTTCCGGCCCTGAGACAGTATTTGCCGTTTTTTAGGTATAAATACGATCTCGGGGTCGGAAGCATGGCAGCATGGTTCTGCCTTGTGATGGGTTCGTTCTTGGTCTCCTATACCTAGAACATCCCCTTATTATATTCGCTCTATATGATTATCCGCTTTTCTTAGGGTACGGTCTACTCAGGTTTGTCATGCATGCATGTATTTTAACTTACGTAGGCTTCTTCTATCCAGACCCTAGTCCAGGTTCTTAGTATCGGCCTCTGACTAGCTTTGAGTGGTAGACTTGCCTTCGGGTTAGTCGTACACTCCTGGATTTTTTCTCCTGCTATATTGTTTTCTTTCTTTCATTTTATTTATTTATTTACTACTGTATTTTATTATAGTTAGGTTAGTTAGGCGTCTGGCTTAGCCTAGGTCCTGGCTCTTTGAGCCTATACTACCGCTCATCAGTTCGTTGCTTCCCTATAGCATCTCTCTGATCAGTTGGTTTGGCCCAGTGGGCTTATTTGCTACGCTTTTCAGTTCAGTATGCTTCCCGATAGCATTTCTCTGATCAGTGGTTGTCCTAGGCTTAGTTGTCGTATTTGGTCTTACCGCCTCGTGGTCACTTCGTGATCACGGGTCAGCCAGACGCCTGTCCAGTCATTCTCCCCCCCCCTCTCGCTCTTCCATAGAGTCGGGCGGGGTGGGTCGGTCTGCCCATGCTCGAATCCACATACCCGAGCCTGCCTCCCTCTCTCCCCTCAGGCGGAGGGGCTAGGGAGTCGGGACAGACCCAGACTGGTCTCGACCTCTCCGGCTTCTCGGTCCGGCCGGGTGGTACGGAGTGGGGGGTACTGGCCTTTCCCCCCCTCCGCGCTACCTTGTCGCTCCGGGCTAGCTCGAGCCTGTATGTCTTCTCGCCCTTTCCCACCTTACTAGGGCTCCTTCCTGATCGGAGTCCTGGTATCCAGCGGAAAGTTGTTAGTCCACCCAGTTAGGGTGGACCGGAGCATACAGTGGGTCTCTGCTAACCCTTACCGTTTTGCTGAGTTACTACACTCCGCTACGCACTGGACTTAGTCCGGTTTGCTTGTTGTGTTAGGTTTAAGTTTATCTATAAGTTTATCTTAAGTACCTTAAACCATCCCCCCTCCCTTACATGTCTTACCGGATCTCTCCGGGATTATAGCCTATTCAGGCGATGCAGGGAGGGGTTATGCCCAAATTTTTTCCGAGCTCCGGCATGCAATCGGAGTTCTTCTGTACCTTTAGACTGTAAGTGATGTTTTTTAAGATACTCATGTGTCTTCCCACTTACAGGCCACCAACTGTGAGCATCCGGGATGTTCCGCCACACTTCAGGACCCTTGTGGACACGAAGTTTGCCGGTTCCCATGCTCCATGCGCGACTCCGCTCGGGGACATCCAGGTCTGGTACCATGAGACGTGTACCATATGTTACGATCTGGTGAGCCAGCTTTTGGAAGGGGTAAGTTTTCCATCTCCAGTAGCTGCTCCGCTTCTATTTTAGCGCTTAAGTTTTCATCATTTACTTTAACTTAAGGCATTTAATTTAAGTTATACTTTAAGTTTTAGTTTTAAGTGATTCTTAAATCTAAACTACGCCCTCTCTTCCAGGCTCCGGCAGTAAGGGATACCGCACTGGCTACCCTGCGGGCCTGGGTCGGCGGTTTTGGGAAAAACGCGCGCAAGGGACAGCCCTACATCCTGGAGAAGCGGTTGGCATTATTAATCTTCCCCGGAGGCAAGGCGACAGGATACGTCGACCCGGTAGAGAGGCGGCTCCGACTATCGCCTTCATCCAACAACAGCTGGCTACCTCATTAACTGATCAAGACCAGGATAATCTCTACGGATGTCGCGACCTAGATATTAATGTTGAACCTAGGTAGGTATAGACGAACCTGTTGGTCGAGGTAGGTACGGTGGACACCAAGGGTCACCCTTGGGCGTAAACTGTTTCTTCTACCCCTGCAACCTCTCCATCCTTCAAGGCTTTACGGGTGACGAAATATATTCTCCTCCTGGCGCTTCGGTAGACCTAAGGTCAAGGCTAAAGTGATGACCTTGACTAAGACGTCGTCGTCGTCTAAGAAGACGACTTCGGCTTCATCCTCCTCCCGTAAGTCTCCGGCTGGGAATACCCGGAGCAACCAGGTCTAAAGCTTCTAGCTCCGGCTCTAAGTCCTCGAGGAGTAAATCCTCCAGAGAGAGATCTCGCAATCCGGCAGAGTCACCAGTTCCGCTACCGTTGGTTCGATTCAGAGCCTCCTCCACCTCCGCAGCAGCTCCGGCTTTGGACTCCAATCTGGCCTGTTGCAACAGGTGGGTGACTGGTGGGTCCTTAAAGAGTAGCATGGAGCAAATGATCTCTCGTCTGTCGGATAGGATTACTTCCCAGGACTCCATTATAGCCGGGCGAGAGAAGCTCCTCTAGCCTCTCCTCCACTTTCCAACACAAGTGGATCTCAACTTCCTCCGTATGACTCACTACCTCAGTTCTCTATGAACAATCCGTGGAGAGTAGCGTCATACGCCCCCTTCCAGGACGGTCTAATCTCTATACCGGAATTTGGGACTCGAAGAATAGAGGACTTCGAGTTCTTCCCGGAAGACCTCCAGCCTCCGTTCATAGGCTACGCAAGGCTCACGCCTTCGGCTATGGTGCGGGACGATAAGGTACCTAAGGAGACAGTCCTCTACTCACGAGACCAGGCTCAGAGAGAATGGCTCAGGTGTTTAGAGGACATGGATGTTCTAACACCAAGATACAACCGTTTAAGAGTCCCTTTACCATTTCACAATGGATGAGAGTACCCCGCTCCCCGTTCCTAACCAAGATCGCGAGGTCGACCATCCAGCGGCCCAGAAGGGGAACCTGTACCGCAGTTGAAGGAAGCAGACCACATCTCCGTTGCTCCCCTCAGTTGAAGAATTGTGGAAGACTTGCCGAACACATTCCAGCTGGCAAACTCAAACCGGACTGTGCTATGGAGCAGTTTGGTGAAAAGCTACCCAGGCTCCCAGATAGCCTTATTCAGGCTGAATTTGACGCAAAAATCGCGACTAGCCAGATCCATCAATTCTATGGCTATGTCTGAGGTAGCTACCATGGCTTATGGATCAGAACCGATTTTTAGCTCATGACCAAAGCCCTGACTCAAACGGTACAGTCAGAATATGTTTGAGTTTGCCACTGCTCGGACGAATTGTAGGAAGCATGTCCTACAAGAGGCAAACCATCCGGCATGAACCGAATAGGTTACTCTCGTCTAGCATCTGGGGAGCAGATCTCTTCCCAGAAGAATATGGTTAAGGAGGTCCAGTCAGAGGATACGAGGTTGAACCAGAGCCTTAAGGATCGTTGGGGCCTTACGGCTAAGAGGAGGCAAGACCTGACTCCTAAAGGTAAGGGACAAAGAAACCCAGGCGTTTTCCAACCTTACCAGAAGAAGCAACCACGCTTTCCTCAACAAGTTCAGCAGTACCGTTAGTGCAGGCAGCCCAACCCTCCACTTCTAAAGGTCAATCACAGCCAATTTATGTGATATCCCCTCAGCCTCAGCCCTCCACCTCTTACGCCATCTCTCCAGCTTACAATCAAGCCTTCGAGAGTCAAGCTTCTCAGAAGTATGACCGCTCGGGTAAGGGAGGCAGAGGTAAGAGGTCCTTTCGTGGGAGAGGATCGGGAGGCCCCTTTAATAGGGGAAAGCACTTCAGAGGAGGACGAGGCGGTTACCAGAAACCAATGAAGAACTTCAGGTAGGAGGGAGGCTGTTTCACTTTCGCCACCGGTGGAACTTCAGCCAATGGGCTCAGAGCATAGTGTCAAAAGGGCTGGGTTTGAGCTGGTTGACGAACCCACACCTCCAGCCAGACCTTTCCGTCAACTTCCTTCCAAAGAATTGACAGAGTACGCGGAGGACCTCCTTCAGAAAGGAGCTATAGCGAGAGTCAAGAGGTTAAAATTTCAAGGTCGCTTGTTCAGCGTGCCAAAGAAAGGCTCACAAAAAAGAAGGGTAATCTTAGACTTGTCCCGCTTAAACTTAACCATCCGCTGCGACAAGTTCAAGATGCTCACGATCTCTCAGGTGCGGACCTTACTTCCCGTGGGGCCGTCACCACCTCTATCGATCTTACAGACGCCTACATCATATCCTATTGCAAGACACTTCCGTCCGTATCTGGGTTTCAAGATAGGAGACCAGACATTCTCTTCAAGGTAGTTCCATTCGGGACTCAACGTGGCACCCAGAGTGTTCACGAAGCTAGCGGAAGTGGTAGTGGCAACAACTCAGATCGCAAGGGATTATGGTAGTAGCGTATCTCGACGATTGGTTGATCTGGGCTCCAACAGTCGAGGAATGCAACAGAGCTACTCTGAAAGTGATTCAGTTCCTGGAATATCTAGGCTTCAAGATAAACAGAGACCAAATCAAGACTCACTCCAGAGTCAAACTTTCAGTGGCTGGGCATTCAATGGAATCTATCCTCCCACCCACTACTGTCGATTCCATCAACCAAAAGGAAAGAAATAGCAAAGTCAGTCAAGCAATTTCTAAGTCACAAACTCCAGCGTCAAGGAGAGCTCAGGAAAGGATCCTGGGTTCTCTCCAGTTTGCATCAGTGACAAACGTCTTAATGAAAGCCAAACTGAAAGAACCTAACCAGAATCTGGCGCTCGCGAGCAAACGTCAGGTCCAGGGACAAACTATCCTCAGTGCCTCTGATTCTAAAGAATCGACTTCGGCCCCCCGTGGGCGAGAGTCAAGAATTTGTCAATGTCAGTACCCCTTCAGTTCCTCCACCAGGGATCACCATCCACACAGACGCGTCCTAAGCGGATGGGGAGGGTATTCCCAGGTCAAAAAGGTTTCAAGGGACTTGGTCACCTCAGTTCCGTCAGTTCCATATAAACGTACTGGAGGCAATGGCATGTTCTTGACTCTAAAAAGTTACGCACCCACCCAAGTACTCCCACATAAAGCTAGTCCTGGACAGCGCAGTGGTAGTACATTGTATAAACAGAGGAGGCTCCAAGTCACGTCATCTAAATCACGTCATGATAGCCATCTTCTCCCTGGCAGACAAGTTCAGTTGGCATCTTTCCTCCACTCACATAGCTGGAGTAAGAAACGTCATAGCAGACGCCCTATCCCGATCAGTGCCCCCCTAGAGTCGGAATGGTCACTGGACAACAGTTCGTTCCAATGGATCCTTCAAGAGTCCCAGGGCTACAGGTGGATCTCTTCGCATCCCAATCCCAAGCGAACCACAAACTACCGTGTTATGTAGCCCCAACCTGGACCCTCTGGCCTATGCCACGGACGCCCTGGCTCTAGACTGGAACAACTGGGAGAAGATTTATGTCTTCCCTCCAGTGAATCTCCTCATGAAAGTATTGAACAAACTCAGGACATTCAAGGGTCAAGTGGCTCTAGTAGCCCCAGACTGGCCGAAGAGCAACTGGTATCCTCTAATTTTGGAGCTGGGCCTTCGTCCTCTTCAGATACCCCAGTCCAAGCTCTCCCAGTCAGTACAAATGAAGACTGTGTTCGCTCCTCAGGATTCTCAAAACCCTAACTTTATGGATTTCATGAAGTTTGCGGCAAAAAGAGATGCGAATATTGACCCTCAGAATATTCTATTCTTGGAATACCGATAAAAGGGATTCGACTTTGAGGCAGTATGATGCTTGCTGTCAAAAAGTTAGGCAACCTTCCTGAGAGAATCGGATATTAGAATCATGACAGTTAATTCAGCTATATCCTTTTCAGATCCTTATTTGAAAAAGGTTTAGCAGCTAGCACGATACGACAAACAAGTCAGCTTTGAAAAAGATATTTTCAATTTGGATTTAAACATAGACTTGACGGATTCCTACTTCTCGTCTATTCCTAAGGCATGTGCTAGGCTTAGGCCTTCTGTGAGGCCTACGTCAGTTTCATGGTTCTTAAACGATGTTCTAAAACTGGCTTCCGAAACCGATAATGACACATGCTCGTTTATAATGCTCTTAAGAAAAACCCTATTCTTATTAAGCTTAGCTTCAGGAGCAAGAATTTCAGAACTGTCGCTCTATCCAGAGACCCGGATCATACCTCAGTTCCTTCATTCCACAGGAGAAGTCCTACTTTCTCCGGAACGTAGCTTTTTAGCAAAGAATGAAGATCCTTTGA
>NC_087202.1:124806549-124879823 GCF_015104395.2 Macrobrachium nipponense
TTCTAGCCTGGAATGGAGGCACCTATGGCGCTATAGTGAAACTTCAAGACTATTCAAATGGTCTACAGCTGTCATATCTTCTATACCAGCAATTCTGTGCAAAAGGACTAAGAAAGCTGTCCCATTGTGTAGTTTGTTGGACAGCCCAAAAAGGTTTTTGCCTGAATGCTCTCCCCCCCTGTTCATAGATATAAGCGCTCGTCGGCGCCTAGTAGTGCAGCAGCCACTGAACGCCAGTGACTCCAGAGCATTCAGTAGTTAACGCCTCCTGCCTGCGTTCAATTGGCACCATCAAAGCACCCAAGCTTCTTCAGTTCCAGGTCTTGGGAAGCTGCAGTTGAATGCCCAGTGATGTTGGAGCATCTGGCAACCACTAAACGGGCAGTAGCAGTAGAACACCAGCCTTAGCCCTCCCGCAAACCAACCAAAGAATAAAATCGTAAGGATCATCATCACTTTTTTGCTTGTTTGGCTAGTTCAGCACCAAATCAAGAACGAAACATAGCGAATTTGGCAGCTCGACGGTTCCGGTTCATGATCCTATCCAGCGAGAATAGGTGATATTTTGGTTTTTTCAAGAAACCTTATTTTGTTCTGAAGCTCTCTAAGGAACGTATCCCTGCTTCCGCTGTCATCAGCAGAAGAGGAAGGAGAATAAAGCACCAGAAGAAGAATCTCTGTCGACGGCTTATGCAGCATGCTAAAGTTTTTGCTTCATAGCTACCCTACATTTTTCTCCCCAGTGACTCCTGCTTCTCCAGCTACAACACTTCAGTTGAGCGTTCAAGGTTCAGCCAAATTACTGAAGATTGTTTTATCAACTTCAACAAAGAAGGCACTTACGAAAGTTGATAATTGGCCAGCAGACAAGAGAGAGAAAGGAAAGGGCTTTGCTTTAGCTATGTGTATTACGTATATGACTGGAAGAAGCTCCTTCCTTGGGGAGTTCCTGCCTCCTCTCAAGGGGATTTCTCCAGTCTCATTGATTCAGCCTGAAGATCAGCTTTCTCTGCTGCTAAGGCAATGTTCTCTTTAGCAGAATTAGACCACTTTATGAAGAACACCTTCAGGATTTTGGAAGTTGTTAGCTTTTTAGATTGGTCAGTAGGTGCACTAGCTAAGAAATTCAGGAATATCCCGATTTTTCCATCAGACATAGGCTCAGACCTTTTAGATGTTCTCTTCTGTGCAGATAAAGGAGTAAGGACCCATCAAGAGAGTTAGCTTCCCTTTATACCAGGGTTTTTAAAAAAAGAGAGACTTTGGTGTTCTCACACCAGTAAGGGATAATATACTAACCACAGCTCAGAAGTCTGCCCTCCTATTCTCTCCTTAGTTAAAGACTTCTTATTCCCTGCTTCGGTTGTCAGTGACATCACTATAGGTCTACAGAAGAAGTCCACACAGGACTTATTAGTACGATCCATGAGACGCCCAAAAGAATCTGTGCTTTCCTCCAGTACTAAGAAGTCGTCTCCGTTGCAGCCTTTTCCATTTCATGGTAGTAAACAAAGAGCAAACCCCAGAACGAGAGCCAACGTCTGTTTCAGCCCTCAAGCAATCAAGAAGACAGCAACTAGACCTGTCTCAAAGAAGTGAAAACTACTTCCTCTGTGCCCCAGTAGGTGCCAAGCTCCAACAATTTTGGGAAGAATGGAGCTAGAGGGGCAGAACCATGGGTAATAAAAGTGCTGAGATTTAGGTATTCGATCTCATTTCTAGAAAAACTTCTCTTAGTGAGGAAGCCCATTGTCTTGACTGTGTACTCAGTAGGTTCAAAAAGGTTTTCAGCTCTTGCAGAAGTACATTCTCTCCCCAAGAAGATGACAATAGAGGTTTTCGTGGAAGAGAGCTCCAAGGGTTTTTACAACTGATGGTGCATAGTTCCAAAGTCGACAGGTGGATGGAGACCAGTATTGAATATGAGTGCCCTAAATGTCTTTGTGCAGGAGACAAAGTTTCGTGTGGAAACAAATCACTCCATTCTATCAGCGATGTGCAAGGGAGATTGGATGATATCCGTAGACATTAGGAGGGATGCGTATTTCCACATCCCAGCACATCCAGAGTCAAGAGAATACCTAAGATTTGTCTTTCAAGATCAAATCTACCGATTTCTGCCTTTCAATGGCTTCTCAAGTTTTTCCCAGGGTTCTGGCTCCTCTAGCAGATGGCTTCATCTACAAAGACTGGCTCCTTTGATCTCAGATGAAGGAACATTGCATGGAGGATTTAAGGAGAACGCTTCTACTGACGCAAGACTTATGTTTGTTAATAAACCCTCATAGGTCTCCACTGGTTCCATCTCAAGAGATAGTATATGTAGGGACAACTCTGAACTCTCATCTTTTTCGGGTTTTTCCGTCCCCCAAAAGAGTGGAGTCTTGCTTTCAGACAATAGACGAATTTCTCTATCTACAGCATTGCTCATCCAACAAATTGATGAGCCTGCTCGGGACATTGGCATCGATAGAGCTGTTTGTGTCACTAGGGAGATTCCACACGAGAGTATTTCAGTTTTATCTCAGGGCCAGCTGGAACAGGAAAAGTCAGCCCAATTCATTTGTGTTCCCAATAACACAGGGCGACCTCGATGTTGTGTTTCTCTAACAGATGAGGTTAATGTATGAATTGGAAAGGTAGCCATATCCATGTGCTTTGAAAGTCCTAAAGAAACATGATAGATAACAAACACCAGCATTTTAGATGTATGGTAATTATGGCAAAAAATTAAAGTGTACTAATTGCTTTTTCTCCCTCTATGGATGTTGAGATCATTGTCAAAAAACTTTCATGACAGGACAGGGTTCGAAAGCTCTTGTAATGTTTTTATAAAATCAGTAATTCACCACTGAAAATAAATGAAAGGTAAACCTATAACACTAATTCCCTTTACTATGAACTTACTACGAATGTAGCAAACAAAATAAAGAAATGCACAAGTGGCACATTACACACAATGCAAAAGATCCTAATCCAGGGCAAACATCTTGACACTTCTTTGGCCTAAAGTGAGTCACATGGAAGAAGGAGACCTTTTAGGAGGATGGACTGTGGCTGGGGCTTGTGCAGTGAGGCCTTTGTTTTTCAGGTTCTTTCAGGCTGGTGTGACCAGATGACCATTTGTATGGAATGAGACAGTTTATGATTAATGGATTTGTAGCGCAGAAAAGTTTATCTCTTCTTATAGTAATTTATCTTTTATAATTATAACAAGTACCCTTCTCCTATCCCTACTGATTTCCCATAGTGACCCTATGGAGGAGTTATGGAGTTCCATTTGACAACGTCTGTGAGAGATAGAGAGAGAGAGAGAGAGAGAGAGAGAGAGAGAGAGAGAGAGAGTAATTGGTGGTTGGATGGTTAACGACTATATTGGCTGTTGGTGAGTTCTGGGTTGTCTGCTGGTGCTGTTGATTGTTAGAGTTCTGTGTTTTGAGTTTTTTTGAGTTGCTGTTGTTTTGTGTTAGTAATTGTTTGTGCAGTGGTCTTGTGTTGTGTTGTGTTGTTTAGTTGTGGGGTTGTGGTCCTTGGGTGTTGTGTTGTTGAGTTGTGGTCCTTGGTTGTTGTTGTTGTTGTGTCGTTGGGTTGTCAGTTGTGGTTCTTGGTTTTTGTCGTGTAGTTGGTGGTCTGAGTGACCTTGACCAGCGGACAGCACAGGATAGCCTGGAGTATCTGGAGTTGGGTAAGTACGTGTGTTTTGAGAGTTTTTTTATGCGTTGGGTTTGTGTTTTTTTTTTTTTTGTGTTGGTATTGGTCAATTGTCCAATGTCCTGCGTGACTTCTGTAATGTAAAGAAGAAAGTGTGACTGAGGGTGGGTTTGGCAACCCATCCAGAATACTTAAAAAAGTGAAGCTGTTGACTTCTTTTGAGCTGTGGATCCATGAGTTACATGCACATGACTACTATTACTCCCCATTCCTTCTTTGGGTGATAGGTTATTTTGAATTACCATGCGAGTGTCTAAAAGATTAGATCTTTGATTGGAAGGATTATTGAAATATTTAGTTTTTTAACTTTGTTGCACTTTGATACAGTATTTTGATATAAATAAAGACTCAGCATTGTTCAGTACCTATTCTCTGTGATGTAATGTAAATGCTACACCCTATATCTGCAGTTTTGTTAGTGAAGTATTTGAGCAGTGATGAGGTAGATATTTTGTGAATTTTTAGTAGTCTTCATTAATAGTAAATTGTCCCTTCATTTTGCCCTACAGTTTACGTGGAACGGCTTCCTTGCCGGTCACTCGCCGATGGTTTCAACATTGTACGGTTCTCTGTGGGCCAGGTAATGACCTTCTATGCTGAGCCTCAGGTATGTTTTGACTAGATATTTTAAAATTATAATAATCATCATGTTCACCATTAGTAATGTTTTTATGCCAGTTTTCCCTTTATAGGGTTAGACATGAAATTAGCTGTCTTTCCCACTTTCCTCTTTTGTGCCTTTTCCCCTTGAAGTGTTATTTAGTGTAGCTCCTCATCTCTCACCTTTTCCATGATTTTCTTAGTATTCTTTCAGATCTACATCCTGCTACCTAAGTACTATATAGTACTACTACATATTCTGATTACCTGTTCCAAACCAGCTCAGTTAGTAAGATGCATACAGTATACATACAGTATATCATTTTTATGATTACTTGTTCCTAACATTGTATGAGCTGTACCTCTGTTTTCAAGCCATGGATATAATAATTAGACACCTATTCTAAATTAATTTTCTTTTTCAGTGCTCATATTTAGCAGCATTTAGTAATACAGATTTCTCCATACTACTTAAGTCTTTGCTCTGTCTACTAATTGGATGTTTTCATATATTGGTTGTATAGCAGTCTCTGTCTGTCATCTGCATACATCTCCTAGGGGCCTGCATTTCTTAAATCTTTTGTTGCTTCCTCCAGTACCAGTAAACAGGAAAGTGCCAAGAGGTGATCCTTGATGGACATTAACTCCTATCGTAAATGCTTTTGATACAGCTATTGCTGTCTTTGATTTAGATATTGTGTTAAGGGACAGTAACATCTTTAGCTCTGTCCTTCAAGCATCTTGTGCCTTCATCATATTTTTTTTATCTAACTGTTTGTCTTGATACTCTGTTAAGTGTTTTCTTTATATTGACAAACATATTTTGTGTGAGTGGCCTGATTGTGATGTGCATACTGAGGATATATGTCCTTTATGTTTTATTGTAGGTTGATTTTAATGTTTATGGCTTTTTAAAATTTATTTATCTCACCTCTGTTGCATCCTTTATTTCAACTTTGACTAGTGTGTCCACTCCATTTTTTTTTCTCACCAACCTCCACTAGAGATTATATTTTTCTCTGTCAATAAAGGCTGTTCTTTCACCAGTCCATGTCCATCTCACCTTTTGTACACAAGTGTCCAAGGTTTCTAGGCAGCATCTTAATCCCTTCCATATTTATTCTTAACATATTTGTAACATTTATCATGCTCATTTAGACAGATACTGAGGCTGCTTCATCTTAAGAAGTAATTTTTTTTTGTAATGATGTTTGTATACCTTTAGAAATGAATTCTATCCAACTAGTTTGTATAGACTTTAAACCAGCTTATCGAAGGTTTATGAATTTATTTTAATTATGCCTAGGGCCGTCCATAAAGATTTCAGAAAGAACTGATAGAGAAATCTGTAAAGGAAATATATGCTCTTTGTAGTCAATTGCCATGAATGCATTTGTTAATTTTTATCAGGAAAATTGGAACTTGGAAATTGAAACCTTTATGGCAGTTGGTCAATAATTTTGAGAAACTCACATTTGAGTATATTGCAGTAGTTTGGAACAGTGAAGTATGCAGTCAGTTTTATTCATGCATTATTTTTTCTTTCTTTTTTTCAGGGAAAGATAATATCCCATCCAGTTCCTCCATATGCTCTTTCATGGACCAACAGCAACATTGTTATTGCTGGATGTGATAAACGAGTGGTGATGTATGCCAAAACTGGAAAAATGCAGCAGCAGTTTGATTACAGCCGGGAAGCATCAGAGAGGGAATTCACTACTGCAGCGTGCAGTCCAAGTGGCCAAGCTCTAGTTGTGGGTAGTTATGACAGGTATATTAACAAACAAGTTATTTATGCAATTCTTTGCAATGCTTCATGCGCTCTAATGGCATTGTGTAATTACCTTTTTGTATGCAGTACGTATAATTAAAATTAAATAGTATGTAAAAGATTTGAGATTAAGGCTTTAAGAACGCTAGGAGTCAGGTGGAGGAGTGAGTAAGAACTGATACCATAAGGGAAATTACAAAAGTTCTGTAGTAGCTGAGATAATAATGAGATGTAATAGTAGTACTGATAGAATCAGCTGGGCTTGTGTGGGCCCAGTGGAATTGAAATAGTACTTACAAAAGACTTACATGGACAAGAATTATGAGAATGGAGGCTGGAGATTTGATTAAAATAAAGCTTGGGAATGATATGAGTGGTAGAGTTCCATAGCTTGGGGGTGTAATGTAGAGGGTGTCCATAAAGTCATTCCTTGATTAATTAAATTAATAACTTAAAAATTTTTGTGGATATGACTGTACAACTCTCACATTCTGTTGAGCAATTACTAAAGTTTTTTTGTTTGCCTCCAAATGCCACTGTGATCACTATCTGCCAGCTGAGTCAAGAATAGCAGAAATGGTGTCATTGCAGGAGGAAGCCCAGCATGTGTTATGATACCACAAAACAAAGTCACCTGTTGCAGTTCAAAGCAAGTTCAGAAATGAGTATCGACGAGATCCACCAGATGTTAAAAGCATTAAAGACTGGTATAAAAAGTTCACAGAGACTGGAAGTGTTGAAGACTGTAAGAGAAGCAGTAGACCCAGTGTGAGTGATGCATCCGATGCATTTTGCTGATAGCCCAACAGAATGGCCACCACGTTTACCAGACATTATTACCCTCCTTGATTTTTTCGTATGGGGTTATATCAAGGAGACCTTTGAGACCTTAAAAGCAAGGATAACAGAAGCTCTAGCAACGGTAACTATGGAAATGCTGGAGAATACCTGGTGTGAGATAGAATTTCTCT
The DNA here is from genome assembly GCF_015104395.2 of Macrobrachium nipponense. Lineage (NCBI taxonomy): Eukaryota > Metazoa > Arthropoda > Malacostraca > Decapoda > Palaemonidae > Macrobrachium > Macrobrachium nipponense. Next base: position 124,813,603 of record NC_087202.1, read on the forward strand.
TAGATGTACTCCGGGCAACTTCGCTTAGACGTACTCTGGGCAACTTTGCTTAGACGTACTCCAGGCAACAAAGGGAGCACATGTTGAAATTTATTAGTAGTGTAAAAAAAAACTTGAGTCATTGTTGTTGAAATTGAAGAAAACCTTATATCTCTACCTAACATGGTTTGTGTTTAATAAAGATCTGAAATGCGGGATAGACTTTATGAACACCCTATATTCTCTCTGATGTAGATATCCATTTTTGTATGTAAGGATAGGGATAATTTTTCCTTTTTTGCAAAAGACATTCTTTATAGTTTTAGAGACATGTATATCATGTAGATACTAATGTAATAATAGAACAGTTTATTTTATATGTATTATGTTTAGCTTTTATTAATTGTGGTATCTTAGCAGTAGAAGTAGCAATTTTTGTGGGGATAGTGACAGGAGGGGGAAGTTTGTCAGCTGTTTACCAGAAAGAGTAATGGTCTTAGAGGAACAATAAGGAGCAACAAAGGCTAACTGGAAGGGCACTCACATGTTTACACCTTGAAATGGCTGTTATTTATTTATTTGTTTTTTTTTACCTCCCTCCAGATTGTGATCATTTAAACATAGGTTTTGTTTTACACAAATTTTCAGATTTTGATTCTTCTCATTTTCTAATCAATGGGCAAAATTACTTATCATAATTTTCTGTAGAATTTGAGTTAAAATGCTTGTGATTTTCATTGCAGTCTCATGTTCCTTTGATGTTCTGCAAAACTGAGTATTGAAAATCATTTGTTTTAGTTAAGCAATTTAAAAATATGAGACCATTGTTAGTACACAGCACTTCTAGGAACAGTTTCAGATCATATAAGAATTTTTTTTATGACAAAAGCATATGCTCAAGCTGCTATTTTCATATTTTCTGTGGCATACAAATTGATGGGATCATCATTGCCATAATCACCCGTGAATTATATACTGTTGATGAATCCAGTCTGTTGAATTAGGTGGCAGAGCTTGGTGAAAATCCATTTTTATGTATTAGGAATATTTAAGTTTGCTTGCTCAGAGACTTTTAAATGATGAAGCTTCAGGAATGTTTTATAATACGTACTTTGTAAAATTGATTTAATTGCATATGATGAATAGTAATAGTTTTGGGGAGGAATAAAGTATATTCAGTTGTATGTACATCTAAATTCAACTGTGCTTCTGTGGCACTTATGCAGTGAGAAGGTTTTTATGATGAGTACGTATGAACATTGTTAGACGCCATAACATGTACGGGCAGGAGCTGTGATTGGGTAAACTGTAATTGGGTAAAGTATAATTAGGTAAACTGTAATTGGGTAAAGCTTCATTGAGAGTACTTTATTTTTTTGCATAATGATATTATTTTTTATGTTGAATTCATTTTATTATTTGCAGGTTACGGATCTTTGATTTCAATACTTCACGTGGTTTGTGGGAAGAAAAAGGAACTCGTGAATTTGAAGGATTTTACACCATAACAGCCCTTGCGTGGAAAAAAGATGGCTCTAGGATGGTGTGCGGCACTCTTTGCGGGGCAGTAGAGTTGTTTGATTCTGTTCTACGGTAAAATACTTTAAATGGAATTGTTATTAATGTTAGCTTACTTTAGTAGGCAGTCCCCCGGTTATAGGCGGACTCGGTAAATGGCGATCAGGTTTTATGCGGCTTGTCTAGCTCCATAAAACTGGCAATTTATGGCACCATAACCGGCTGAGTTTTGGTTATCGGTGGCATAAGATGCTGATAATAAGAGTTATGATACCATAACATGCCTAACAGAGGCGCCATTCACCGAAACTCAGAGCCATAAGCACCACAAATTGCCGATTTTTGTTCTGGGGACTGTAATCAGATACAATTAACCTCCAGTATTTTATGAGTTCAGTGGTATATTCCACCCTGAGTAGAGTGTGATTTAAAACAAAAATTATATACCGCTGTTTCCAATTGATTTTACAGTGGACTCCCCGTATTCGCGTTCTCTTGATTTGCAGACTCACACATTCGCAGATTTCTATCGGGAATGTTTCCCCGCATTATTCGTGTAAAATTCACATGCTAGCAGTATTTTTCTATGAGAAATATCCACAAATTCTTGGTCTTATTTTATCAATTTCATCCTAAAATGTACTTTTTGTGATAAAACTATTAAAAAAACCAAGTATAGACATTTTTTGGGTTTTTTTCTTGAGTTTTAACTAACAAAATAGGCTGTTTTCAGGCCTTTTATAGGGGTTCCAACTATTTGCGGGTTCTAACTATTCACGGGGGGATCTGGTACGCATCCCTCAAGAGTACGGGGGACCACTATTTTAAGTGCTGTAAATGTTGATAATCAACCTTTACATATTTCTCTTTTCCTATTTCGTCACTAAAATTGTGAGAAGTTGTACGTGTTGAATATTCCATATAGAGAATGTTTATTTTGGTAAGATTGTGCATGACTTGGAGGTTAATGTATGAATTGGAAAGGTAGCCATATCCATATGCTTTGAAAGTCCTAAAGAAACATGATAGATAACAAACACCAGCATTTTAGATGTATGGTAATTATGGCAAAAAATTTAATTGCACAACGTGTACTAATTCTTTTTCTCCCTCTATGGATGTTGAGATCATTGTCAAAAAACTTTCATGACTAATTCTATTGGTACAAGTCTGCTTATATTATGTACTGTTATACGATCACAAGTAACACGTGCTTCTCTTTTAATAGTCACAAATTTAATTTTTGAATGCTTTGTACTTGCAATTACAAAATTCATTATATGCTGAAATTAGATGGATGATAATTGAAGAGGTTGTGGTTTCAAAACCTTGGCATACAGTTCTGTCCAAAATATTTTGATTTAACAATAAGCTAATAACTTTGAATTCCTGTTGTATGATGCAGACATCAGTTTTGGAAACAAAACTGAAATTTTTATATGATTTGGTAGTTAAAGTGATACTCTTCTTGTTTCCTAAGTTTAATATAGTGGAACCTCGGTTTTTGTATGTAATCCGTTCCAGAACGTCTCACAAAGTCCGAAACGTAAGAAATCCGAAACAATAATTCCCATAAGGAATAATTAAAAATATGTTTTGTACATGAACTTCCCTGCCAGATATATACTTAGCTTAGGTCTCTGACGTCACGACAGAAAATTCAAAACTCGCGGCACACGCTACAGGTAGGTCAGGTGATCTACCTTACCCGCCGCTGGGAGGCGGATGTAAGAACCAGTCCCCCTTTCTTGTCAGATTATTTTCTGTCGCCGGCTGGACAACACCTGTTGTTCAGTCCTTACGATAGTTAAATTCGTTCTCGTTGCCGACGATTTGGATTTTGGTGAAGTACCCTTTGTTTGTTGGCTTGGCATACGCTTTTTGGACTGTTTTTTGGATTTTTCTTTGGATTTCTCTTACAATATCTATAATCATGGATGATTCTGAAGTTAAGAAACCTAGTTTATTTAGGGTTTGTTCAGTGAAGGAATGTAAAGTTAGGCTTCCTAAAGCTGCATTAGATCCTCACTCTTTATGTACGTCTTGTAGAGGGAATGAATGCTCTTTTATTAACCCTTGCAAAGAGTGTGAGAATTTGGATGAGGATGGTTGGAAGGCTCTTTCTTCTTATGTGAGAAAGTTAGAGAAGGATAGGGTGAGCAAGGCTTCTTCAAGGAGCTCTAGTAGATCGAGGGTGAGTGAAGTTGACGCTGAGAATCCTGTAGTAGAAGTAGTTCCTTCTCCGGTTTCAGCCCCTGCGCAGCTTTGAACCCGAAGATTCGTTTTCGGAAGTTTGCTTCTGGGAGAGCCTCGATCAGGAGTAAGGAGAGCCTCGCTCGCTCTCGACAAGGTAAGAGTGATGATAGTGCAAGTGATCATGCAGTGCCCCCTAGTGCAGTGGAGGGTGCGTCTGACCGGCTCACTAACGCTTCCAGGCCTAGACCTCTTCCAGACTCCCAGACCCAGTGGAGGAGGAAAGTCGAAAGCCGCAGGAAGGTTAGGGAGAACCCCCACCGGTCAGGCGTCCCCTCGGCAGTTCCTGTTGCTCGTTCCCAGGCTGCCTTGGATCGAACCAAGAAGGATTTATTGCGCCAGTGCTTCTCGTCATCTTCGTCGCCTTCTCCTCAGCGTAGATGGAGCGCCTCGGAGTCGTCCTCGCCCATCTCAAGAGGCCCTGGAAGGCTCCTTGCGCCCTTCCTTCCAGCCCCGAATCCTTCGCGGAAGAACCAGAAGTGGAACGCAAGAGAACCAAGATTTCGTCCGTTTACGCTTCTCCTGTTTTCGCTCTCGGACTTCGTCCCCTGTAGAGGAGTTTAAGAGATCTCCTGCGAGTATCCTGGCGGGTCTGCAGGCGCAGATTGCGGCTTTAGCGGAGTCTATTGCCGGGACTTCTCATCGTCGGAAGGACGCCTCACTTCCGGTGAAGAAGTCTAAGAACGTTCCTTCGGCTAAATCTCCTCTGGCTAGAGAAGCTTTTGAGCCTGTTAGTAGGAGGTCAGAAGTGCAGGCTGAAGCTCGGGATCTTTCTCCGAGTAGGCTCTCCTCTCTTCCCAGCAAGAGTTGTGAGCATGTCAGGCGTAAGGAGCCGGACAGGCTCTCTCCTCAGGATTTCCGCTCCTCTTCAGTTAGGCGTCAAGAGCTTGACAGATGTCAAGAGCCTCGTTTTCGTCAGGAGCGAAGGAAGAGTTCTTCGCCTGGTGGCCACTCTCCTTTTGACGGACGCTCGGAGCCTAGTAGGCGTCAAGAGCCTAGTAGGCGCCAAGAGCCTAGTAGGCGCCAAGAGCCTTGTAGGCGGCAACGGAAGCTTTCTCCTCCGTTGGATCACTCCCGATTGGATAGGCGCTCAGAGCCTTGTAAGCGCCGCGCTTCTGACAGGGAATCCTCTGTGGATGTTTTCTCTCCCCGTGGCAGGCGTCAAGAAGCCTGGCAGGGGTTTTGAGCCGATAGGCACCAAAGAGCCTGGCAGGCGTATTGAGGATGGCAGGCGCCAAGAGCCTAGCAGGCGCAGAGAGCCTGATAGGCGCTCTCCCTTTTCCAGACGCTCTTCTGTGGAGTTAGAATTTGTTTCCGACAGACAGCCTCCACTTGTAGGCGCTCTCCTAGTAGGCGCTCCCCAATTAGTAGGGCTCCCCTAATGCCGCTCTCCTAGCAGGCGCTCCCCAAGTAGGCTCTCTCCTGGGAGGCGCTCTCAAAGTAGGCACTCTCCTGGTAGGCGCTCTCCAACTAGGCGCTCCCCAAGTAGGCTCTCTCCTGGGAGGCGGCTTTCTTTCAAAGTAGGCGCTCTCAAAGTAGGCGCTCTCCTGGTAGGCGCTCTCCTACTAGCGCTCTCCTGGTAGGCCGCTCCCCGTGTAAGCGCTTTCCCAGTGGATTTTCTCCCAGTAGGGCTCCGCCTAGTAGGCGCTCTCCGAACAGGCGCTCTCCAAGGATTAGCTCTCCTCCGGGCAGTAAAGAGCTTCTAGACGTCATTCTTCGGAAGAATTTATTGGGGATTCTGAGGAAGATTTGCCCAAGGATGCTTCGGTTTCTTCATATAAGAGACTGACAGACCTCCTCTTGCAAGATTTTGGGGAGTCTCTTTCGGCCGTTGCTCCTCCGTCTCCTCCGTCCTTATTTTCAACGACCAATACGGCTAAGAAGTCTTCCAGTCGTTAAGATGAAAAGCCTACAGTGTCTATGAAGAACGGCTCTGAAGAACTTTGACGACTGGTTGGTTTCAAAAGAAGAGAAAGGCAAAACAGTTTTTCTTTTCCCCCGTCCAAGCTGACGGGTAAGATGGGGTTCTGGTACGAGTCAGGAGAGCCCTTGGGTCTGACTCTTCCCTCTTCCAGACTCGGACTTCTCTTCGTTGGTTGATTCCGCACGTCGCTCGGCGCTGAATTCTGCGAAGACGACGTGGGGTATGAGCGAGTTGGATCACCTTCTGAAGGGAATGTTCCGAGTCTTAGAAGTTTTTAACTTTCTTGACTGGACCCTTGGAGTTTTGGCTAAGAGGACTCAGAAGCAAGACACTCTTTCACCTGACAGGTACCTCCACGCAGTTCTGTCTTGTATGGACAAGGCAGTGAGAGACGGTTCCGGGGAAATTGCTTCACTTTTTGGTGCAGGTAGTAGTAAAGAAGAGGGCCGTTTTCTGCTCTTTCTTACCAAGGCAGTTTCTCACGCACAGAGAGCTTCCTTGCTGTATTCACAACTTTCCCCGCAACTCTTCCCCAAGAAGATTATTAATGATATCTCCAGCTCGTTATCAGCAAAAGCGACGCAGGATATGCTGGCTCGCTCTGCTAGAATCCCGAAACCTTCGTTTCAACAGAAGACGAAGAAGGAGGCTCAAAGTAGGCAAGAACCCTTTCGAGGAGGACCTTCGTCTCGCTCTTCTTCCTCCAGAGGTTCGAGACCACCTAGAAGAGGAAGGACCTTCTCTCGGTCTATTAGGCCAAGAAGTAGTTCGTGTGTCCTCCAGACAACTGTGGGTGCCAGACTTCTGAACTTTGCAGATGTCTGGGCATGAAAGGGGGCGGACAACTGGTCCCTCGCGATCATCAAGAAGGGGGGGGATACCTCATTCCCTTTATCTCGAGACCACCCTTGACCACCACTCCAAGGGCACTGGTGGCCAAATACAAAGACCCACTAATGAATCAAGCCCTCGCTCTAGCGGTAGAGCTGATGTTAGAGAAAGAGGCAATAGAGATGGTTCAGGACCCTCTTTCAGCGGGGTTCTACAACCGTCTGTTCCTAGTTCCCAAGAACTCAGGAGGATGGAGGCCTGTTCTGGACGTGAGCGCCCTGAATGTCTTTGTGAAGAAGAGGAAGTTCGCTATGGAGACGACGTCATCAGTCTTAGCAGCTCTTCGTCCCGGGGATTGGATGGTGTCGCTGGACCTTCAGGACGCTTACTTCCATGTGCCGATCCATCCTTCTTCTCGCAAATTTCTCAGATTCATGTGGGGAGGGAACGTTGTTCAGTTCAGGGCCTATGCTTCGGCCTTTCCACGGCCCCCCAAGTATTCACAGGACTGATGAAGAACGTTGCCCAATGGCTTCATCTCGAGGGAGTGAGGATTTCCCTCTACTTGGACGATTGGCTTATCAGGGCCAAATCCAAGGAGAAATGTCTGGAGGACTTACGAGTGACGTTGAATCTAGCAGCTTCTCTGGGTTTGCTAGTGAATTTCGAGAAGTCACAGCTAATCCCCAGTCAAGAGCGTATCTATCTGGGGATTCTGATGGCTTCTCAGGTTTTTCGGGCGTATCCGTCCCCAGAGAGGATAAACCCGAGGTTTGGAGAAGGTAGCAATCTTTCTAGAGAAAGATGTATGCACAGCGAGGGAGTGGATGAGTCTGTTGGGGACACTCTCCTCGCTGGAGCAATTCGTTTCTCTAGGAAGGTTGCACCTCAGACCCCTACAGTTCTTCCTGACGAGGAACTGGGATCGAAAATCTCAAGGTCTGGACTTTGCGTTCAAGATTTCGCAAGAGATAAAGGAAGATCTACGTTGGTGGCTAGATCCTCTATTGTTCAAGGAAGGCCTTTCCTTGCAGGTTCGGAACCCCAACCTAGTGTTATATGCAGACGCTTCGGACATAGGTTGGGGAGCTACTCTCGGGTCGAGAGAAGTGTCAGGCACCTGGATGGGGGATCAGGTGTCCTGGCACATCAACAAGAAGGAGCTAACAGCGATTTGGTTAGCTCTCAAGACCTTCGAACCCCTCGTAAAAGGGAAATATGTTCAGATCAACTCGGACAACACCACAGCCCTGGCTTACATTCGGAAACAGGGGGGACTCACTCTTTCTCCCTGTATGAGACAGCGAGATCGCTCCTCCTGTGGTCAGAGGAAAGGAAGATAAAGCTTCTCACCAGGTTCGTACAGGGAGAAAGAAATGTCAGAGCGGATCTGCTAAGCAGAAGGAATCAAGTCCTTCCCTCAGAGTGGACTCTGCATGCGGACGTATGCCAGGAGCTGTGGAGGACGTGGGGCAGGCCCCATCTCGATCTATTTACGACCTCCAGGAATGCGAGGATAGATCTATACTGCTCCCCTATTGCAGAACCCAAGAGCAAGTGGCATAGATGCATTCCTGATGGATTGGAGGAATCTGGATCTTTACGCGTTTCCCGCCTTTTCAAGATTCTAGGGGAAACCGTTAAGAAGTTCGCAGCTTCAGAGGGAGCAAGGATGACTTTGATAGCTCCGTTCTGGCCCGCCCACGACTGGTTCACAGAGGTACTGGAATGGTCTGGTGGATGTCCCAAGATCCCTACCACTAAGAGTCGATCTGCTCAAACAGCCCCACTTCGACAGGTTTCACAAAAAAAAAACCTCCCCGCTCTCAGTCTGACTGGATTCAGACTATCAAGAGTCTCGTCAGAGCTAAGGGCTTTTTCGGCAAAGTCTGCAAGGGCTATTGCCAATGCACGTAGACCTTCCACATCTAGAGTCTACCAGTCGAAGTGGGATGTTTTTCGACGTTGGTGTAGAACTCATAAAGTTTCCTCCTCCAGTACTCTGTGACTCAGATAGCAGATTTCCTTATCTTCCTGAGGGAAAAAATGCGGGTTAGTTGTCTCCACCATCAAGGGATACAGGAGGATGCTTTCCTCAGTTTTTCGTCATAGAGGATTAAACATATCTGAAGACAAGGACCTCCATGATTTAATCAGATCGTTTGAAACGGTTAAAAGAACCTCCTCCTTAGTTCCTAGCTGGAATCTAGATGTCATGCTGCTCTTCCTGAGGTCCTCAAGGTTCGAACCTCCCCATACAGCTTCGTTCAGAGACCTTTCAATGAAGACTCTTTTTCTCTGTGCGTTAGCGTCAGCGAAGAGGGTCAGCGAGCTGCAGGCTCTAGAAGGTGAGGTAGGTTTCCAAGGAGGCTCCGCGGTTTGCTCTTTTCTTCCGGCTTTCCTAGCCAAGAATGAAAACCCTTCTTCACCGTGGCCCAGGAGCTTCGAAATCAAAAGCTTATCCTCCTTAGTTGGGACAGAAGAGGAGAGATCTCTTTGCCCGGTGAGAAGCCTGAAATTTTATCTTCAGAGGAAGAAAAGACTTGCTGCTAATGAAAGCAATCTCTGGTGCTCTGTAAGGGACCCCAGTAGGCCCTTATCTAAAAATGCCCTCTCATTCTTTATCAGGAATGTTATTAGAGAAGCACACACTTCTTGCAATCAGCAACAGTTTAGCTTGCTGAAGTCAAGGCGCACGAAGTACGGGCCATCGCGACGTCTTTGGCTTTCAAGAAGAATTTGTCATTACAAAACCTTATGAAGGCCACTTTTTGGAGGTGTGAATCAGTCTTCTCATATCACTACCTAAAGGACGTATCGATTACGTATGAAAAGTGTTTTGGGCTAGGCCCTTACGTATCGGCGGATTCAGTGCTGGGGCAGGGAGCTGAAACACATCCTTTTTAATCCTTTTCCCTGTTAGTTTTAATTTTGAGTTTTTTGGTTGTACGAAGGAGGTTGCAGGAGGCAACTCCTTCTTTCATATACTAATGTTAGTATTTGGTTAGGTGATCGGTTGTGCTTGAGGCTCCTTGCAATTGGTAGTGATAGGCTCTGGCATGTAAGCGGGTTGATCCCCATTGACCAGATCCTGCTTGGATTCTGCCAAGTAAGTGGACTCAGTTCCCATTGGTAGACCCAAAGAGTTCTTCAGCCATAGGTCACGCCCTCGCTGAGACTCTTTAGGCAACGCAGACTAATAGACAGTAACTATCAAGTCTTCTGCCTAAATCAGGTAAGAACCAGAGATTTATATTTTTTATTCCTTTAACATGTGTTGTCCCCACTTTCTAAGTAAGTATGTGTCTCTTTCCCTCCACCAAGGGTGTCAATCAGCTAAGTATATATCTGGCAGGGAAGTTCATGTACAAAAATGATATTGTTAGTATACAATAAAGTTTTGTACATACTTACCTGGCAGATATATACGATTGATGGCCCGCCCAGCCTCCCCTCAGGAGACAGGTGGAAGAAAATAAACCTGACAAGAAAGGGGGACTGGTTCTTACATCCGCCTCCCAGCGGCGGTAAGGTAGATCACCTGACCTACCTGTAGCGTGTGCCGCGAGTTTTGAATTTCTGAATCGTCTTGACGTCAGAGACCTAAGCTAAGTATATATCTGCCAGGTAAGTATGTACAAAACTTTATTGTATACTAACAATATCATTTTTATTGAGAATAAGCAGTTATACTTACAGAAAACAATGAGAAATAAATATAAATGACTAATGAAATGGATGAATAAACATTTAACATCTCTCTTAGCTTTATGGAAGACTCGTTAGTGTATGGAAGATGGAGAGGAGGGGAGAGGGAGGAGGAGAGGTTATTGTTTTTTGCCGGCACTATCTAGGGTTACTTCGCCTTTGTGTTTTTTACTGACACTAGAACAAGCTTGAGAGTCACTGGGTCCCTGTCGCACAACAAAACCGCCTAGAGACATTTGTTTCTAGCGTTTCTTTAAAACTTCCCTAAAGTGAAACACAACATTGTTATTAAACATGTTGGAGACATGGATTATAAAATCTTTTTTTGGATGATAACTCCACAAAATTTTTTACATCACTTTGCAAACTTGTCCTTAATCACTGAAGTAGGCACATTATGTATGCCCGTTTGCTTTCTGAATTTTTCAAACCAGCCTCTGCTGGCCTTAAATTCTCTTAACAGCAGCACTTGTTGTAGGTATTTTCTCAATGAGATTGGCATGCAACTTCCTCCAACACTTTGCTACGAGTTCTTCCTTAAATTCTATAGTGTTTCTCACCTTGTTTACAGAAGGGCTGGCACTTGGAACTTTCTTCGGCCCTATGATGGCTTATTTAACGGTTGCACTTAAATAGAAAAGCACAAATAAACCCAAAAAACAATTAACACAAAAGCAGAATGTGTCACGAGAGAACATGGGATGCTTTGTTTTGGCACTCAGTATGGGCCTAGTCACGAGGTGGTCTCTGGAAGGAGCATTTCTGGGTGTACAAAACCCAAGTCAAAATTTTGTCGGAAACAGTCTACAAAAACTGAATCATACGAAATCTGAGGTTTTACTGTACTACTGTCTTATTTTCCTCTAAAGTATTATAATGGTTGTCAATATTGGGCTTAGATTAGATTTTATTTCATGAATGTAATTACTATATAATTCCTAGTTTATATTTTGCAGGCGATCTGTTTGGAAAAACAAGTGGGAAATGACATATGTCGGTCCTTCACAAGTGCTTGTTAAACCTTTAGCTGGATCAGGTCCCTTTGGTAGTCGTGGTGTGATTCTTCGATCTCAGTATGGCTTTGAAATCCATGATGTCCGTATCATGGGTAAGCAGCAAAGTGTTTTTTTTTTTTTTCTTTTATGAAATGTTGTCAAAAGGATTATCTCATCATTTTAAAAATGTAAATATGTAGAGTTATTGGTGATCATAGAAAATTTTATAGGACATTGCAGATGTATCAATGTGATTCACATCATGGAAGATGTTGAAAATTTTTGGAAAAAGTGAGTAAATGGCCTAGAAATAATGAAAATCTCAAGGACCCTTGCATTTAACATTTACTTTAATGAATGCTTTTCATCCCTCTGCCAAGTGCTTGAATTATATTGGACTAACTCCTCAAAATACTTATTCTATTGACTCAGCACTGAAATTTCTTCAGACAGCTGGTCTTCATTTGCAACTTTCATTTTACAGTCCATTTGTCTGTTAACCTTTCTCTTTATTTCTTTCCATCCAACATAACTTTTTCTCTCAAGTACTGTGCTTGTACATTTTCACTTATATTTTCAACAAATTTGGATGTTTTCAGGGAGTAGCCCTAAGGCAGCTTTACCTAAAGGAGAAAATATAGCACATAAATTGTTTAAAAAGACTTCTTACACACTTGTACTAGAATGTCACAGTCCTTCTCAAAGGGTTTTACTTTTAAATAAGGAGAAATTTAGAGCAGTTTGAAATCAAATCCAGACAGCTAGGTGAGAAGGAACCAAAGTCAACTTATGAAAAGTAACAGGTACTAAGCAGTGCAGTCCAGTCTGAATAGATGATACATAGAATTTTTTTTACCTGTGCTATTTGAAGTGGTCGATGTAAGACACACTGTGGTTGGTACCCTTTGCCGGGACAAAGGTGAAGTGAGACTGTTGAATATGAATGAAAGGGGGAATACTCATTGAGACTTAGTGTCAGTGTAGTACTTGCAGAGTAAGAAGGTTTGAAAAGTGAAGGATATAGAGATGTGGTGCAGGAGTAGTAAAATGACAGCAGAAGTGGCAAGGTGGATCTGAGTACCTTACAGTGATTTGGTTACATGAGGAGAATGGAGGAAAGTAGTTCGATGAAATAATTTGATAGAAAGTGCAGGTAGGAAAGAATTCTAGACTGAGAAAGTGCTAGCTAAATGGAGTAGAAGGAGTGCTGGAACTTGAATGCCTTGATATTTCAAGAAGTGTGAGTGTGCGCCAGATGTAAGTGGCACGATGTAAGGGTGATGCTAATGAGGCTTCTGCTAACATGCCAGAAGCATCTGATTCTGTGAACGTTTCTGTGCAGAGGGTATGCAGTTATGCTGGTCCTTATTTTTTATTTATCCAGGGAAGATGCATGTGAATATTAGGTGAGTTTAAGAATAAGTCAATTAACAACTAAACTTGCTTCCTCTATTGGCAATTCTTTAAAGCATACACAATTAGTATGAGACCAAAAACAGTGAAGGTCAGTACATTTGAGGTGTCTATTTATTTACATTTATGTAAAACTGCCTCTATTTTTTATATTAATTTGTCTTTTTATGATAATAAGTTGTCCAACAAATAATCAAGTTTGATGGAAGCGGAATTTGTATATATCAAGGTGTTGCCTTAAAGTCATATATGACTCTGTACCTTTCTTAATTACTACATACTATATAATGCATTTTTTTTTTAGGCAAAGACCGATATTTGGTTGCTCGAACAACTGAGACACTACTTTTGGGGGATTTGCATAAAAACTTGCTAAGTGAAGTCCACTGGGGAGCAGAACCAGGCACAGAGAAGTTCTACTTTGACAATGAAAATGTTTGCTTAATATTCAATGCTGGAGAATTGTCACTCGTTGAATATGGCAATAATGATATTTTGGGATCTGTCAGGTAAATATACACAGATGTTGTTTTAAAACTGATACGCAGTTGTATGTTTCTCTTTTTTTAGAGTACAGGCAGTCCTTGCTTATTGATGGTGTCTGTTAACTGTGTCTGGTTTTACAGCACTTGACTAATATGTTGTTAACCAGATTTTTGCCGATGGCAAGCAATATTCAGCATCAGTAAGTGGTTTATCATTGTCAGTAAGTTGTTTATCAGCATTGGTAAGTGGTTTATTGGCATCAGTAAGCAATTTATCTGTGCCAGTAAGCTGTTTATTGGTGTCGGTAACAGCATCGACAAGCGGTTTATTTATGCTTGCAATGTTGCAAATGCCATTTATTACCTTAATTATCGGCAGTTTTCAGTTAGCAGCGATTTTCGGTTAGTGGCTCTGCCGGGAATGGAATCCTTGCCATTAACCAAGGATTGCCTATTGTTAGTAGATAATGTATTCATAACAAAGATATCCACTAAATTTAACCAGATTGAAACAGTAGAGCTTTTTAATAGTTGACTTCAAAACAATAAATTTTAGAACATAATGTAGCCCACTCACTATATTGTCTTCATTTTTGGTTAGGTGTTCTCAATAGGGATGAAGATTCACAATGATTTTCTGAATCTTGTTTCTATGCTACTTTTATTCTGCTGTTTGTTTTGCTACAAACCCATGACATGTACATACATGGTCTTTGACTGCCCTCAACACTTTTAGTCTTATTTATTTTGTGTGACTTGAGCGATGTACACAGTTTAGCAGAATTTACCATATCTTTGTTGATTGCAGGAGTTCACGGGCTTGCTTAAGATCCTTTGAACACTTAAATTCAATTTACTTTTTTCTGATTTATCTTCATCTTTCCCTACATTTAAACATTTTCAAATTCCTTCAATAGTGGCTGCAGTAAAATGTACAGTATTAGCTATAAAGTTTCACACCATTTTCCAGTCTTTTCATGATTTACTTTCGTAAACCACAACTTTGCACTTAAAACTACCGCAATTTACTCTGAATTCCTGGAAAATGTCCACTGTTACATTGCAAGTTGATTTTTGCTCACACTCAGTTTCAACTTGGTCTAAGAAAGAGGATGCAACGAATCCATGCCAATCAGAAGACACCTTAACCAATTTCAGTGAAAGAACATTAAATTTTACAAACCAGATGGACGCCATGTTAGGATTTCAAATGCCTTGTACATTTTTCATAGTCACCGATTGTTATTGACCATTCGTGTTACCTTTCATACTTTTGTGTCCCACATGCCCTACTTACAGAATTTTACTTGTGTTTGCTCCCTGGTTGTTAAGGTACCTTTCTGTTTTGTGAGTCAGTTTTCCTAATTGTTTAGGTAAGTTTGCCCACGAAGAGGAAGCTTCACTTCATTATGAAATACTAAAACTGCCTTTATTAAATGTTATAGGAAGAGGTTTGTTTTCATTTTATGATAGTATGCTTGACAGAATTACATAATTAAAAAATACTATTTCAAGGGATTAAGCTTTGAATTCACTTAATATAAATAGTCTTCTTCTTTCCCACTGTTATCCCTGCACTAAGGGATTGGTTGCCTGATATGCCTTTCCTTACAACATTAGGCATGGTTTATTACTTGGCAAAGGGGTTTTTATAACCACATGCCCTTGCTGTCATCAACCACTGTTATCGGTGGTGGACCTCACCTTTGACTAAAAAGTCCACCTGCAAGACAGCAGTTTCCTCTGCTATTGGCAGTGGGCCTAGCCTTTTGCTAAAAGGTAAGACTGCAAGACCGCAGTTTCCACAGTTATTGGCGGTGGACCTAGCCTTTTACTAAAAAAATAAGACTGCAAAGCAGCAGCTGTCCTTTTAGTTACCTTTTACGACAGAGCAGGACCTACGGTGGTAGTATTCTTACACCCCTAACCCCTACCTTAGGGTGGACTTAATATAAATACAGTATACAGTAGTAAAGAGAAACCATATATGTACTATAGTGTCTTGTTACATCAGAGAGTCTAAGGAGTATAGTGCACATGCCTGTACATATATTCCACATTACAGAAAAGAAAGAAAAAAAAATTATGTAGTATTTATTCACGGTCAACTTAAAATTCCATTTTCAGTATTGCAATAAAATTTTTGAGGTTCCTCATCACCATGTAAAAATTAGTGTTTTGTATCTTCATGTTTAGATTTCCATTTCACATCCTTGACAACTAACAGTTAAAAGTAGCAGTATTCCGAATCAGGTGGCACAGTGTTGTATGCGTATTTCATTAATTACCTGTCTTTTGCTGAAGGTCACTGTTTTTTTACCCTTTAATTATTTGTAGTAATTTCAATTTCTCTACAACTGCTTTTATTATTCTAGGTTCAACTTTTGTCTCACATCTTACTTTTAAGGAACACCTGGTGAAAGTGTCAGTAAATCCCTTTATGTATATTCTACTTGCTCTAATAAAGGGAAGAAAAATCATAATGTTCCTCTATTCTTTCCAGAACAGAATTCATGAATCCCCACCTCATCAGTGTTCGACTCAATGAAAGACGCCAGAGGGGAATTGATGACAACAAGAAGATGGCATATTTACTTGACCTCAAAACTATTTGCCTAGGTAATATGCATGATGTAGCTTGAGAAGATGTTTGTTCCGACACGTAATACAAACCCTCGGTCCTTTAACATAAGGAATGTACTTTCGGCGTTGCTGGAATTACGGCCGTTGAATCTTGAATAAGGTGGTTAGGCAGTAACTACCGTGGGGCAGACTAGCCTGCCCGGATGTAAACACTCCACTTTGCTTTTGGCCGTCTTCTGATGAAGACGCGTGTTTGTGAGCTCTGGGTGACTGGTCGTTGATCTTTTTTCCAGGTGGGATCCTTTTGGTTTATTTTTTGTATTTAAATAATTATGCATATACATACGGTGATTGATATTAACCCTCTTACGCCGATTGGACGTATTAAACGTCGAGATAAATTGTCTCCCGGGTGCCGATTAGATGTATTAAACGTCGACATAAAAAAGTTTTTTTTTTAAATTCGCAGAAAAATACTTATAGGCCTACCAGCCAAAAACTTTTCAATCATGCGCCTTGGGGGATGCTGGGAGCTCACGGATCAAGGCGTCGTTTTGTTTACAATCATTACGCAGGCGCACAAGCACGATTTTCTTTCTTATCGCACTAAAAAGTATCAGAGACATATCTCAGAAATTATTTTGTCACTTTGACATAATTTTTGCACCATTTTAAATTAGCCGTTACATGGACTATTATATATGAAAATGTGCGCAATTTTATGTAGAATACAACAAAAAAAATACTCATGAGTGTAGCTTTTATCAATTTTGAAATATTTTCATGTAAATAACGATAAGTGCCAAAATTTCAACCTTCTGTCAACTTTGACTCTACCAATATGGTCGAAAAACACAATTGTAAGCTAAAACTCTCATATTCTAGTAATATTCAATCATTTCCCTTCATTTTGCAACAAATTGGAAGTCTTTAGCACAATATGTCGATTTATGAAAAAAAATATTTTCCTTACGTCCGCGGGGTAACTCTTCCGAAAAAAATCAGAAATTTTTTTGTGCGATTGTCGTAATGTTTGCACCATTTTAAATTAGCTGTTACATAAAGTTTTATATATGAAAATGTGCGCAATTTCATGTAGAATACAACAAAAATAATTGAAGGTTGTAGCTTTTCTCATTTTTGAAATATTTGCCTATAAATCATGATCGATAAAAAAAAAAAAACCACGTTCGGTCAACTTTGACTCTACCGAAATAGTCGAAAAACGCAATTGTAAGCTAAAACTCTTACAGTCTAGTAATATTCAGTCATTTATCTTCATTTTGAAACAAATTCTAAGTCTCTAGCACAATATTTAGATTTATGGTGAATTAAAAAGAAACTTTCCTTCCCTCCACGCGCGGATTCTCCGCCGCAAATCTCCGAAATGCGTACCTCGCATTCTCGTTATATTTGCTCCGTTTCATATTAGGCATTTCATAGAGTTTTATATATGAAAATGTGCGTAATTTTATGTAGAATACAACGAAAAATAGTTGAAGTCTGTAGCTTTTCTCATTTTTGAAATATTTGTATATAAAAAATTTATATAAAAAAATTTGACATTTGATCAACTTTAACTCATCCGAAATGGTTGAAAACTGCAATTGTAAGCTAAAACTCTTACAGTATAGTAATATTCAATCATTTAGCTTCATTTTGAAACAAATTGGAAGTCTCTAGAACAATATTTAGATTTATGGTGAATTTTTGAAAAAAACATTTTTTTATGTCCACGTGTTACAAATTCATGCATCATTTTGTGATAATATTTTCTCTGTGTTGCTTTGATCGTTTTACAATGTGTTATATACCAAAATGATTGCAATTTAGTGTACAATACAACAACAAAAATTAACTTTTTAGCTTTAACCGTTTTGCTCACAGCGCAATTTGAATACAATTATATGTGAAATTTTGTTTTTGCGCTATCATATATTGCATTATTTATATATAATAATGATATTTTTTTTCATTTCTGATGGTTGCATACTAATCTTCAGGCAATGACAAAAAAAGGAGCCAAAAATGAACTCTTAATCTCAAAAATTAAGCGCGCTGTGATTTTTTTAAAAAAATGTTTTTTCCGCTTCGGCGTAAGAGGGTTAATACTAAACAAAGGTTTGTCCTTGTTTTTCAAATTAATATACAAACTCACTTTTTGTGATAGCCTTTGTAACCTCCCCTCTACTTGTGTTAAGAGTCGGCAGCTAAGGTATGCCAACATATTATTTACATTCTTTCACCCTTTAGCATTGGCTCAGACCTGCATGAGGACGAGATATGTATTTATCGTGAGAATGAAATATGTATTTAACGTAAGTGATATTGATCCTGTAACGGGACATGTATTCATCCGGAAATTACGCTTACGCTTGGGAATTACCAAGGGAACTTCAAGGTTTGTCCATGTTTTGTTGTTATGGTAATTTCTTGTCTCCTTCTTCCTGTTGCGTACCAATCCTCGAGTGTGTGTACTGATCCCCTACTGATAATCATATTCATTACAACCACTACCCGGGAGTTATGTCACTGGACGAAGCTGTCGCTCTGCCCTGTGAGGTTTATCTACTCCTGATGGTAGAAGTCTGGCAGAATTCGGAGGAACCGAAGAGGAAGAGAGCTCGTCAAGTGACATCATCCTCCTCTTCGAGATCATCAGATCTTCATACCTCCTCCCCTTCGACTTTTAAGGCTTTGCCGTAAAAGAGAAGGTGGTATCCCCCCTAAGAATTCTCGTCAGGGGACTTCTACGGGTCTGTCTCGCTCCGGTGAGACAGGTGGGTCTTCCGCTGGTCCTCCCGTTCCTCCGGGAATGGGGCCCATCTCTCCTTCCTCGGGGAGGAAGCAGATGGGGACCATGGAGGTACAGGCCACCACTGGTATCTCTTCTCCCAGTTCTGAAGGTTCCACCTCTGGACTGGGAACTGTCTAGGCTGCCTGCTTGTGAGCGTTACCGAGTATACGGTCACCTACGGGTGACTGTGCAGCCAGGGTGCAGACTGCTGAGTACGCTCACTATGTCAGGACCCAGGCACGAAGGGGAAGATGGTAGGAGTCGCTCGGGTGACTCGCCAAACCAGCGTTCGCTCTCGCAGCAATCGTCCGGTGCCCAGGGTTGACGTGATGTTCCTGCGGGTCCATGCACACAGAGACCGGTGGAGGCGGGCCATCCAGCCCTCTTTTAATTAATCCTTTTCTTTCAGAGAGGTTTCAGCCGCAACAAGAACTTGGAAGAGTCGGAGGACGGTATCGCCTGTCGCCTGTCAGGTGCACGCTCAGCCCCACCCAGACGACGGTCTCGGGGGTGGCAGGCGCTTCACCTGCCAGGTAAGAGTTTCGTAGCCTTCCTCGAGGAAGCGTTCTCTCCATTGCTACTCCCGCAGGTCCCTCCGGACAGGTGCAGTTGGGCCGTGTTGCTACCGCAACTGCCCCAACTCCATCCTGGATGGAGGACCTGTCAGTTGTCTTGAGGAAACTGGCAAAGAGGAAGTCCAGGAAGAAGAGGAAGGTGTCGCCGTCGTCTTCTGCCACCCCTTCCCCTTTGACTTCCAAGGCCCCCCAGCCGAAGAAGAAGAAGGTAGCCTCCTCTCCCCCTAAGAAGTCTCGCTCAGAGACCTCTAAGGGTCTGTCCCACTCCGATGGGACAGTTTGGGCTTCCGCTGGTCCTCCTGTTCCTTTGGGAATGGGGCCCGTCTCTCCTTCCGCAAGGAAGAAGACGGGGACCGGAGGGGTACCGGCTAACACCGGTACCTCCTCTCCTGGCACCAGAGGTTCCGCCTCAGCGCCAGGGACCGTCTCGGCTGCTTGTTCGCGAGAGGTACCGAGTGTACGGTCGCTCATGGGTGACCGTGCAGCCAGGGTCTAGGCAGCTGAGCCTGCTCGCCGCCAGGTCCCAGGCACGGAGCGGAAGACTGGTGGCAGTCGCTCAGGCGACTCCCGCCAAGCCAGCGATCGCACTAGCGGCGATCTGCCAGTTCCCAGGGTTGACGTGACGTTCCTACCAGACTGTTCACGTAGCAAGGCTGGGAAGAGGCTCCCCCCCCCCCCCCCCCCCCCCCCCTGGCTACTGGGTCCAGCCTCACCTGGACCTGGTTCAACCTCGCCTGGGCCTGGTCCAGCCTCGCCTGGACCTGGTTCAGCCTCGCCTGGACCTGGTTCAGCCTCGCCTTGACTTGGTCCAGCCTCACCTGGGCGCGTCAAGAGAACGGTGCTCACTCTCACCACGTTAGTGGACACTACCAGTCACCCGACCGTCGCTCCCACCGCGACCGGACAGCTCGCACGACTGGTAGTAGCTCCCCTGACGCATGAGACCGATGCTACCGTCCTCGGTCCAGCGCTTCTCCGGAAGGGGACTGCTGGTCCAGACCTGCAGCTCGACCGCCACCGAAGTTGGTGATCGCCTGCCTTCCTCCCAGCCTACCGGTTCTGCTGGTAGGCAGGGAGGCATGCTTGTAGCAGCTCTCCTGACGCAAGAGACTGACGCTCCGCCCTTGGTCCAGCGTTTCTCCGCAAGAAAACCGCTGGTCCAGACCAACAGCTTGATCGTCACCGTGGGTTGACGATCGCCTACAGTCCTCCCATCCTACCGGTCCTGCTGTTAGGCAGGGGAGGAGCACTCGTAGCAGCTCCCCTAATGCAAGAGACCGACGCTCTGTTCATTGTTCCAGTGTTTCTCCGCAAGAAGACCGCTGATCCAGACCTGCAGTTCAATCGCCACCGTGGGTTGGTGATTGCCTGCAGTCCTCTCAGCCTACTGGTTCTGCTAGTAGGCAGGGTAGGAGCATCAGGTCTCCTCCCTCACCTGTCCCTTCAACCTCCTCAGGCTACACAGGGAGGAACGAGGTGAACAGGAGTGACCGTGATGAATGCACTTCTTACCGTCCGGCCACGAGCCTGGTTCGGTCTTGGGACCAACAGATCCTTGCTCAAGTGGTTGGAGGAGATCGTGGGGGGCTGGCGAGGACGAATGACTCTTCCCATACTCTCAGAGGGACCATCACCGCCGTTCATGTGACGGTCCTGCTGGACCATGCCCGCAAAGACCGGGGTGGGCTCCCCCTTCGGTCCTCTTGAGAGGTTTTGAACTCGACGAGGACTGGGACGCATCGGAGGACGGTATCGGCTCTATCCTGTCAGCTGCTCGCTCAGCCCCACCCAGACAACGGTCACGGTGACGGCAGACGTTTAACCTACAGTACCAGTTCGTAACACTCCTCGGGAAAACGTTTGCTCCAGACGGTAACATTTTTCTAGACCCTGAGCAGCCATCACGGTACGGTGATGGCTGCCAGTACTCTCTTCTCTGACTGCTAGTTCCGCTGGGAAGGCGAGCGAGTATCCAATCTTCCTCCCCCATTCCCTCTCTCCCTATGGTGCAACTGGAAGGGGCAGGATCCTGTAGAGCATTCTCCATAGGATTCCACGTCGGGGACTGCGTTCCTAGAGGGACCTTCGGGTCCTACTGGACGTAAGTCCCCGTCGTTGAGGAAGGATCTTGCCCTATCCTTGATATCTATGGGAATCGGGAGGACCACCACCCGATGATCTTCTGACGAATTCGGTGGGGGTTTCACCGAGCGCTTAGAGTTCTTCGGAGTTTCTAGCACTCTCCGAGTGTTCTGGTCTGTACGCAAACACTTGGGCGAAACCATGGTCCAGAGTGGGTGAGACGAGAATCCCAGATAATTGTTACTACGATAATCGGGAATCTCGCCGAATGCTCGAATTCCTGGAATATCTAGCGTCCGAGAGAAGTACTGCTGCTGAAGGAAGAATATCTCGGGAGGGGCTCAACCTGGATGGAACTGACGGTCCATCGCCTCAGTAGGTGGCCAACCCCGGGATAGAGAAGAATGGATGGAAACATCCAGTTCAGCTTGAAATATCGTCTTCGGTATCCTTGTTATCACTGTAGAAGTCTTCCTTGGGGAAAACTTCACCTTCGCTCTCTTCATTAGAGAATGAAGGGTGTCGGCTTCCAGTCCTTAATCTTGTTCCTCGAATGGAAGAGAATTTAGGATGGTGGTCTATGTACAGGAACCTACAAATATACTACGTATATTGCCCTTGCGACATGCTTCTGTTATCAGTTGAATTGTCCGAGGTGTAGGCACATACTGTAGTTAACTCTACGAGTTGTGACCAAGACGAGTAGTATCTTATCAATTGAACTGCAACTTGGGACTGCCCTGCAACCTCCCAGGAGTTACCAGTTTCAATTTTGAGACAATTGTGGTATTGTCACAACAACACCACAGCGTTTGCATTCACCGAAATCCGTTTCAATTAAATGCAAATGCTCGAGCGTATTTTTTTGCGCTCGATGGTTCTAGCCGAACGCATTCCTTCTAGGAATGGATTACCTGGTAACTCAGGTTGACGAATGAGCGAGAGCTAGCGGTGTATGGGCTGCCTGCCAGCCCTGCCTGCCACAGCCCAGTACCAGCTGGCTCTCCGAGATGGTACAGTCGGCTATTGTCTCTTTCTCTTCGATGATTGACTACTGAACCAAATCTCTGCCCAGCAATCAAAGACTTAGGTCTCTGGTTGGCTGGAATTCTCACATACGTGGATGACCATCTCTACTGCATCGCCTTTGAAATTGTGAGAATTTTCAGACAGATATCTCACTAGACTCGCTATCATCTATCTGTTTACTGCACAGTAACAGAAGTCTGTAGCCTAGTCTCCCGCTGCATCACACCTGCCACTGCGATGATGCGGAATGATTTCTTCAGACATCTGAGTTTGTCTTCTAAACATATCTCGTATTCGTAAGTGTGCAATTGTTCATTGTCCACCCTGAATTGTACAATGTATAATGGAAGACATCGCCTGTTCCCCGCCCTGCCAGCTCTACTTCCAAGTATATAGATGTCCTCCCTGATTCTGCCCATGAGAAGCGGTTCTTCAGGCAGTACGTACAATCCCTGTGTTTTCATTACTGAAAAGCGCTCCGCTTTCATTGCAACTCCGACTTCTCACCGAACAGCAATGAAGTAGCGGTTTAGCATTTTCAGTCCTCTGTAAATAACAGTGATTAAGCCGTCTTCGCAGGTTGGTGTCATCGGAGGGACTTTTCTACGTTCAGAATTTTGAGAGTTAACTTCTTTCGATTCAGCTGTGAAGACTAGGTCTGCATTCACCTATCACCTTCGTCTTCAACGGCACATAGTATTGTTTTTCCTTAGTTCCTTAGTTGAGATTCAACTACTGTGAGAACTTCTGTCTTGCCATTAGGGACCTCGGTCTCTAGAAGGCAATTGACTTTCATCTGTTGGCCATATGCTTTGAGAGAATCATCATCTCACCTTCCAGCATCGGTGGCAACAGATAGATGATTTGTATGGTCTCTCGGCATAACCCTTCACACGAGCTACGCTGTGGACTTTGTATCGGTTGATCCAGATCAGTCATTACTTCATCTTACTGGCGTGTTTTGGTACCCATAACTATCAACACCCACCATGGAGTGTCGGTGTCTTTATCCACTGCGGAGACGACGAGACCGCGAGAGACTTCACCTCAGTGGGACACAAGACCGCGAAAGATTTCCCTGCAGTGGGATATGAGACCGCAAGAGACTTCGCTGCAGATGGATAGACCACTGGACGGGTACTGGACATTACTCCGAAGAATATGTCAGACAGGAAGATGGATAGGTCATTGCGACCATATCCTTCTTTCCCTTCGAGACTGCCCACAGGTCCTTGGAACCTCATTTCCCTGGACCAACGGTGGATGCTTGCAAGATGTGTTTGCTTACCCAGCTCCTTCAAGAGGACAAGTTGCATCTCATCCATGGTGTGCAGTTGTAGAGGTAAGAAGGATGCGAGAGTGACTGGCTCTCCCCCCTTCCATGCCTCGTCTCTCCATTCCTCGTCCTTCGCGCTGAGGATAGGACTCGAACTCACACTGGCTGGTCAGACGATTGATGCGGTAAGCCTATACATAAGCATCCTTTTTATGTTTCTTATCAGAATCATAGAAGCAATCTCGCTCCTTCCTCTAGCAAGGGGAGGAAGGAGACTGACAATAATGCAAATCCTTCCCAGAACTTTGCATTAATATCTCAGATGCCAATATTCTTCACAGCCCTTTTTCAGATGAGTCATGATCCCTCACTCATTTCGAAAAGGCCCAGAAGTCTGACTTGATCATGCAGCTCCTATACTCCGATCAATTTGTCAGAGGCAGCAGGGCACTCCTCCTCGCTCTTACGACCAGGAGGAGTAGCCTAGGTTCTCAGAACTCCAGTCAGTTCTAGAGGCTCACTCAGATTCCTCCCAGCAATCAGTGAGTCTTCATTATGTTAAAGGACCGAGGGTTTGTATTACGTGTCGGAACAAACACAATTTGTCGTAAATTGTATTTTTCTTAACTATACAAACCTGAGGTCCTTTAACAGGTATGCCCACCTCATGCCACCCCTCAATCTGAACCTGGGCCGAAAGGCAAAGTGTAGTGTTTACATCCGGGCAGGCTAGCCTGCCCCACAGTAGTTACTGCCTAACCACCTCGTTCAATATTCAACGCCCGTAATTCCAGTTATGCCATAAGTACATTCCTTATGTTAAAGGACCTCAGGTTTGTATAGTTAGGAAAAATACAATTTACGACAAATTGTGATTTTTTCTGTATTTATTTCTTGGGGTATTGTGTGGGTCTTTTGCTGCGTAGTGATTTAATGAATGAGAACCACCAGATAGGTTAGATCAAGGTGATAAAAAGTTAACTTTCACTGAGCTAAACAAGTTTTATTGTCTTCTCATTACTGTTAACAAATGACAAATTTTAGGGAATCAAATGATTTTCTTGAGCATATTCATTTTCTTCAGCATATTCATAGTACTCAGGAAATTATATTTTTTTTATATAAACAACTTACCAAGTACTAATTACATAGCTATTATTTCATTCATTCTTAGCATTTTAGATTTATATTTCACTGTAGTGACACTGATATTGTATAGATGACACCTGTCTCCCCCCGAACGAGAGGGTTAGGAACAACTTGGCAGACAATACTCATTCCATTTTTGTGACACCTGGTGATAACATCTGGTGTCAACAGCAGTTATTCATTTTTTTGCCGTTTATTTACTGGACTTTGGTATCCAAAACGAAAGTCGAGTAGCTTCAGCCGAAAGCTTCAGGATGAGTTTTTCCTTGTTTTGTTGTTTCTTACTGGATTACAGTTGACACCCTTTATTCATGGACTCACGATTTGCAAACTCGCCTATTCATGGATTTTATTCATGGATTTTTCTATGGACCGTATTCACGGAAAATTCGCTTATTCACGGTATTTTTTATTGAGGAATATTCACCAATTGCTGTATTTTCATATAATTTTTTTGTTTTAACTATCAAAATAGGCAGGCCCAAGCATTTATAGAGGGGTTTTAAGTATTCGTGGATTTTAGCTATTTATGGGGGTTGTGATACCCATCCCCTACTGTATACATCAATAGTTTGCTTTTACAGTGAAATTGCATTTAATTGATTAACTAACATTTGCCGGGTCGTGTACTATAATGGAAATGTTGGTTTGTTGAACAGATATTTGTTTACGGACATGATGCAGTAAAATCTTGATTCAACAGACCTGGAACCAATGGACATCGGATTCAACGGACAAAATCCGGCCAAGAAGATTGGTGGTTTTTTTTTTCCCTTTTTACATTTACTCACGTGGCAAGCCTATTGTTATTGTTTAATCGTGTTACTCACGTGGCATGCATATTGTTTGTCAAACATTGCATCGTGCGTCATACCGCATATTACGCATATTTAAATACACTGTACTATATGTACACAATACTTAATAGCTGTTGATAAACAAAACCTAGTAGTTCCGGAACTGGTCATTCTTCTTCATGTGTAACTGCATGTGTTGGGACATAGCTTCTGGTTGTTTTTTGTTGTGCCCTTTAATATGTCTTCTGTGCACAAGGGAGGTGAGAAAAGGAAGTGCACTAACCTCGCATTGGCACAAAATTGCAACTTATTAAGAAGCTGGAGTTACCATGGCCAAAGTGTGCGAAGAATATGGAAAAACTCTAAGCTTTTGCAGCAAAGTTTGATGTTGACCCTACAAAAGATAAGAAACGTGTTGTACATAGGTGTAAGCACATGAAAGTGTGTCAAAGCAAGGTCCTGGAAGAAGTGGTCCACAAGTGGTATGTGCAAGAGAGATCAGTGAATGTCCATTGGCCGAGCTAGCTCCCAGTGGTGGTCGAGCACCCAGTGGCAGCCAAGTGAGCTCCCAGTTGCAGCCATGTGACCGTCCAGTGGGTGTCAAGTGCCCAGTGGCAGCCGAGTAAGCACCCAGTGGCGGCTGAGCACCCAGTGGCAGCTGAGCACTCAGTATAGTATAAGCTACACAGGTGCTATCTACAGTTTGAATTAGTTTCCTGTGATACGTAGGTGTCAAGCGACAGAAAACACTTGGCACCAGCTCTGTGTTTTTCTCTCCTGCTACTAGCCACTTGTTTTTATCCTGCGCCTGGCTCCCTCGCTTCCTTCCCGTACCATTGCCAGTTTGTGTCATGGTTAGCAATGTCAACCCTGTGATAGTGAAGTGTTGTGCAGTGGAGGAGGTGGTTATTCGTCCCTTGATTCATCTAGATGGAAGGTCCCTGTCAGACTCCCCTGCACCTGGGAGGAGGCAAACTGGAAGTCAAAGGGAGGTCAGGGGTTAGACACGAGTAGTCAACCCCTCACTCGAACCTTTTGCCGTTCCCAGGTATATTGACAGATAGCCACTGGAAAGGCATCTTAATGGATGTGTAGTGGGGATGTAGCAATTCCTCCTCTTTTGGATATCCTGATCCAGTACCTGTCAGACTCCCGTAAACCTAGGAGGAGGCAAACTGTCGGTCTGTGCTCAATAGGGGTTTGCCCCTGAATAGTTACCCCTCAGTCAAACCTGTTGTCTGTAGGTTTCGACAGACAACATTGAAAAGAAGTTCATAAAGTGTGCTTTACCTGACTTCTGATGTTACAGATCCCAGTGTGCACAAGTTAAGAATCCCATTGTGGGCAAGAGGCTCTTTTGGGATCCTAGTGTGAATAGTTATGGATCCTAGCACAGACTAGTGGCACCATTGGCATATTTAAGATTTATCTTAGCTGTTGAAAAGACGTGTTCCCCAGTTTTGGTGCATTAGTAGTTTTCGCCTATTGGCATCCAAGTTCCGAGCTTCCAAGACTCATCAGACAACCGTTGGAAAGGTAACCATTGTTGTCCAGTGGTTTGGACTTTGGTGCGAGTCAGGAGCATAGTTGGTGCTTTCCAGGTGCTTCTGAATGCCCAGTGGCATCCAAGCACCCAGGAGGTTCCAAGTGCCCAGTAGTTTCTAAGCACAGTGTTTTCTGAGTACAGGGGGTCCTCGAGTTACGACGTTGATCCGTTCTTACGATGCATCGTAACACGAATTTCAGCGTAAGTCGGAACATTGAAAAATACCACATGATTTAATGTAAATACCTATCAATAACAACGAGAGAACAATTCCTTACCTTTATTAGTTTGATTGGCTTGCACACTGGAGAGGAAGCTGCGGTGCTGGAGAGACTGGGGGAGGTTAGTGAAGAGAAAAAGAACCACTACGCTGCTTAGTTATCACTGTCGCTTTCATAGGAGCAGATCCTTTCACATGTTCAACGATGCGCTCTTTATCTTTGATAATGGTAGCAACGGTCGAACGGCTAAGGCCAAGCGAGCGGCCAATGTTTGTTGGCGTTTCTCCCTTCTCGGATCGCTTTATAATGTCCACTTTAATTTCCATGGTGATGGCCTTTCTTTTCTTCGATGCACTACCATCAGAAGAGTCCGCCTTGCGCTTGGGAGCCATAACAAAGAGCAAAAAGTTACAAAAACGATACAACACGAGGGAGAGAGAGGCAGTGTAAACAACCAAAATGGCGTATGGACGAGGACTGAGCGTAGCGAAGCGACGCCGTCCTCTCCCCCACAAAGCGTATTCTTCCGCCGTGCGCCTGGAACTAGTTCGCGTTTGTTTACGTTGCTTACGACGCTAAACCGCGTAAGACGGAACGACGCAAAATATTATTTTTTATATTTTTATGGGGGCGCGTTCGTAACCACGAAACATCGTAAGTCGAGACCATCGTAACCCGAGGACTTACTGTACTACTACATATCTGGTAATTGCCAAGTGCCCATGGGAGTCGAGCGTTCAGTAGACTCCAAGCACCTGGTATGATTTGAGCTCCCAGTGGGATCCAAGCACGCTAATGCTAAACACCATTCAGTGTTAGTGTTTCAGATTGTGGAGTATTTGTATTCACTGGTGTCACATGAATCATCAGTGGATTCTCACGTGTCAGTGTGATGTGCTAGTGCTGTACCGCCACCTGTTAGCGCATTGGCGGCACCAAATAAGCATTTGGCACCTACTGATGTAAATCTTGCTTCCTCAGACTCAGGAGCACAGGACCCTTTTCAACTTCGTTTATATAATATTCTGACACTGAAAGAAACCCTCGATTAAGTATCAGATCCTAGAAGGAGATCAACCTAATTTAGACCCATCTTTGGGATTTTCGGCCTCTTCCCAAGGGGACTTCTCTGGGTTAATTAATCTTGCATGGAGATAGATATTTAACTCCGTCATATTATTCAGCTCCCTTGGTTGGACGGTGGGAGCGTTGACAAAGAAAATTGAGGACTGCATTTCACTTCAAGATTATTTTTTGGCAAATTGGTTATCAGTTGACTTGGTTAATGGCGATCTGGTTATATGGTGCTTGTCTAGCATCATAAAATCAGCGATTTATGGCACCATAACGCATTGAGTTTTGGTTATCGGTGCCATAAGGTGTTGGTAATAGTAATTGTGGCACCATAACATACCTAACAGAGGCACCATTTACTGGTTATCGGAGTGATCCCTGGAAAGACGGACCCTTAACATTTTTCTCATTAAGTTGAAAGTTTCTTTGTATAACCCTAATGCTGTTTAACCTTAGTGAATTCATAGACTGTGGTAACCATTCAGACAGGATCACATTTCT
The DNA here is from genome assembly GCF_015104395.2 of Macrobrachium nipponense. Taxonomy (NCBI): domain Eukaryota; kingdom Metazoa; phylum Arthropoda; class Malacostraca; order Decapoda; family Palaemonidae; genus Macrobrachium; species Macrobrachium nipponense. The sequence goes on from NC_087202.1 coordinate 124,842,339, forward strand.
AATGTTTTGCGTAAGAAAGTATCCACCCTATCTCTCCATTTATCTGTACATACCAAGAGTACTTTTTCTATGGACAGATCAATCAAGCCTTCTTTTCCCTCGATCGGTGCATAGAACTTTAGTCTTATCAGACATACTGTAATATCAAGAGGGGACAATCAGTTCTCTGTCTGCTGGGATCTGTGGAATCTATGGGAGGAACCTATCTGGGGCTTGTTTGTCCCTTCAAGGAATATGCAGCTTCCTCCTTTTGTGGCCATAGAGGATGTACATCAGATTCCTTGCTATAGTCTGATCCATTGAACCTCCTCTCCTCATGCCTTTTATCTCGATCAAGGAGGAACCTATTTGAAGGTAAAGGTGATGTCCAGGAATGCAGTAATTATAGAGGTATCAGACTAATTTATCACATGTTGAAGATTTTGGAAACTGATGGAATATTTTGCATAAGGCAGCTGATGGAGAAATTCAGAGTGACAGAGTGCCAAGACAAGAAATATGGAGGAGAAGATGGCACCGGAAAAGTATGTCAGAATTATTCAGGAGTGTACAGGAATGTGTATACTAGAGTGAGAAGCAGTGTTGGAGAGATAGATGGATTTGAGATAGGAGTTGGATTACACCAGGGGTTGGCACTTAGCCCATTCATCTTCAGCATCATAATGGATGTAATGACCAAGGATGTTAGAGAAGCAATGCAATGGTGCAAATTATATGCAGATGACATTGTATTGTGTTCAGAGAGGCGGGAGGAGTTGGAGGGGAAGTTGGAGAGGTGGAGAGCATCACTTGAGGAGAGAGGAATGAGAATAAGCAGATAGAAAATTGGATATATGTGTTCCAGTATTACTGAGGATGGTGGAAATAGCATAAGATCGGATGTTGAAGAAATAGAGTATGGAAGTTCAAGTACTTGGGGTCCATATTAGAGGATAGTGGAAGCATGGACTAAGAGGTGAGACATCAATTTCAAGCTGGATGGAATAACTGGGGTCTGCATGAGGGGTCCTCTGAAATTGAAGGGAAAGTTTCATAGGACGGTGGTCAGACTAGCTATGTTATATGGAACAGAAACAGCAAGTATGAGGAAAACAGAGGAGAAGAAGATGGATGTAGCAGAAATGAGAATGTTGAGATGGATGTCGGGAGTAACAAGGGAAGATAGGATTAGAAATGAGTATATAAGAGGATTGACAAAGGTAATTGAAATATCAAAGAAAATACAGGAAGGAAGGCTTCGATGGTATGGACACCAGTTACGAAGGGAGGAACGTCATGTTGGAAGACATACGATGGAAATGGAAGGACGGGTAGAGGGAAGAAGGGAAGACCAAGAAAGAGATGGCTTGATTGTGTTGGGGAAGATGTGCTATGAAAAGGTATTTATGAGAACAATGCACAGGACAGAAATTGATTGAGATGACTCATTCATAATGGCGACCCCATATAAAAAGGGGTTAAAGCTGGGAAGAAGAAGAAGGAGGAACTATGCAGTGTTCAGATTAGTTGTATTTGGGCCCATTTCATGGTTCCTGAACGTGTTCGGTTGTGGGTGGATCCTATAGGATCCTCCTCCACCGTTTCTTCTTGGATAACCTTGCCTCAAGAGATCTACTGAGGTAGTAGTCTGATTTCACCAAACAGACTCCAGACTGCATGGAGGATTATCAATCGGGAGGTCTTTCCTTATGTATTGCAGAGACCATTATAAGTCATTTAAGTAAATATTCTCTCGTTGTTTTCAAGTCGTGGGTGGACTTTCCAAGCTAGTTTCTCGGGTCCTATGTCTCATCTACGAGACATCTGTGTCCCTTTTGCAATTACACCGTTATGATGTATCAAACTATGCATAACTCGAAGTGAAAGCAAAGTGACCTAGTTTGTTGGCATCCCTATCTTATTTTCCTTTAAAGTTCATGCCATGCCCAAACAATGAAAGAAGATAATTTACTCGTCTTTCCTGGGATTTTAGTTAAGGTCAGGGACTTGCCCAAGACCTGGATACTTTTCTTTCTCCCTTAAGAGTTTTATGGACATCTGTGTCTTCCAGGGGTTGCCAGACCTCACCTGAGCTCATAGCTAGTCTGACACCTTGCTTTCCTGGTGCCTACAACAACCCAGCACCAGCTTTTGCTATGACAGTAGCGCTTGCTTTGAGCGCCCAGTAGTGCTCACTTGCTCTGAGGAGAATAGATTTTCCATTCTGTTTGAATGTTCATGTTTGAAGGCCATCCAGGTACTATTGTTTTAGCAAGAGGTAGTGTCTTCTGATTAGAACTCCTGATAACAACTACAATCTGGCACAAGCTTGTTCTATGGGAGCCTGAAGCACTGTCTGGCACTGATGAGGAATAGAGAACTCCCTGCCTGGCTGGATGGTCTGGTATTTCCTAGAAAACAGGAATCCCAGACCAGTTATAACCCAGATGTTATGGCAAGTACTCGTCTCGTCCTCTGATTAGAACATCATGCCCTTTACCCTAATAGACTTTATCTTCTGAGAAACTCAGATTTAGGAGAAGCATTTGCCTCCTTTTAGCAAAAGCAAAAGACATTAAAACAGCCTCTACCTCATTAGCTTTTAAGTGCTATACATATCTCTTACGTCCATTCAACCTATGATAGTTCTTCGTTTCTTATGATTGTGAGAGAGTTTTTAGAGAGGAAAAAAAAAAGTGTTCAAGAATTTTGGCAGTATCCTGCAAATTTTAGTTACTGGCATGGTATTGAGAAAAGAAACATAGGAGTCTCTCCTATTGTCCATATTTTCACCTCGTAGTGAAGTGTCAAAGTTTTGGGAGCCCGGAGGGTACAATGTACCCAGAGCACCCGACAATAATTGGAGGAATTGTTGTTTTACTTCAGTGCTAGCCATCAGATAGTTCCGTGGCTGCATAACTTAAACTGATGCTTTGGTAGCGATCGGAGTACTCATCTGCTACAAAGCTCCCCCTTAAGTAGAGGCGAACCTCGGCTTCACTGCTGTGCCACTACAGGTTAAGTTGAGCACCAATCAGAGGCAGTTTCTACTGCAAGCTCTCTTGACTAACAAGGAATGGCAAGCATTTTTTCAATGCTAGCAGCTTTTCTATTTCTAACTCATTACATGACTTAAAGTTTTAGAGTAGAATATGTCCAAGTATCTCACCTCCTGTCAATGTGCGAATCAGCTATGTAATTACTTGGTAAGTGACATAAAAATGAAATTTTTTTAATAGAATAAATTTTTATACATAATTACCAAGTAATTACATGATCAAAGCCCTCCCCCCAGCATGAACAGAATGTGCATTGTCTGCTAAGTCATTCTTAACCCTCTCGTTAGGGGGCGAGATTAGTGTCACCTACACAATATTGGCGTTGTTACTATGAAATTTGAATCTAAACTCAAATAAATGAAATAATAGCTTTGTAATTACTTGTTAAGTAAATATAAAATTTCATTTGATTATAAAAATGTCATTTTTTTAACACGTCCACATTCAGGAAATTATATACAGACCATACATAGTCAGTCCTCACATTATAAGATCACTGAAGATGGCTCACAACTTTCATACCTTAGCAGTAAAATTACATAATTGAAAGTGTCACTAGCTTATTTTATGCAAATTGTATACTTGTATTTTTTGAGTAAAGGGGTTAATCCTGGTATGTCAGGTTGTTATTTTCATCTCTGATCTCCTTTTTATTTATGTGTAACATACTAGCATTTGTTTTTTCTTAGTAAATCCAAGTTATGATGTCAATTTGTATCGTCGGTTGGATTTTGTAGAGCATTCAGCGTGGCCTACAGTGATTTATTTGTAGAAAGATCAAGTAAAAACTGTCCCCTGAAGATTTATATACACCTGTAGTTGGTAATTGCTTTCATATAACTCTGATAGCTGGGATAAACTTAATTAGTATGTCTGTATTATTTCCAATTCATATTTGAATGTGAATGAAGAAATTAAGATTAAAGAACGGTAACATAATGGAAATTCTATCTCAATAATTGACTTCAGTATGTTGCGCTGAGTATTCTTTCATTGTTGAAGGTACTGAATTAAATTTTCCATGGGTTTTAGGGAATCTAGACTTGATCTACTAGTTTGAGATTCAAACGGGTTAGAGAAATTATAATTACTTTTTTAATTATCAAGGCATGTCTTGTATGTCTTGCATCACAAACCCATTGCCTCATGTTAGGTAAGTATATCTTAGTTTTACCAGACCACTGAGCTGGTTAACAGCTCTCCAAGGGCTGGCCCAAAGGATTAGATATTTTTACGTGGCTAGGAACCAATTGGTTACTTAGCAACGGGACCTACAGCTTATTGTGGGATCCGAACCAGATTGAGAAATGAATTTCTATCACCAGAAATAAATTCCTCTGGTTCTGCGTTGGCAGAGCAGGGAATCGAACCCGGACCCTCAGATCAGTAGTCAAGCACGCAACCAACTTGTCCAATGAGGAATGCCTTATGCTAGTATTATGTGTTGGACACTCCCTACGTCCAAGCTTCACCAACCATATAGGTGAGAGACTGGGGAACTGTTTTGTATATCTTCCATTCTGTGAACCGGTGACAAACTGATCTCCAACTTGAAGAGTTGAAAGAAGAAAACCCCACTGCACATCCCCAGCTCTCAGTCCGCTATCTGGCGACCAATGCCTCACATTCTTCTGTGACATCAGAAGTGTTAGATGTATATTGTGCTTCCAGTTATGGTGCTGTTTTATCCTTTCCTCACTTACATATTTTTGTTCATTTTCAGATTTTGTGAAGTAGTTCATGTGTACATTTTAGCCTTCCTCAGTCTGCATCTTATCTCTTGACTTTTTCACTGAAAGTGCTTACTTTTTCCATTTGGTATTCTGAAGTTCTTGTCTTTTATCCTTGCTTTATGGTCTCTTTTGCCTGGGCTTCTCTTTGTATAAAAGTAATTTTTTCCTATGCATAGCACTTCTGTGTTTATGTATTAAGAGTGGTATTTGCTTCTGCTCAGTTCTCATTGATGGTTGCCTTGTGCTCTGTTTCCATTTGGGATTTCACTTTGGCACTGCACAGGCTCATTCAAGGTTGTCCCTTATTGCTCTTGCCACCTGTAAGTGTGACAGTGAACTCCGTGCCCTTTTGGCAGATGTCTCTCATTCCAGCTGCTGTTCTTCCCTTTGGAAATTGTGGCCAAAACTCAATCTTCTAATAAATTTTGCTTTTCTTGGACTTTTTCACTATTCCTACCTTGCCCATCTCTTCTGTTGAAGAGAGTCTCCTTGGCCCAGTGTAGGCCATCAGCTTGTAAAACAGATAGATTCTTTCTGGTCTTCTCAACAGCTTATTTTCCTTGTACAATAAAATTATGTGAGGCCGGTGTAAATGTTAAAGTATGTTTGATTCATGCTCATATAGGAATTTAAGCAGTGAAAGCTGAAAATACTGTAACCAGATCACTTTTAGCCATTTCTTTCACTGAATGCATCTTTAATTAATACCTCACAGCATAATGTATCTTGATAACAAATAAAACCAGATTAAACATGTTGTTTGATTGTGTCTCTCTTCACACCAGTAACAGGGTCATATTGAAATAGTCTGATCTCATTTTTGAACTGATTACACTCACTTGATTCTTAGGCGGTTGATGAATGCCACACATAAACTCAATCCCTTTAGGAGAGAATACAGGCAGTCCCCGGGTTATGACGGGTTCGGGTTACGACGGGTTCGGCTTACGACGTTTCAATGTTAAGGCGCTTTTCAATTATATTCATCAGAAATTATTTCCAGGGTTATGATGCATGTTCCAGGGTTATGACGCCTACAATGCTCATCTGGCAGAAGAAATATGACACCAGCAATGCAAAATAATCAATATTTGAAGGTTTTTTGATGAAAAATGCAATAAGAATGCAGTTTACATAGTTTTTAATGCACCCAAAGCATTAAAAGTAGGGTTTTCTTAGGATTTTTGATGATGTTCCAGCTTATGACGATTTTCGGCTTACAACGCATCTCAAGAACGGAAACCCCGTCATAACCCAGGGACTGCTTGTACTGGTCACTTTTAATAGTTAATTGTGTATAAAGATATATAATTATTCTAAGAGGAGGAATTGAAAGTTTTAGAGCAATCATAACTTATTAAAATCAATGCAATCTGTTTTAGGTCATTTGCCCTTACTTTACTAGAATACGTACTCTTTTCTGGTGTGAAAATCTGCTTCTGAGAATACTGTTCTCTGTTGTGGATGTCTGCTTCTACCAGAGGTTTACCTCTTTTAGTTAGAGTAGTTTGTGGTGGTAGGTTTCTGTGTCCTGACACTTTGACCTTAGCTGATGGTGTCTTGTTTTTCTATTTTTCATAAGTTGTATTTCAACAGAGAACTTTCTCTATCACAATTGATCACTGCTCTTATTTTCCTGTTGAGAGTGAACAGATTTACTAGAAAGCAGCCCCAATATTTGGTAAATGTGCCACGCTGTCGAGCTCAGTTCCGGAGGTCTTTTAGTATTCCTCACACTGTGTGGATGTTGTGCAATTAAAGCTTCAAAAGTCCAAGTGAAGAGGCAATGATTATTTTTTTTACTTTTCTTATAACTGACCTCTTTTTTCTGTATTTCTTATCTTCTGGAACTTCTTTCAAATAAATACCAAACTATTCTTTGGAAGCTTGAATTTCAAGTCAGTGCCCCCTGTGGGCTTGCTCCATACAAATAGGGGTTTATCTTCTGTAGTAGTAGTAGTAGTAGTAGTAGTAGTAGTAGTAGTAGTAGTAGTAGTAGTAGTAGTAGTAGTAGTAGTAGTAGTAGTAGTAGTAGTAGTAGTAGTAGTAGTAGTAGTAGTAAAGGCTTCCGTTATTCCAGCCCAAAGAGAATCAAGCGTAAACATGTAACAAGTGGTTTTTAATGTTTTTAGTGTTATTGGATCTGAGTTTGCTGTAAAAATGATGAAACTTATTCCTACCACTACATATAGTAGTATTTGAATTTCTTCTCTTTTACAGTTGATTTGATATTTGGAGTGACTTTGGGCCAAATAACACACGATTCTCGAATTGACTGGCTTGAGTTGAATGAAACAAGCTCCCATCTCTTGTTCAGAGATAAACGACAACGACTGACTTTAGTTAGTGTTAACAATCTTCAGAAGACGACAGTACTGAATTATTGTACGTTTGTTCAGGCAAGTAGAATCATTTTGATTCGTTGGAACATGTCACCTAGCTCTAGAAATATATAGTACATATATATTTATCATATATTTTAACTGTAAGAGTATTTCATGTAGTATTTATGATCAAATTCAGAGGTGTTAAGTCTTCACTACATTGCGATTTTCAAGGAAATCCATTTTTACATTGATGAAGTATCTCGAAGGAGAAATCACTTCATTGCATACTACTTTTCTGCTTCCTCCTTTACTAGATTAAGCAGTGAAGGACACTGGGAAATTGATCTCAGATTTTCCTTAAATGTGGTTTATATTATAGCGTAGCGAGTCCTTCCAGTAGTCTGCTATGTAATACTAATCTAATTGATTGTCAAATGTGTTCTCTAAGTTTGCAAATGATTGTGTGCATAATCCCTTCCTGTGAATGCTTCATTATGAAGACTCCATCTGTCGTTTCTTGTCCGGCCACAGGCTGAACTGTCAGTTATTAAATTTTAAAATTTCCCTGAAATAAAGAACTATAAATTGTTATTTTATCAAGAACTAAATCAGAAACAGTCCCTTACCAATTTTCGTTATATGTATGTTACTGTTGTATGTATGTTACTTTCCCATAAACAGGTTTTTATGTTCAAGAATGAAGCAAGTAAAGACACTTTTAACTCCTTATGGTATAAACCTATGTAATACTCTGATACTGTTGTTATGTGAGAAACCTCTGAGTCCCTTTGAAAAACAAATGCTTTTTCTGGGCTCAGCCGTGTCGCTCCGTGAAATGTGTCCTCTTTAGCACTATTTCTAGTAAAATATTGCTATGATACCAGAGAACTGCTAAATTGGACATGTCAGAAGTCTCTGACTCGCTCACCTAAATAAAAGGTGTCGGTATAGAACTGGGGCGAGTGTTAAACACTACCACAGTAACCCCTCCAATTAGCCTTTTCCTCATCAAAAGACCCTGAAAACGGGGAGCCGACCTATAGGTCACACCCAGCTACCCTGTTGAAGGGGACTGCGGCGTCATTCTTATCGATAGCCTCCCAGCGTTGCACGCTTTTTTATAGCTATCTGTTCTTTTTATTGGTTTCGTTATTCTTTTTCGTTATGGATCGTCAATCTGCCTCTTCACCCAAGTTAAGTACTGGTTCGCCCTTTTTCTGTATTTAGGGAGTGATTTTGCCTTTCGTTTTGCCTTTATTTAGGATTTTGTTAGGCGTCTCCTCCCGTACGAGCGGTAGCGAGCCGCCATTACCTCGTTCCCTTGTTTTGTACCAATTTCGAGCGGGCTTCTTTCAGTAATCAGTACCTATATATTTCTATTTATATACTCGTAACTTATGGTATTTCAGTATATATTTTCAGTATTTATTTTATTATATCTTGGGTGGCAGTTACTTTTTCGATCTTGTTTGATCTACGTTTATTATGTTCATGATTTCCTGTTTTTCAAGGGGGTCGGCGTTCGTGCACGTTTCTTTGTTTCGTGCTTCGTTGTTTATCTACCGTTCCCCCCTTCCCCCTTTTATTTTAGTTTGGTATTTTCCATTCAAGAATTCCCCCTTTTTCCTTTCGTCAGCTTACCGTTTGTTTTCGTTTTGTCGGTGAGCAAGTAATTTTTCCTTGTTGCGCCCACTCTCACCGAGTGGCCTCCATTGCGTTTTATATTTTTCGCCCCTTATTTTCATTACCCCTGTTAAAGCATGTTTTTCCCTTAGCTTTAAGTAATTGATTTTATTTTGTCTATGTATATTTGGGTGTTCGGTCCGCAGCTAGCCTTCATAGGCTTTGCCTGCGTTTTCCTCGTGATCCTTTATTCGCGGGGAATCGCTGGTCACGTGATCGTCCCCCCTTCAGCCCTCCCTCCCTCCCCCTCTCGTGGGACTCCCCGTAGTTGGGTGCCGCTCTCGTTGTTTGTCGCTGACGGCCGGTCCCACCAGCTGAGGGGATGGTGTAGTGGGTCTCCCAGGACCTTGGGCTGGGGAGTGTCGCTTCTTAGCCGACCGCCTCCGGAGTTGTTAGTCGCACTGCGTTTCAGCCTCGGCTTCCGTGGACTGTTGCACTCTGCTTCTTTCACTCCCGGAGCTTACATCCATCCGCCTAAAACATTCCCTCTCCGCATAAGGCGGGTTTAGATTCCGGCCGCTCCCGGAGTCATTGAGGGTTATGTTTACGGAAGATTCTCTTCCGTAGGCGGAGATAGTATATTTGTTATTTTAGTTTTTATTATCATTATTTTTATCTTTATCTTTATTTTTATTTTTATTTTCTTGCCACGGAACTTGCGAGTTCATGTGGCCGTCCCGGGTTACTTCGTGTACCCCCCTCTCCGGGTCATACAGCTCCGGGTATACAACTCCGGGTGGTTTTTTTCCTTACACAGTCCCCGGGACGTTAACATATGAATATATTTATACCCTTTCTTTTCTTTATAGCCCGGAATGCTCCGGCACAAAAAAGAAAAGAAATATATTTCATTATCCTATTAAGTGTGTGCAATTGTTCTTATATATTATTGCACTTAAAAAAAAAAAAAAAAGAACAGAAATATATTTCATTATCCTATTAAGTGTGTGCAATTGTTCTTATATATTATTGCACTTACAGGCCTCTCAGTGTCTGGTTGCCGGCTGTAGTGCTGCTCTGCAAGATCCGTGCGGCCATGACGTTTGTCGGGGCCACGCCCCCTGTGCAGTGCTGCTTCCTGATTCCGTGGTCTGGCATCATGAAAACTGTTTTGCCTGCTACGACTTGGTACATCAGGCTACCTCTTCGGTAAGTTGCCGCACTGCTGATTCTATGTTTATTGTATAATAGAAATGAGATGAAATAAATGATCAATTAAAATTTCTTTAAATTAAATTATATTGTTTAATCAATAATTATAGAATAATGTTCAAGGAATTTACTTGGTATTGACACATTCCTTGCATTACAGGCTGAGCAGTCTATTAAGGATGCTGCACTCTCCGCCCTCAAGATCTGGGTTGGAGGGTTTGGACGGAACGTAGGGAAGGCTAAGCCGTATATTCTGTCCCGAGATATGGCGACTTTGCTTTTCCCAGCCGGAAAATCTGCCGGATACGTCGATCCAAAAGTAGCGGCACCAATTATCAAATCAATACAAGACTCAGTTATTGAACAGCAAGAGGCGGAATTGCCGGACCTTGGACTAGAGGAAGTCTCACTTGAAGTGGTTGAGGATTTGCCCGTTACACTAGGCACGGGTACAGGTAACAGTGTTAATGAGGCTAGCTTAGTTAGTCACCGGGATCTTTCCTTGAGTGACTCTGATTCTTCCTCTCCTTCTACTTCCAATTCCTTCATGGGTTTCACAGGAGGTTTGCCCCCTCCCAGGTTGCACTCCTTCTCTGTGATTCCTAAACTAAAGAAAAAACCTGCGGGTAAAACCTTGCTTAAAGGCAGATCAGAGACTATGCCAAGGCCTGGGCAGTCACCAGAGGTTCATACACATATTAAAACTAAAATAAAGTCACTTTCCAAACCTTCAATCCCAAGGTCTCAAGGAGGGAATTCTTCCTATTGCCCTACCAGTCCCATTCCATTAACCTCTAGGGACCGGATACCTCATAAGGTACCGCAAGAGGGACAGGATGATTCTCCTTCCGTTGACCAAGACCAGTTCAACACAAATATTCTAAATCAGGTCAGTAGCCTTGGTAGTTTACTCAGCTCAGTTGCAGCAAGGTTTGAAGAAGTGTTTAGCAGGTTAGGTGCTCAGGACTCCCTGATTGCAGGTCTCAGACAGGAGTCGGCAGTTTCGGCCCTTCTAGTAGCTTGATGCAAGCTCAGAGCATGCCTGACGGGTCCACGCTCCCTCCCTTCCACCCCGGTAATCCCTGGAGGGTGGCTAACTTCGCTCCGTTTGTCAATGGGATGTTGACTATAGAAGGTTGCGGCACACGTAGGCTCGAGGATTTCGAGTTTTTCCCCGAAGGTTTACAGCCTCCATTTATCGGCTATGTTAGCTTACGGAGGCAGCTCTGGTTAGAGAGGATAAGGTCCCCAAGGAGACTGTTATCCTTTCTAGAGATCAGGCTCAGCAAACATGGGTACGGAGCCTAGAAGAGTGGGACTGCTCAAATACTAGAATAACAGCTTTTAAAAAGTCCTTTCACCATGTTTACAACTGATGTCGGCAACCCCTTACCTTTTACATCAAAGGTAGCAGAACTAACACTCCAGGCAGTGACTCGAGAAGAGCCCATGCCCCAGCTTAGGGAGACAGATCCCACATCTTTACTACTCCCAGGTAGGAGGATTTGTGGGAGGATTTGCCAGCTACGTTCTCGGTAGGCAAGCTGAAGCCAGATTGTGCAATCACCTTGTTTAGTGAACGCCTTCCTAGGCTGTCAGACGCATTGATCCAAGCCGAATTTGACGCTAAGACACGTCTCGCAAGGTCTCTTAACTCCCTAGTGATGACAGAGACGGCGGCTCGGGAGTACGCTCAGGAGCTGCTGTTTAAGGTCATTGCGAAGTCGTTACTTTTAAGCATGCAATGTGACTTGTACGACTTTGCGATTGCTAGGAGAAATTGCAGGAAGCATGTTCTGTCTGAAGCGACGATAAGGCACGAACCCAACAAGCTTCTAGCTTCCTCAATCTGGGGTGCAGATCTCTTCCCAGCTTCAGCAGTTTCCGAGGTTCAGAGCGAGGCATCACGTCTTAACCAAAGCATCAGGTTGCGTTGGGAATCCCTTTCAAAAGGAATCAGAGTCTTCTTCCTCCAGTTTTAGGGGTAGAAGAGGCAAAGGAAGTTCCTACCTTTCCAAGTCCCGCAACAGCATCCTGTGCTACAAGCTGTTCCAATTCAACAGGTATCCCAGCCTTCGACTTCTAAGGCTCAGCCTCAGCAACAGCATCAATTTGTCTTCCTTTCGCCGCCGTCTAACCAACAGGCCTCCTCACAGTATTCAGTGTCGCCCGCGTTTTAAAACCCGGTCTATGAGAGTCGGGCATTTCACCCCTTTACCAGAGTTGCTAGGGGTGGCAGGGCTAGAGGATCCTTTCGCCAGCGCGGAGGAGCCAGAGCCCAAGGGCGAACTAGAGGTGCAAGGTCAGGCAGAGGATCCCGGCCTTCATCATCTCAATGAAGTTTCTCAGGTAGGAGGCAGGCTGTACCTCTTTCGTCATCGTTGGGGTTCAGCAGTTGGGCAAAAAGCATAGTATCCAGAGGCCTAGGCTGGAGTTGGATCAAAGGTCCTCCTCCACCCATCACCTTCTATCAGGAACAAACGCAGGAATTGATGGATTACTCCAAGGACCTTCTCCAGAAGGGAGCAATCTCCAAGACGAAGAACTTGAAATTCAGGGTCGTCTATTCAGCGTCCCAAAGAAAGGGACCGACAAAAGAAGGGTGATCTTAGACTTGTCCCGTCTAAACTTGTACATTCGTTGCGACAAGTTCAAAATGCTGACCATCTCTCAGGTGCGGACCTTACTTCCCCGTGGGGCCGTCACCACCTCTATAGATCTTACAGATGCCTACTATCATGTCCCGATAGCTCGGCACTTCCGACCATTCCTCGGCTTCAAACTAGGGAAAGAAGCCTACTCCTTCAAAGTAATGCCCTTCGGGCTGAATATAGCACCAAGGGTTTTCACGAAACTGGCGGAGGCAGTGGTGCAGGAGCTAAGATCCCAGGGTATATTGGTGGTGGCGTACCTAGACGATTGGCTAATCTGGGAGATGGACAAAGGCAAATGTATGAAAGCCACGGACAAGGTCATGTCTTTCCTGGAATATTTAGGGTTCAAGATCAACAGGACCAAGTCCCGGTTGACCCCGGAGTCCAAGTTCCAGTGGCTAGGGATTCATTGGGACTTGGATTCTCACACTCTTTCCATTCCAGCAGGAAAGAGAAAGGAGATTGCCAAGGCAACAAGACAATTCTTAAAGTGCCAAGAGACTTCGAGAAGGAATCAGGAGAGGATCCTAGGCTCGCTCCAGTTTGCCTCAGTCACGGACGTTCTGTTGAAAGCCAAGCTCAAGGACATCAATCGAGTTTGGCGTTCGAAGGCAAATGCCAAGTGTCGGGACAAGTTCGCCCGGATACCTCTGATTCTCAGAAAACGCCTGCGCCCATGGACAAAGGCCGCCGCCAACCTAGCCAAGGAGTTACCGTTGCAGTTTCCTCCCCCGTCCCTAGTGGTGCATACGGACGCATCGCTGACAGGTTGGGGAGGTTATTCACAGCACGAGAAGGTTCAGGGAACTTGGTCACCTCACTTCCAAACACTTCACATCAACATTCTAGAAGCTATGGCAGTGTTTCTGACTTTAAAAAAGCTCCGTCCTCCAAAGAAGACTCATATCAGGTTGGTCCTCGACAGTGCAGTAGTAGTACACTGTATAAACAGAGGTGGTTCAAAGTCAAGTCATGTGAACCACGTGATGATAGCAATCTTTTCTCTAGCAGCCAAGAACACCTGGCATCTGTCGGCTACTCACCTGGCAGGAGTCCACAATGTAGTGGCAGACGCCCTGTCTCGGTCGGTCCCTCTGGAATCAGAATGGTCCACTGGACCAAGAATCCTTCGAGAGGGTTGCCAAAGAGTACCAGGTCTAGAAGTAGATCTGTTTGCCACAGAGGCAAACCACAAGCTGCCTTGTTATGTAGCCCCCAATCTGGACCCTCTGGCATACGCTACGGACGCCCTGAGCATAGATTGGAACCAGTGGTCGAAAATCTATTTATTCCCTCCAGTGAACCTTCTCCTGAAGGTGCTGCACAAGTTGAGATCCTTCAGAGGCCAGGTGGCTCTCATAGCCCCTCACTGGCCCAAGAGCAACTGGTTTCCCCTTCTCCTGGAACTAGGTCTTCGCCCTCACCCTCTCCCGGACTTGAGACTATCGCAACAAGTTCAAACGAGGACTGTGTTCGATTCCTCAGGTCTTCACAAAACCCTAACTTTATGGATTTCATGAAGTTTGCAGGTAAGAGAGTAGGCGACATTGATCCACAGAACATGTTGTTCTTGGAGTCAGACAAGAGAGAGTCTACGCTTCGCCAGTATGACTCAGCAGTTAAGAAATTGTCTTCGTTCCTCAGAGAATCAAATATCAAAGTAATGACATTGAACGTGGCCATAACCTTCTTCAGGTCTTTGTTTGAACAAGGCTTGGCAGCTGCAACAATTACAACCACTAAGTCAGCTCTGAAAAAGATTTTTCTTCTCGGGTTTGGTATCAATCTAACCGAGTCTTATTTCACCTCTATCCCAAGGGCATGTGCACGTCTACGGCCCGTTCACAGACCGTCGTCAGTGTCATGGTTTCTTAATGATGTTCTTAGGTTAGCCTCGGAAACAGACAACTTCAAATGTGATTACCAAACCATTTTGCGTAAAACTCTGTTCTTATTGAGTCTAGCTTCAGGTGCCAGAATATCAGAGCTGTCATCTTTATCTAGAGATGAAGCGCATATTGAGTTCCTTTCCTCGGGGGCCGTGTTGCTTTCGCCTAATAAGCAATTTCTAGCTAAGAATGAAGATCCCTTGATGAGGTGGTCTCCATGGAAGATTGTCCCGCTTCCGCAGGATCCATCGTTATGTCCTGTTAAAACTCTTAAGGACTATTTATCTAGGACATCTACCTATTCCGAAGGCCCCCTTTTCATTAGAAAAGATGGTGGTACACTATCTCTAAAAGGCATTAGGCAGCAGATTTTATATTTATCAAGAAAGCCAGCCCAGGGTCATTCCCCAAGGTGCATGACATTCGGGCAATAGCAACTTCTGTTAACTTCTTCAAATATATGGATTTTGATGATCTGAAGAAGTATACTGGTTGGAAGTCACCCTTGGTTTTCAAAAAGCACTACCTTAAGTCTTTAGAGGATCTTAAATATCATGCAATAGCTGCAGGGAGGCCAGTGTCTCCCACTGCTACATCATTATAGTACCGTCCTTGTGTCATATGAATCTGTTCAATTATGCCAGCCTCATTAGCATTTTACCTACCTCAGCAAATGCCTTAGCTATTAGAATAAGTGTATAATCATGTATAGTTTTACGTACATACAAATTATCTGTAATTATTTTATTATGTTTGTGACTTGTTGCAAATGTTGCCACATGTTTTGGCTATATAGTATATTTTGTAAATAAATTGTATTTTTTCCAATTCTAAACTATTTTATTATTTCCTTTGATTTCATTAATATGATTTTTCCTTTCAGGATAGTATAGCTTGGTGTTTCTCTGGTACAATTTCACGGAGCGACACGGCTGAGCCCAGAAAAGGGATTTTGACGTAGGAAAAATCTATTTCTGGGCGAGGAAGCCGGTGTCGCCCAGTGAAATCCCCCCCTTTTTTCCTTTTTCCCCCCCCTTGCTGTGCACCAAGCTTCTTGCTATCGACAAGTATGACGCCGCAGTCCCCTTCAACAGGGTAGCTGGGTGTGACCTATAGGTCGGCTCCCCGTTTTCAGGGTCTTTTGATGAGGAAAAGGCTAATTGGAGGGGTTACTGTGGTAGTGTTTAACACTCGCCCCAGTTCTATACCGACACCTTTTATTTAGGTGAGCGAGTCAGAGACTTCTGACATGTCCAATTTAGCAGTTCTCTGGTATCATAGCAATATTTTACTAGAAATAGTGCTAAAGAGGACACATTTCACTGGGCGACACGGCTTCCTCGCCCAGAAATAGATTTTTCCTACGTCAAAATCCCTTTTTTATGCTTTCTTGATATTGTTAATTAACTTGGAGTTATGAAGATGGAAAAGACAGGAAAGTTATGACCAGTAACACAATGACTAGATGTGCTGTGTTCAAATTTTCTCATTGATCCCTCTGTCTTTTCTGTCTTCATTAATATTAAGAGAATATGTTGAGTTGGTTAAACTTTAAAGCTTTCTAGACAGAAAAATGTGGATTATTGATTTATGAATTGTTGAGAGGAAAGCTTTGTTCCAGTTGTCAAAGGTCTTTTTTGCAAAGTTTATTTCATGACTAGTTATTTTTAGATAATTAAATAGCAGTTACTACTATTATTGGTTTTTGTAAATTTATCTTAGTAATTAATTTTTTTCCAATTTTGGTGGTTTAGTGGGTTCCAGGTAGCGATGTTGTGGTTGCCCAAAGTCGTGAACAGATGTGTGTGTGGTATAATATTGACACCCCTGAGAGAGTCACAATATTCCAGATTAAAGGAGAGGTTGTTGATGTAGAAAGAGCAGATGGAAGAACTGAGGTAAGTAATTTATACTGACTGAAGTAGTTACATTGGTTAATTTTTTTCTAAGCAATATATGTTTTTTGGTAGAGTCAGTTAACCTCTCGAAGATATCATATTTTGGATACCTTCCTCTCTGGCATGAGATTTATAAGCCTTGTTGGGAGAAAAACTCACTTACAGGGTACTAGGATTACTGTAGTTGAAGGTTAAAATTCAAGACTGGAGACATTATTCCTGTCTGTAATTGCATGAATGCTATGCACTAGCACAATTGAAACTTGAGAATATATGCAATATTATAACTATGAATCTTACCTAACATTCCTGTACGGTATAGCGGTAAGTTTCAAGGTACCGGTACATGCTCCTTCGGCATCAGAAAAAAAAGAAAAAAAGCCCATTTCATCATCCCCTCTACTTTCCCTCTAGTAGGAAAGGAGAAAGCAACTCTGTTTTTTATGCTCTGTTAGTTTTCTGTCCATTGAGTTTTGAGAAGCTGGGTGGGGACTATGAATGTTAGGTATTTACAGAAATAGCCAATTTTGATATGATCATTTGTATTACATCTTTGAATCTTACCAAACGTTATAGCTAACTGTTTTATTGACAAGCATCAAGGGGTTAGAGCAGCACTTGGTAAAGCTTGATAAACCCAACCCATAACAGTCATGATTGGTTTTAAAAGTAAATTAATGAGTGATTCTTGCCTGGTAAAAGTAATCATGCCAGTAGCATCTGCCTCAAATCAAGGATTCACTTCGTGGATAATGGACTTTGTAAAGTATGCCATGTTTTAAGGTGCCATTTAATAGTATGTACTTTCAAGTAGAGCAAAGACGATGTTCTTGTGCCAAAGATTGTGTCAGTTGTGCTCAAACCGTGCTTCAGTTATGGGCTGCTCAAGGTGCAAGAGCCTGTACTGGCACAAGGCTGGTTAATCTAAACTGCTGGAAAAAGACTGAATTTAACTTGAAATACCTATTCATTAGCAGGTACAGTGGTACCTCGAGATACAAAATTAATCCGTTCCGAGGCGGCCTTCGTATCATGAGCTTTTCGTATCTTGAACCGTATTTTATATGTAAAATAGCTAATCTGTTCCAAGCCCTCCAAAAACACCCCAGTAAATTTCATAATAAAGCTAAATTGACCTATAAACAATGAAATGCTACAGCAATTTGGTTTCATACATTCAACTTCCCTGTCAGATATATACTTAGCTATAGACTCCGTCGTCCCGACAGAAATTCGAATTTCGCGGCACACGCTGCAGGTAGGTCAGGTGATCTACCACCCCGCCGCTGGGTGGCAGGAATAGGAACCATTACCATTCTAGAACCAAATTTTCTCTGTCGCCGTATTGTAAACATACGTTTGCGGTACCTCCTGACTTGATTTTTGTGTTTCATCGCCATCGATCTTCTGGGCTATCTTTTGCAGGGAAGTACTGGGTCTTTGGCTCGGCATACGCTTTTATTAACTTTTATTAACTTTTTAATGAATTTGGCTTCGAAAATTTCGAAGAATATATGACGTGTAACTACCGAAATTGTCGGGAGACACTCATATTTTGCAAGAAAGGGAAATATTAATATTTATTCATTAATATGTGTAATAAATGTTAGAATTGATTGAGGAAATATACTGACTTTCTACTTTAGGGAGTCAGAAAAGAATATAACTAGATACGCTTCCTTTAGAAGTTTTATTGGCTACTCGTACTAACGAGTAGTTAGAGTATTAACAGTACTAGTAGTGTTGCATCCTCATCACCTTCTTACTTCACAGAAACTTCAAATTCATAATTGCAATTTGAAGACAAGGGATGTAGCTCAAAATGCGAGCTATTAAAAGGTAAGAAGTGATTACAGTTTTCCCCATTGCAGTGGAGGGTGCGTCTGATCGCCTCTGTCTCGCTCCCAGGTCTAGAACTCTTCCAAACTCACAAGCCCAGAGGAGAAGGAATGTCGAAAGCCGCACGGAGGTTTCAGAGAATCCCCACCGGTCAGGCGTCCCCTCGGCAGATTCTGTAGAACGTCCCAGACTGCCAAGTTTGCCATTGGAAAGGCGTCCTAAAATAGTGGAGGGTGCATCCGATGGGCTCTGTCTCGCTCTCAGGCCTAGACCTCTTCCAAACTCACAAGCCCAGAGGAGAAGGAATGTCGAGAGCCGCACGGAGGTTTCAGAGAATCCCCACTGGTCGGGCGTCCCCTCGGCAGGTTCTGTAGTAACGTCCCAGACTGCCAAGGATAGCCGTTGGAAAGGCATCCTAAAACAGTGTTTTTCCTCATCCGATTCTTCATCGAAAGGAAAAAAAGGGTGGAGTTCTGACAAGCTATTGAGACCTTCTAAAAGATCGTGGAAATCTCCAGCTTGGGATTCTAGCCCGGAAAGTTTTCCGGAGGACTATCCACCTGAGAAGAAGAAAGAGATTTATTCATCAAATCCTCCTTCCCCTAGATTGGATACGGAGAAAGAAGACGCCGCTATGAAGATCCTAAGAGAAATGCAACAACAGATATCTTCGTTAATGGGAGTTTTGAAGAAGGATCCTCCCAGGAGAAAGGATCACTTCCTTCCCGTTAAGAAATCCCGTCCGATAGAAGTCTTTGACAGCTCGGACGAGGTGTCTGCCAGGCGCAAAACGCCGACAAGGCGAGAGGATTCTAAAAAAAGGCGCAAAGCGCCTGAAGCACCTGAAACGAGGCGCAAAGCGCCTGAAGCGCCTGAAATGAGGTGCAAAGTGCCTGAAGCGCCTGAAACTAGGCGTGAAGCACCTGAAACTAGGCGTGAAGCGCCTGAAACTAGGCGTGAAGCGCCTGAAGCTAGGCGCAAAGCGCCTGAGCCTCCTTCCAAGCGCCTGGCGCCTGAAGCGCCTACCAGCCACCAAGTGTCAACCAGGCTCAAGGCTCCAACCAAGCGCCAGGATCCAGGCTCCAGGCGCTATGAACCAGGATCTTCATCGGAAATGGAGTTAGAGGCGGACCGAGAGGCTCCTCTTAGGGAATTTTCTCAGGATCAGTTTTCACCTGACAGGGTCTCTAGATGTCGCACAGGCGGCCATAGCCCTTGTCAGGATATGCCTGATTCTGCGAAAGGTGAAAGACATTCGAGGCCTTCTCCTGATAGGGATGGGAGTTGTCGCACAGGCGGCTGTCGCATTTGTCAGGATAGTCTTAATGCAAGTAAAGGCAAGAGCAAGATCGGCCTTCTCCTGGCGGGGACTCAAGATGTCGCACAGGTGGCCATAGCCCTTGTCAGGTTAGAGTCGGTACTGCTAAAAGCCCTTCACCTTACGAAAGGAGGTGCTCTTTTCAGGTTGCTCATTCTTCTCCCAACTTGATGGACAGGAAATGGAAGATAGATCGGAATTGGAAGCCAATAAGGGGGCAGGTCTCTCAGTTTATAAGACCTTAGCGACCTTTTTTATTGAGAGAATTAGTTCATTATTAGTAAGAGGATATTAAAATCATCCTCCTTCTAAAATTAATGCAACCAACCATTTACAGAATGAGTGGCAATCGTTTGGAAATTGAACAAGATTCGTACGAGCTCTCATTCATTGATTAGAGGCTCTTCCAGATAATAGAGGCGTAGAATACGGCCTTATCTCCAAGAGAATAAAAGCTTGAGATTCTCTTCGATCCTCAGTTTTCATTTGTGATCTCTTTCGACTAATACTAATTTGGGTTTATTGACGAAAAGAACGAAGAGAGTAAGATTTCCATTCTCTCTCTGCATCGCAGAGGAAAGAATGTAGTAAGAAGATTTGGTGTATACGACTACTGAATGACAAGTCATATACGCATACCGTAGTTGCCTTTGTGGTTCGCTACGGAATTATCTATATCCTTACAGGAATTTCCTAGTAAGGACTTCACTTAAAAGGTTTGTTATGACAATACCTACTCAGGTATTTAACAAAGGTTGTTTGGCTTAAATATGCATTATTGAGAGCTTCCTTAGGCTCGAGAATAATTTTATTATATTCCTTCATTGAATGGAGTAACTGGCAACTCAGGAAGAATGCAGCGAGACAGCGAACGAGATGGCTGTCATTGTAAGCCAATACAGTACTATCCAGTTCTCAGTCATGAGCAGTTGGTTACATCTCTCTCTCCTACAGGATCGAATGGTTAACCGTATATTCCCCCTACAATCATGGACTTAGCCTCAAATTGAGGGGATTTATAGGCAAACATGAATAACATGGTATTCGTTTTGTTAAGGAGTTTTCAATAAAAAGATCCCTTGTAACCTTGTGGTAATGTTTACCGCAATGTAACAGGATTATAGGAATGAGACAACATTATGAATTTAACGCAGTACAGTGGACCCCCCATATTCGCGTTCTCCAGATTCGCGGACTCACACATTCGCGGATTTCTCTGGGGAACGTTTCCCTGCATTATTTGCGGAAAATTCGCGCATTCGCGGTATTTTTCTATGATAAATACCCACAAATTCCTGGTTTTTTTTATGAATTTCATCATAAAATGCACTTTTTGTGATAAAACTATTAAAAAACCAAGTATGAAAATTTTTAGTGGGTTTTTCTTGAGTTTTAACTAACAAAATAGGCTGTTTTTAGCATTTTCATAGGGGTTCCAAACATTCGCGGATTTTAACTATTCACGGGGGGGTCTGGTACGCATCCCCCGCGAATACGGGGGGACCACTGTAGAGCTATATATATTATTTGATGCTCTCATGCTTACAGAAGCAAAATAATGGACTTGCTAACTTTTCGATATAGCGAGTTATTAATCGAAGGGTTCAGTAGCCTCTCTGACAGCAGGCTCAGTAACGGCACAGTTCGTTCCTGATTTCGTTCCCCGTCTATCTTGAAGGGGGCTCGATCCCAAGGAGGGAAGAAATGATTTAAATCAATTAAGCCATTTCCACAGCTCTCTCATATTTCAAGAAGTATTGAGAATCTCTTTTCTGGGCTCAGTTCGTGTCGCTGCGCGAAATATCCTTTAATCCATTATTTCTAAGGTAAATGTACTAACACATACCAGAGAATAAATAAAATAAAGAAAAGGTCAGTACTACTGACTCGCTCACCCTCCAAGAGGGTGTCGGTATGAACACTATGGCGAGTGAGACCACTACCACGAACCACTTGCCAATAGAAATCTCCCACTACAAAATCCCCACTAGAGGGGAGCCGACCCACAGAGTGGGCAGCAACTACTACTACTCCATCCCATGCTGCCGACTGCTGCGCCTCTGGTGGCCATCCTTTTCAGTTAGCGCACCGCGTACACACGTGCCCTTTTTTGCTCTGTGTTTTTTGTGCCCCTATCTTGGATTTACTAATTATGGAGCGTGCAGCCATCGCAGCAGCTAAGTTAAGTAATCAGTTGTTATTGCTATTGGGTTTTTTCCGGCCTTGAGTCAGTATTTGCCGTTTTTTAGGTATAAATACGGGCTCTTGGTCGGAAGCATGGCAGCATGGTTCTGCCTCGTGGCGGGTTCGTTCTTGGTCTTCCATACCTAGAACCTTCCCTTATTACCTTACGCTCTATTGTTAGTTATCTATTTTATGTTAGGGGTCCAGCCTACTGGGTTTATGTCATGCATGCATGTCTTCTTTACCTTGCGTAGGCATCTTCCATCCAGACCCTAGCCACAGCTCTTAGTATCGGCCCCGGCTAGCTTTGAGTGGTAGACTTTCTTTCGGGTTAGTCGTACACTCCTGGATTTTTTCTCCTACTGATTTATTTTCTTACTTTACGTTACATGATTTTGATTATTTTATATTTTAGGTTAGCCTACGGCGTCTGGCATATTACGTAGCCTAGGTTCCGTATTTCATTGGTCTCCACCATTTATTGCTTCCGCTCATCAGTTCGGTTGCTTCTGTATAGCATCTCACTGATTAGTTGGTTGCTTTAACCTAGGCTATGTTGTTTCATTGTATTCGCATGTTACCGCTCCGTGGTCACCATGTGATCACGGAGCAGCCAGGCGCCTGTCCAGTCACCTTACCCTCCTCCCGCTCTTCCATAGGGCCGGGGGGGGGGGTAGGTCTGTCCTCGCTCGCTCCACATACCCGTGCCTGCCTCCCTCTCTCCCTAGGCGGAGGGAGTAGGGCGGCTGGACAGACCCAGGACTGGACCTGACCGTTCTCTTGCTTCACGGCGCGCTCGGATGACTAAGGGGGGGGACTGGCCTTCCTTCCCCCGTCGTTACTCCGTCGCTCCGTTGTTAGCTCGAGTCTGTTTCGCCCTCTCGCTCTTTCCCGGCTTACTGGTGCTCTTTAATTTACCGGAGCTCCGGCATTCACGTGGAAAGGTGCTAGTTCACCCTTGCGGGCGGACTGCAGGCGTACAGTTGGTCTTTCCTAACCACCCCGTCTCGCTGATATCGCGACACGAACACCGCCGCTCACCGGATTTATTCCGGTACGTTCTAGGGCTTTAGGTTTAAGTGTTTAGTATTTAATTTAAACTATAGTAAGTTTAATTTAAGCTACCTTAAGCCAAATCCCTCCGTTACCTACGTTATCACACTGGACCTCTCCGGGGTTCTAGCCTATTCAGGCGGTAAGGGAGGGGTTATGCCCAAAATTTTTTCGCGCTCCGGCATGCAGCGGAGTTCTTTTAGCCTTCTAGCCTGTAAGTGATGTCTTTTACGATGCTCATGTATCTTTTCACTTACAGACCACCAACTGTGAGCATCCAGGATGCAATGCCATGCTCCAGGACCCCTGTGGGCATGAAGTCTGCAGATCCCATGCTCCATGCGCGACCCCGCACGGGAATCTACAAGTCTGGTTCCCACGAAAAACCTGCACCATTTGCTATACGATCTTGGTGAGCCAGCTCTTGACGGGGTAAGTATTCCCGAACTCCGTTCGCTAATCCCTACAAAGGTTGTAGTTCTTAAGTTTAAATTTAATCTCTTATTTTAAACTTAAGCTTGTTTTATATGGGATCTCGCATCCCCTATGTTTTTAGACTAAGCCTATTACTTAAGTTTTAATCTTAAGTTTAAACTTAAAACTAACGAATACCCTCTCTTCCAGGCTCCCGCCGTTAGAGACACCGCCCTGGCAACCCTGAGGGCTTGGGTCGGCGGTTTCGGCAAGAACGCCGCCAAGGGAAAGCCCTACATTCTGGAGAAGAGGTTGGCTGTCCTAATCTTCCCCGGCGGCAAGTCAACGGGTTACGTCGACCCGGCAGAGGCAGCCCCGACTATGGCGGCGATTCAGCAACAGCTCGCCGCTTCGTTAAAGGAACCAGGCCAAGATATCTTGTCGGAAGTCGCAACACTTGATCTGAATATAGAGCCAATGGTAGGTGTTGACGACCTGTTGGTCGAGGTAGGTACGTTGGACGCCCAAGGGCTTCCCTTGGGCGCCACTGGGTCTTCTACTCCTGCTAACTCTCCAGCTTCCTTCCAAGGCTTTACAGGAGCTGAGCTCCTTTATACTTCTCCTGATGCTTCAGTAAGACCTAAGGTCAAGGACAGACGGTTGTAAAAACCCTAAGCAAGACGTCGTCGTCGTCCAAAAAGACTTCGTCGGCGTCAACATCTCGCAAGTCTCCGGCTACGAACCCCGGAGCAGAGAGGTCTAGAGCTTCTGGGTCCGGCTCCAAATCCTCAAGGAGCAGGTCTTCCAAGGAGAGACCACATACTCCGGCGGAGTCAGCCGTTTCTCCTCTCCCCTTGGTACCTGTTCAGAGTTACCCAACCACCTCCGCAGCAGCTCCGGCTTTGGATCCCAATGCTGGTCTGTTGCAACACATGGGGGATTTGGTCGGTTCTCTGAAAAACAGTATGGAGCAGATGTTCTCCCGGTTGTCCGACAGGATCACCTCCCAGGATAACATCATCGCCGAACTTAGCCAGGCTCCTCTAGTATATCCCCCACCTTTCGGCACAGGTATAGCTCAGCTTCCACCTCATGACTCTCTGCCTCCGTTCTCTATGAATAACCCCTGGAGGGTGGCGTCATACGCCCCCTTCCAGGACGGCCTTATTTCAATTCCGGAGTGTGGTACTCGAAGGATTGAGGACTTCGAGTTCTACCCGGAGGGTCTACAGCCACCGTTCATTGGCTACGCCAGACTCACTGGACGCAGCCATGACTAGAGATGACTAATGGTCCCTAAAAGGAGACAGTCCTCTACTCACGTGACCAGGCTCAAAGAGAATGGCTCAGGTGTTTAGAGGACATGGATTGTTCAAACACGAAGATTCAACCTTTTAAGAGTCCCTTCACCATTTTCACAATGGAAGGGGGAACTCCGCTTCCCTTCCTTACCAAAATAGCTACACGGTTCACTATCCCAGCGGCCCAGAAGGGGGAGTCGTTACCACAGCTAAGGGAAGCAGACCCCACATCTCCTTTGCTCCCCTCACTCGGAGAATTGTGGGAAGATCTGCCCAACACTTTTTCGGCGGGCAAACTCAAACCAGACTGTGCATGGATCAGTTTTGGTGAGAAGCTGCCTAGACTTCCGGACAGCCTCATTCAGGCTGAGTTTGAGGCCAAGACTAGGCTAGCCAGGTCCATTAACACCATGGCCATGACGGAAGTGACTACCATTTCTTACGGTTCTGAGCCACTCTTTAAGCTTCTCACCAAGTCACTGACACAAACGGTTCAGTCTGACATGTTTGAGTTCGCCACAGCCAGAACTAACTGTCGGAAGCATGTCCTCCAGGAAGCAACTATTTGTCATGAACCGAATAAGTTGACTTTCATTCCAACATCTGGGGAGCAGACCTCTTCCCTGATGCAATGGTAAAGGAGGTCCAGGCGGAAGCGACAAGGCTTAACCAAAGCCTTAAGGATCGTTGGGGTCTCACTGCAAAGAGACGCCAAGACCAGGCAGCAAGGGGTAAGGCTCAGAGGAAACCCAGACGTTTCCAGCCTTACCAGAAGAAACAACAACGCTTCGCCCAGCCTGTTTCGACTGTTCCGTTGGTACAGGCGGCCCAACTTTCTACCTCCAAGGCTCAATCACAGCCCATCTACGTGATTTCTCCCCAGCCTCAACCTTCCACCTCTTACGCTGTCTCCCCAGCCTTCAACCAAGTGTTCGAAGGCCAGGCCTTTCAGCAGTATGACCGCTCGGGTAGGGGAGGCAGAGGTAAGGGATCCTTTCGTCAGAAAGGATCAGGAAGGTCCCTTAATAGGGGAAAACACTTCCGGGGAGGCCGCGGAGGTTACCAGCAGCAATGAGAACTTGAAGGTAGGATTGGAGGCTGTTTTCTCTTCCCGGCACCGGTGGGGATTCAGCAAATGGGCACAAAGTATTGTGTCGAAAGGCCTGGGTTGGAGTTGGGTGGTGAATCCGCCTCCACCCAGACCTTTCCTTCAACTTCCATCAAAAGAATTGACGGAGTATGCGGAGGACCTCCTTCAGAAAGGAGCAATAGCGAGAGTCAACAGATTAAAATTTCAAGGGCGCTTATTCAGCGTTCCAAAGAAAGGCTCACAAAAAAGAAGGGTAATCTTAGACTTATCCCGTTTAAAACTTGGCCATTTTCGCTGCGACAAGTTCAAAATGCTCACCATCTCGCAGGTGCGGACCTTACTTCCCGTAGGGGGCCGTCACCACCTCTATCGATCTTACAGACGCATACTATCATATCCCTATTGCAAGACACTTTCGCCCTTATCTGGGCTCAAGATAGGAGATCAAGCATTC
Source organism: Macrobrachium nipponense (assembly GCF_015104395.2). Classification (NCBI taxonomy): domain Eukaryota; kingdom Metazoa; phylum Arthropoda; class Malacostraca; order Decapoda; family Palaemonidae; genus Macrobrachium; species Macrobrachium nipponense. The sequence goes on from NC_087202.1 coordinate 124,868,366, forward strand.
TCCTTCAAGGTAGTTCCCTTCGGTCTGAACGTGGCACCCAGGGTGTTCACGAAGTTGGCGGAAGTGGTCGTCCAACAACTGAGGTCGCAGGGGATCATGGTAGTAGCGTATCTCGACGATTGGTTGATTTGGGCTCCAACAGTCGAGGAATGTCGCAAAGCCACACTGAAAGTAATCCAGTTCCTGGAGTATCTAGGGTTCAAGATAAACAGGACAAAATCAAGACTCACTCCGGAGTCCAACTTTCAGTGGCTGGGCATTCAATGGAATCTATCCTCCCATACTCTGTCGATTCCATCAGCCAAGAGAAAAGAAATAGCGAAGTCAGTAAAGCAATTTCTAGGACACAAACTTGCTTCAAGGAGAAGCCAGGAAAGAATCCTGGGTTCACTCCAATTTGCATCAGTGACAAACATCTTGATGAAAGCCAAACTGAAAGACCTAACCAGAATCTGGCGCTCACGAGCAAATGTCAGATCCAGGGACAAGTTATCATCAGTCCCACAGATTCTACGGAATTGTCTACGCCCTTGGGCAAAAGTCAAGAACCTGTCAATATCAGTACCCCTTCAGTTTCCTCCTCCGGGGATTACCATCCACACGGACGCTTCATTAAGCGGCTGGGGAGGATATTCTCAGTTCAAGAAGGTTCAAGGAACCTGGTCACCCCAGTTCCGCCAGCTTCACATAAATGTACTAGAAGCAATGGCAGTGTTCTTGACTCTAAAAAGGTTACGTCCGCCAAAGAACTCCCACATAAAACTAGTTTTAGACAGCGCAGTGGTAGTCCATTGTGTAAACAGGGGAGGCTCCAAGTCACGACATCTGAATCATGTCATGGTAGCCATCTTCTCCCTGGCGGACAAGTTCAGTTGGCACCTCTCCTCCACCCATATAGCTGGAGTGAGAAACGTCATAGCAGATGCTCTATCCCGATCAGTTCCTCTGGAGTCGGAATGGTCACTGGACAACAGTTCGTTCCAATGGATTCTCCGGAGGGTTCCAGGTCTACAAGTGGATCTATTCGCATCTCAAGCGAACCACAAACTCCCATGTTATGTGGCCCCCAACCTGGACCCTCTGGCCTATGCCACGGACGCCCTGTCCATAGACTGGAACAACTGGGAGAAGGTTTATGTCTTTCCTCCAGTGAATCTTCTCCTGAAGGTACTGAACAAACTCAGGACGTTCAAGGGTCAAGTAGCTCTAGTAGCCCCAGACTGGCCGAGAGCAATTGGTACCCTCTGATTCTGGAACTGGGTCTTCGTCCTCTTTGAATTCCCACTCCCAGGCTCTCCCAGTCAGTACAAACGAAGACTGTGTTCGCTTCCTCAGGAATTCTCAAAACCCTAACTTTATGGACTTCATGAAGTTTGCGGCTAAAAGAGATGCGAATATTGATCCTCGAAATATTCTTTTCTTGGAATCTGATAAAAGAGATTCAACTTTGAGACAGTATGATGCTGCAGTCAAAAAGTTGGCAACCTTCCTGAGAGAATCAGATATTAGAATCATGACAATCAATTCAGCTATATCCTTTTTCAGATCTTTATTTGAAAAAGGCTTAGCAGCTAGCACTATTACGACAAACAAGTCAGCCTTGTAAAAAGATTTTCAACTCGGGTTCAGCATAGACTTGACAGACTCTTACTTCTCGTCTATTCCCAAGGCTTGTGCTAGACTTAGACCTTCAGTGAGGCCTACGTCAGTATCGTGGTTCTTAAATGATGTTCTAAAGCTGGCTTCAGAAACAGATAATACGACATGTTCATTTATAATGCTCTTAAGAAAAACTCTATTTTTATTAAGCTTGGCTTCAGGAGCTAGAATTTCAGAACTGTCCAGAGATCCGAATCATATAGAATTTCTTCCCACAGGGGAAGTTCTACTTTCTCCGGAACGTAGTTTTATAGCAAAGAATGAGGATCCTTTGATGAGGTGGGAACCGTGGAAGGTTGTACCCCTTCCACAAGATGTTTCTCTTTGTCCAGTATCGACCTTACGAGCCTTTCTGTCCAGGACATCCTCATCCTCGTCGGGTCCTCTCTTTAAGAGAGAAAAAGGTGGTACTTTATCTATTAAAGGTATCAGGCAACAGATCCTGTACTTTATTAAGCAAGCCAACCCTGATTCCTTCCCTAAAGCACATGATGTCAGGGCAGTTGCCACCTCAATTAACTATTTCCAACACATGAATTTTGATGATTTAAAGAAGTATACTGGATGGAAATCGCCGACAGTATTTAAGCGTCATTACTTAAAGTCCTTGGAAGCTCTGAAATTTTCAGCAGTTGCAGCGGGTAACATAGTTTCCCCCGACTCTGCTTAATCTTAAGTAGAAGATCCAGTTCTCCTTTCTACCTATCTCACTCAACAGTTTGTCTATACCTACCATGTTCATCTACGTTTACCTTGAGTCTTAGCTGCTCTTATGATGGTACAGTGGGTGCCCCTTATTTTTTTGCTAGGGTCACTCACAATTGATTGTATATAATGATCTCTATGATGTGGTCCCCTTATTTTTATGCTAGGGTGACACATCTACATTGCAATGGTTACGGGTTTTGTATACTAAGTCATATACATTTGTTTATTATATTATTATCGAAGATTGTTCTAATTCAGTTTATTATTATAATTGCTTTATTTACTTTGTACATATTAACTATACACAGATGTTAAGCTCATATATATTCCATGTAAGCCCTGTACATAATCTGATTAACTTTAAGTTAACCCTTTAAGTTAATTTTAAGGAATATTTCTATTCTGTATCATTGTGTATATGTATATTTCTTAGCAATTATATTTCTTTATTTTATTTTATGTTTTATTGAGACCTTATTTATGTATTTTAGTAGTTTCTTTACAATCCTGTGCTATTTCTCTGGTACGATTTCGCGCAGCGACACGAACTGAGCCCAGAAAAGGGATTTTGACGTAAGGAAAAATCTATTTGTTCATGAAACTTACCTGTCAGATATATATATAGCTGTATTCTCTGAAGTCCGACAGAATTTCTAAAACTTACGACACACGTAGTGGGAGTTAGGGTGGTTAGTACCCATTCCCCGCCGCCGCTGGGAGGCGGGTATCAGGAACCATTCCCATTTTCTATCAGATTTCTTCTGTCGCCGGTGTCGTAAAACATCTGTTTACACACCTCCGCCTCAGGATTGGAAAACTTTTCATTGCTTGAGTATCCTCTTGACTTTTTGGTTTTTTTGATTGGTCGATAGCTTGGCATACGTGATTTGGACTGTTTTTTGAATTTGGCTTAGATTTTTTCCTTAAATATGTCTGGATGTAGTTCTGCTAGCGCCAGGGTGTGTTCGAAAGTGGAATGCAAGGTTAGGCTTCCTAAAGCCTTGGTTATCCAACACTTGTGTAAAGGGTGTAGGGCGGCAAGAGGTAATATGATTTGCGCTGTAATGAGTGTGAAAGCTTGGATGAACTACAATGGAAGACGTATGAATCCTACGTGAAGAAGTTAGAACGTGATAGGATTAGGAGGTCTTCCTCCAGGAGTAAGTCGGGTAGCAGACAGGGTATTAATGTATCCCCTTCTAACCCTCCTTTAGATTTTGTGTCTCCTAACCCCGTAGTGTTGCCTTCGGGCCCTCAAGTGGTGTCTGCGGAGGGTAATGCCCTTTCGCTTATTCTGGATTCATTGAAGACGCTTGAATCTAAAGTGCTTGCCCTTGAAAACAGGCAAAATAAGTGCAGTGATAGTGCCCCTAGTGAAGTGGAGGGGGCGTCAGATCGGCCCTATAGCGCCTCTAGGCTGGGACCTCTGCCGGACTCCCAGGACTCAGGGAGAGGGCATGTCGAAGGCTGAAGGAGGGTTACGGGGAACCCCCACCGATCTGGCGTCCCTTCAGCAGTTCCTGTGGACGCTTCCCAGGCTGCTAAGGAGCGTGCTCGAGCACGTATCCTGAAGGATAGTTTCTCGTCTTCCGACGCGTCCTCCCCGCGCAAGGTGGGAATCTCGTTCGGATTCGCGACCTTTGAAGAGGACTCTTCAAGAGCTTGACGCTTCACGTCATGCTTTGTCTGAGTGGCATTCTTCTCCGGAAAGCGTAGCTTTTCCGCCCCAGAAGAAGTCTAGGACGTCATCCGACGATGACGCCCTCGAGCGCCCCAGTCGCTCTAGAGCCAAGGCTGTTCCTGGGAGAAGGAAGAAGGCGTCCCCTCGCCCCTCTCCTTCTCACAAGCGCAGCTCGTCTCCGCGTAAGGAGACATCTCAGACGGAGATCATCATTGCGATGCAGCGGCAACTGGACGCTTTACTGAAGCAGAAGGAGACGGTTCCTCGTCGAAGGAAAGACGATAGACTGCCTCATCAAGAGAACTAAGCAGTCTTCTCCAACGGCTCTTTTTCGTCCCCGTCTTCTGATCTTTCGCCCTCTAGACGTCGTTTTGCTCCCCAGGGTTCGTCTAGAGGTGACGTTAGACGCCAGTTTAGAGAGAGTTCTCTGCATGCTCCTCTCTCTTCCCGTAGAGAGGACGCTCGGCGTTCCGACTTCGACGCTTCTGCTGACGACGATTTTGTAGCTGTCGGACGGACTTCTTTGCGTTCGGCCCCTCTTCGACATGACAGTGTGGACGTTCAACGATACGTTAGTCGGGCAGTTGATCAAGTTTCTTCGCGGGACGTTCGTAAGGACGCTTCGCGGGACGTTAGAAGAGTCTCTTTGATGGACGCTCCGTTGGACGCTTCGCTGGACGCTCGGTCGGACGCTGATTTGGACGCTCGATGAACGCTACGTTGGACGCTCCAGATGGACGCTCGTAGAAGTTCTAGTAAGACCTCTGACGCGAATGTGGAAGTTCGCTGTCACTCGGATGTTGTTCCCGAGACTTTGGCACGTTCGCCTCTAAAGTGATTCCTCCTGATCCTGTTACTGTTAAGGATCCGTTTACCCTCGTCTTCTCTTCATCGTTCGGATAGGAGACTTGGAGCTAAAGGACTTCTGCCTCTTCCTTCGGACTTGCACTCGGGTAGGGAAGAAGGAGAACTTAGCGGTTCTTCGGAGGATGTTGATGAAGAACAACCTGCTACGTCTGCTTCGTCAGATTATCAAGTTTTGGCACGACTACTTCGTGATTCGTTTGGCGATACTTTTCAGCCAGCTGCTCCTCCTTCTCCTCCTTCTCAGTTTTCGTCGTGGAAGACAAGCAAGTCTCCAGGTTTCGTGAAGAGGAAGACGTTGTTATCTACTAGAAGAGCTTTCCGGAAGGTTAACGCCTGGATGGAGTCTAGGAAAGCAAAAGGAAGAACTACTTTCGCCCTGCCTCCGTCTAGACTTAGCGGTAAGGCAGGGATGTGGTAGGTGACAGGCGAGGAATTAGGATTGAAGGTTCCTACGTCTGCTCAAGGTGATTTCGCCAGCGTGGTTGATGCCTCAAGGAGGGCCCTTTTAGCCTCAGCTAAAGTATCTTGGACGACTTCCGAACTGGACCATCTTTTGAAGGGACTGTTTAGGTCCTTAGAGGTATTCAACTTTTTAGACTGGTGTCTTGGAGCCTTAGACAACCAATCTCGTAAGCCAGACTCGATCAGCTTGGGGGAGCTGTCCAGTGTATTGTCATGCATGGACAAGGCCGTCAGGGATGGCTCAGAGGAGTTAGCCTCTCATTTTTCTGCAGGGGTTCTTAAGAAAAGGTCGCTTTATTGCAACCTTCGCGGCTAAGTCTGTCTCTCCCCGCACAGAGGACAGAACTTTTGTATGCTCCCTTCTCGAGTCATCTCTTCCCCCAAGCTATGGTGAAGGATCTGGCAGTTAGTCTGCAAGAGAAAGCCACACAAGACCTGTTGGCTCAGTCTTCGAGACGTCCGGCTGGTCCTTCGACGTCGTTAGGAACCCAACCGTTTAGAAAGCAGAAGCCCTTTCGTGGAGGGACTTCCGCTAGATCGTCTCCTCGAGAAGAAGCCTTCCTAGAGGTCGAGCCCCTTCCAAGTCTAGGGGTAAGAAGTGAGAGATCGTGCCTTCAGTCACCGGTAAGGAAGCCAGGCTGCAGTTGTTTGCAGAAGCCTGGAGAGTAAGAGAGGCAGACACCTGGTCTCTCGACGTCATAGAGAAGGGTTACAAGATCCCTTTCATAAAGCCGCCCGTTGACTTCCACTCCCAGGGACTTGTCCCCATCGTATCCGCTGACAAAGCGAAAGATACTTTTCGACCTGCTCGAGCAGATGCTCGAGAAACGAGCAGTGGAACAGGTTTTGTTTTTAGACCTGGCAACGCCAGGATTTTACAACAGATTGTTTCTTGTACCGAAACAATCGGGAGGGTGGCGGCCCGTCGTTGGATGGAAGTCGTCTAAACCTCTTATAGAGAAGCAGAGGTTCAAGATGGAGACACCTCAGTCAGTTCTGGGGGCCTTAAGACCCGGAGATTGGATGGTATCACTCGACCTCCAGGACGCCTACTTTCACGTCCCGATACATCCCCAATCGATGAAGTACCTTCGGTTCGTATTGAAAGGGAAGGTCTTTCAATTCAGGGCTCTTTGTTTCGGACTGAGTACGGCCCCTTTTATCTTCACCATCTTAATGAAGAACGTGGCGAGGTGGCTCCATCTTTCCAACATCAGAATCTCGCTCTATCTGGACGACTGGCTCATACGAGCCTCCTCGCAGACCCGGTGAACCTGAAGGACTTGCAAACGACTCTGTCTTTAGCTGCGTCCCTGGGACTTCTGGTGAACTTCGAAAAGTCACATCTGACCCCAACACAGTCCATCGTGTATCTGGGGATTCAGATGGATTCAGTGGCTTTTCGGGCTTTTCCGTCCCAGGAACGTCAGCAACAAGGCATAGAAAAAGTGTTGGCCTTTCTAGGAAGGATTCATGCTCGGTGAGGGAATGGATGAGTCTGCTGGGGACCATTTCCTCGCTGGAGAAGTTTGTTTCCCTGGGGAGGCTACTTTCTTTCTGTCGGACAGCTGGACAGAAAAGGACAACTTCGACATGAAGTTAAGCATCTCGGAAGAGGTGAAGAACCATCTAAGATGGTGGCTCGATCCGTGGAAGCTGTCAGAGGGCATATCCCTCAAGCTTCAGAACCCCGACCTAGTGTTGTTCTCCGACGCGTCATCCACGGGGTGGGGAGCAACTCTAGGGGGGGAGGAAGTGTCAGGGTACCTGGAGAGGGAACAGGTAACCTGGCATATCAACTTCAAAGAGCTGGCAGCGGTTCAATTAGCGCTCCAGTTCTTCCACAACAAAGTCTCGTGTAGTTCAAGTCAACTCGGACAACACCACAGCCCTGGCATACTTGAAGAAACAAGGAGGAACACACTCTCGCTCCCTGTTTTCTCTAGCGAGAGAGATCCTACTTTGGGCAAAGGAGAGAGAAGTCAATATTGACAAGATTCATTGCCGGAGTCGAGAACGTCCGGGCAGATCTCCTCAGTCGACAAGGACAGTTATTGCCGACAGAGTGGACTCTCAATCAAGAAGTATGTCAGGAACTGTGGGGTCTTTGGGATGCCCCTTAGTGGACATCTTTGCAACATCAAGGACGGCGAGACTTCCTCTGTATTGCTCCCCCGGTTCTCGATCCGGGAGCAGTAGCAGTAGACGCCCTTCTATGGGATTGGACGGGCCTGGATCTCTACGCTTTTCCCCCCTTCAAGATCCTGGGGGAGGTGATGAGGAAATTTGCAGCATCGGAGGGGACGAGGTTGACTTTAATCGCCCCCTTTTGTTTTGGCCCGCAGCGATCTGGTTCACAGAGGTGATGTTCTACCTAGTGGATTATCCGAGATCTCTTCCGTTAAGGAGAGATCTACTCAAACAGCCCCACTTCGAGAGGTACCACAAAAAACCTCTCCGCTCTGAGTCTGACTGCGTTCAGACTATCCAAAAGTTGGGCCAGAGCGAGAGGTTTTTCGAAATCAGTGGCTAATAAAGCTATCGCCACAGCGAGGAGACCATCATCAATCGCGGTTTACCAATCGAAGTGGGCAGCCTTTAGAAGTTGGTGTAAGAGAAAAGGAGTTTCCTCTACCAACTACCTCTGTGAGCCAGATCGCCGACTTCTTGCTTTATTTGAAACAAGATCTGAAGTTGGCAGTGTCAACTATTAAAGGCTACAGAAGCGTCCTATCTGTAGTTTTTCGCCATAGAGGTCTTGACCTCGCTAACAACAAGGATCTCCATGATCTATTGAGATCTTTCGAGACGACCAAGGTACCACTACCGAAGCTACCTTCGTGGAACCTGGATGTGGTCCTCAAATATTTAATGTCAAATCGCTTTGAACCTCTTTCCTCTTCGTCTCTACGAGATTTGACGCAAGAAACTGTATTCCTAACTGCTCTGGCGACGGCGAAGAGAGTTAGCGAAATACAGGCTATCAGCAAACACGTCGGTTTCAAAGGGCATAATGCAGTCTGCTCTTTGAGTATGTCGGTTTTCTGGCCAAAAAACGGAAAACCTTCCAATCCGTGGCCTAGAACATTCGAGATCAAGGGTATGGCAGAGATCATTGGTCAAGAGCCAGAAAGAGTCCTGTGTCCTGTTAGGGCTCTTAGAGAGTATATTCGTAGAACGAAGGATTGCCCGAGGTTCTGCGGAGAACTTATGGTGTTCGGTCAAGAGACCAAACATGCCCATGTCCAAGAATGCACTGGCATTCTTTTTAAGGAACACCATTAAAGAGGCGCACGCTTCTTGCAAAGACAGCGACTTGAAGATACTAAAAGTTAATGCGCACGAAGTAAGGGCTATTTCGACCTCAATAGCCTTTCAGAAAAACATGGCTCTTAAAGACATTTTAAGTGCTACTCTTTGGAGGAGTAACTCAGTGTTCGCCTCGCACTACCTACGGGAGGTGAGAACGACCTATGAAAGCTGTTACTCTCTCGGACCATACGTCGCCGCAGACACTATTTTGGGGGCAGGAGGTAGCACTCATCCTTTCCCATAGAAATGGGTAGGTGAGTTTTTAATTTTTGTATGTTTATGGTTGTAGGGTCGGCTGCCGAGTACAGTCGTCCCTTCCTTTAGCCTTTGGTATATGGGAGTTTGTTGTTAGGCTAACTTAGGTGGTGGTTTTTGCCTCGTTACCCTCAGAAGTATGGTCATGGTCTAGTCACATTGTGGTCCCGTCCCCGTTGACAGATCATCTAGAGCGCACCAACTACACAGGTCACTACCTTGTTGGTAACTCTAGTGAAGGCAGAAGCAGGCTATTGGGTGACAGTAATCACGAAGTCAGCTATGCTAACAGGTAAGGAACCAAGATGTCAATCATATACATTTGTATATGTTTCTAAAATCCTTTTTTCTGTCTCTCCCCCACCGCCAAAGGTGGGATTCAGCTATATATATATCTGACAGGTAAGTTTCATGAACAAAATGATATTGTTAAGATACAATAAAGTTTGTTCATACTTACCGGCAGATATATTTTTAGTACCCACCTCCCCTCAGGAGACAGTGGAGATAGAAATCTGATAGAAAATGGGAATGGTTCCTGATACCCGCCTCCCAGCGGCGGGAATGGGTACTAACCACCCTAACTCCCACTACGTGTGTCGTAAGTTTTAGAAATTCTGTCGGACTTCAGAGAATACAGCTATATATATATCTGCCAGGTAAGTATGAACAAACTTTATTGTATCTTAACAATATCATTTTCTGGGCGATTGGTTCGTGTCGCCAGCGAAATCCCACCCTACCCATCCCTGCGCTCAAGATTGTCTGCTAACTTCAGGATGGCCACCAGAGGCGCAGCAGTCGGCAGCATGGGATGGAGTAGTAGTAGTTGCTGCCCACTCTGTGGGTCGGCTCCCTCTAGTGGGGATTTGTAGTGGGAGATTTCTATTGGCAAGTGGTTCAGTGGTAGTGGTCTCACTCGCCATAGTGTTCATACCGACACCCTCTTGGAGGGTGAGCGAGTCAGTAGTACTGACCTTTTCTTTATTTTATTTATTCTCTGGTATGTGTTAGTACATTTACCTTAGAAATAATGGATTAAAGGATATTTCGCTGGCGACACGAACCAATCGCCCAGAAATAGATTTTTCCTTACGTCAAAATCCCTTTTTTCGCCTCTGTTTGCGTTAAGAAGAGAGAATCTGTTTGGAACACAGACACGGAACGTAACGATCCTTAAGAGGTTCGCTGCACGAGGTTGCACGTCCGTGAGAACCTTCTCGATCGACAATATAACTATTGACTTATGTCTAATCTTAGTTGGAAAGAGAGTTGTGGAAACCTGCGAGATGTCTTCGTCATAGATCTCTTCGCAAGGTGGAAGACGAACATGCTGCCTCTATACTGCTTCCTTATTCTCGAACCAAGAAAGGTAGCAATATATGCCATTTTTATTTTATAAGGGGAATAAACTTTAGTCTTTTTTCCCCTAGATTTATACATTCTTAACAGATATTAAGATAAATGGGCGTCAAAGGAAGAGAGAATGACAATTTATGCCTCATTTTGGTCTTAGAGAGATTGGATTCACAGAGGTCACATTCTTCTCACAGCATGTTTTGGAAGTCTTTTCCAAGAAAGTCTGGATATTCTATCATCTATTATGAATAGACCTTAACAACCTCTCCACTCTGAGTCTGTCTGCGTGCAGACTGACCAGAAGTGGACATGAATGAGAGGATTTTTCAAGGTGAATGACAATAGTCATGGCCAGGACATAGAATTGCTGTAAATCATGCTTGATGGAATGAGGAAACTGTCCTCTTCCGATATCTCTGTGAACCACATAGAGGTTTTTTCTTCCTTTTCAGAGGGAAGAATCACCTTTGTATATATCTGCTATCAGAGAGCGCAGTAAAAGGCTATGCTCTGTCTCTACAATGGAAATTGGAGATAGCAGAGGATTAACAGCTTTGGGATCTTATACGATACCTCAATACGACAAGAGTAGGATATCATGTACTTCTAATGGGATCTTTTGTGGCCACAGATTCTGGGTTCCGACTGTATGTACATGAAAAAGACGCATTTCACATGTACCAGTATTATTATGTTATTATTATGTTCAAACATTATTTCACATGTTGCGCGCCATTAGAGTATCCCATGTTAAGTCCAGTAATATGATATGGCAACATTTAAGTATAGGCAACATTGCAATTATTGCTCTCGCGAGGCAGTCTCGTCTCGTCTGTCTATTTGTTAAGCTGGCTGCTGTTTGTCCCCTGGATCTTGTATATATTTCTACAATAGACATTTAGAACCTACATTTAAGTTGTGTCCTTGCCCCTCCACTTAAGGTTAAGGAGTTTACCAACACATACATGGCGCAGTGAACTTTGGAAGTGTCGTATTGTGTGAAGTTTATCATGACTTGGACATCGGGAACCGGACGGTCATGGCCATATTGGATGTTCAGTTCAAATGTGCTTTCGTGTCCCAGCTGATTTATTCTATGTCATGTGCAGTGTAGTGCCTCAAGTACTCAGTGAAGTGTTTGATGGAACTGCTCCT
>NC_087202.1:124880323-124943521 GCF_015104395.2 Macrobrachium nipponense
AGGAGCAGTTCCATCTTGTCGGAACCCGGAATCTGTGGCCACAAAAGATCCCATTAGAAGTACATGATATCCTACTCTTGTCGTATTGAGGTATCGTATAAGATCCCGAAGCTGTTAATCATCTGCTATCTCCAATTCCCATTGTAGAGACAGAGCATAGCCTTTTACTGCGCTCTTTGATAGCAGATATATACAAAGGTGATTCTTCCCTCTGAAAAGGAAGAAAAAACCTCTCTGTGGTTCACAGAGATATCGGAAGAGGACAGTTTCCTCATTCCATCAAGCACGATTTACAGCAATTCTATGTCCTGGCCATGACTATTGTCATTCACCTTGAAAAATCCTCTCATTCATGTCCACTTCTGGTCAGTCTGCACGCAGACAGACTCAGAGTGGAGAGGTTGTTAAGGTCTATTCATAATAGATGATAGAATATCCAGACTTTCTTAGAATATCCAGACTTTCTTGGAAAAGACTTCCAAAACATGCTGTGAGAAGAACGTGACCTCTGTGAATCCAATCTCTCTAAGACCAAAATGAGGCATAAAGTATCATTCTCTCTTCCTTTGATGCCCATTTATCTTAATATCTGTTAAGAATGTATTAATCTAGGGGAAAAAGACAAAGGTTTATTCCCCTTATAAACTAAAAATGGCATATATTGCTACCTTTCTTGGTTCGTGAATAAGGAAGCAGTATAGAGGCAGCATGTTTGTCTTCCACCTTGCGAAGAGATCTATGATGAAGACATCTCGCAGGTTTCCACAACTCTCTTTCCAACTAAGATTAGACATAAGCCAATAGTTATATTGTCGATCGAGAAGGTTCTCACGGACGTGCAACCTCGTGCAGCGAACTTCTTAAGGATCGTTACGTTCCGTGTCTGTGTTCCAAACAGATTCTCTCTTCTTAACGCGAACAGAGGCAAAAAAAGAGATTCTCAATACTTCTTGAAATATGAGAGAGCTGTGGAAATGGCTTAATTGATTTAAATAATTTCTTCCCTCCTTGGGATCGAGCCCCCTTCAAGATAGACGGGGAACGAAATCAGGAACGAACTGTGCCGTTACTGAGCCTGCTGTCACAGAGGCTACTGAACCCTTCGATTAAAAACTCGCTATATCGAAAAGTTAGCAAGTCCATTATTTTGCTTCTGTAAGCATGAGAGCATCAAATAATATATATAGCTCTACTGCGTTAAATTCATAATGTTGTCTCATTCCTATAATCCTGTTACATTGCGGTAAACATTACCACAAGGTTACAAGGGATCTTTTTATTGAAAACTCCTTAACAAAACGAATACCATGTTATTCATGTTTGCCTATAAATCCCCTCAATTCGAGGCTAAGTCCATGATTGTAGGGGGAATATACGGTTAACCATTCGATCACGTAGGAGAGAGAGATGTAACCAACTGCTCATGACCGAGAACTGGATGGTACTGTATTGGCTTACAATGACAGCCGTCTCATTTGCTGCCTCGCTGCATTCTTCTTGAGTTGCCAGTTACTCCATTCAATGAAGGAATATAATAAAATTATTCTCGAGCCTAAGGAAGCTCTCAATAATGCATATTTAAGCCAAACAACCTTTGTTAAATACCGAAGCTGAGTAAGTATTGTCGTAACATGACAATTTGTCCAAAATTGCATTTTTCCTAACTATACAAACCTGAGGTCCTTTTACAATAGGAAGGTACTAGCGGCAGCTGGATAGGTCGTAAGCTTTCGAACAAGGGGTTCGGTAGTTAACTGCTTGTCCGACAGGCGCGCGCGCGCGCGACTGGGAGGTAAACAAATCACTTTTGCTTTTGGCCCAAGCAAAAACTGCAGAGTGAGGGGTGGCATGAGGTGGGACTATGTGTAAAAGGACCTCAGGTTTGTATAGTTAGGAAAAATGCAATTTTGGACAAATTGTCATTTGTTCCGACATGGCATACAAACCTCGGTCCTTTACAATAGGAAGACTCACTTCTTGGTGGGAGGAATCTGAGTCTTTTGTGAACAGACTGGTGTTCGCCCAACCTTGGAATGCCTCCCTGGTCGTAAGAGCGAGGGAGGGATCCAAGCCTCTGTCCGATTGATCGGGGTGTGCACCGCAGGATCAATGGTCAGACCTCTGGACCGAGTACTAAGAGAGAGGCAAGCGTATCTCTTCGTACCAGCAATGTAAGAACTTGTTCCTGTACAGGAGCAAATATAAAGTCATGGGTTTGTCTCTTGTTGGCATCCACTTCCCCCCCTTGTAGGAGGAAGAAGTGGTGGATATTCTGCTCCTATCCCTAGTGAAAGGGATAGGATGGGGCTCTGTCATATAGCTCCCACCTGCATCTCGTCCTCATCCAGCGTAGTGACGACCATGGCCCTCTGCCCACAGGTAGAGGAGGAGGAAAAGATGGGAAGAGAAAGCCAGTCACTCACTCATTCACACATCCATCCGCACAGTCACACCAGGACTTAATGCTGTTCAGCCTGCGAGGGTCTGGGTTAGCTACACAACTTGTTGAGCAGCCACCACGGGTCCCAAGGAAAAGTATCCAAGGACCTGTGGGCAATATCCCGAAGGTAGAAGGACGTGAAGGTAGTCTGGTTAGACCAGACACCTGCCTTCAGGACCTGCGCCACGGAGAAGTTCTTACGAAACGCCAACGAGGGGCCAATACTTCTGACTTCGTGAGCTCTCGGACGGGACGTACGGATGTCGTCACTACCATCAGCCTCATACGCCCTCCTGATGACCTCACGCAGCCAGAACGAAAGAGTGTTCTTGGATACTTTCTTTCTTGGTTACCCCGGTGCTAACGAAGAGGCATCGACACTCAGGCCTGAGGTGTCGAGTTTCTTCCAGATAGCGCCGTAGCGCCCTCACAGGACAAAGCAGCATCTCATCCGCATCATTATCGGTGAAGTCCATTAGGGAGGGAATCGTGAAAGACTCGAACCTGTCGTCAGGGACCGACGGTTTTCTGAGTCTTCGCAACGAAGTTCGGGACGAAATCGAGCGTCACAGATCCCCATCCCTGGAGTGTCGTACATCATAGGAAAGACCATGAAGTTCCCCTTCTCTTCGCCGATGCCAGGGCCAGCAAGAAGAGGGTCTTGAGGGTCAGATCCCTGTCTGACGACTCTCGGAGTGGCTCGAAGGGTCTTCGAGTCAAACTCCTAAGGACGAAAGTCACATCCCACGCAGGGGGCCTGAGTTCCCTGGGTGGGCAAGACCTTTCGAAGCTCCTCATGAGCAAGGAGATCTCGAACGAGTTCGAGATGTCCAATCCCTCAGTTCAGGACAAGTGCCAGGGCGGCTCATATCCTTGACTGTGGGGACTGAGAGGAGCTTCTCTCGGCGAAGAAACACGAGGAAATCCGCTACCTGCTGAAGAGTTGGCTCTGAGAGGAGATATACCCCGTCTACGACACCAACCACAGAAGACGGCCCACTTCCCCTGGTACAGCTGCAGAGGACTGACGGACGTTTCCAGCCATCTCTGTTGCTGCGCTACGAGAAAAGCCTCTCATTCGCAAGAGATGGTGGATAACAGCCAGCGTGAAGTCGTAGGGACTGGGACTGCTTGGTGGTACCGCTCGACGTGTGGCTAGGCGAGAAGGTTGTGCCAAGGGGGAATCTCTCTCGGTTCTCCTGCGAGAAGAGCCAGCAGGTCCGGATACCAAATGGCCTGTGGCCATTTGGGAGCCACCAGGATCATCCTGAGATTCGGGGTGACCAGTGCTCGAACTGATCACCTTGCGAATCAGGCTAAAGTAAGGGGGAAAGGCGTAGACGAAGAGGTGTCCCACGGGTGTTGAAGAGCGTCCTCTGCAGCTGCCCATGGGTCTGGCACAGCTGAAAAGAAAACCTGAAGTTTTCTGTTGTGCCGGGTGGTGAACAGATCCACAACTGGTCACCCCCACAGGTCGAAGAGCCTTTCCGCCACGTCCTGGTGTAGAGACCACTCGGTCCCTATCACCTGATCCCGACGGCTGAGCTTGTCTGCTACTACATTCCTCTTCCCTGGAATGTAGCGTGCCGACAGCTCTATTGAGTGTGCCTCGGCCCACTCGTGCACCTGCCGAGTCAACTGGTACAACAGGAGAGACATAGGCTAGCCCCCCCTGTTTGTTGACGTAGGCCACTACCGTGGTGTTGTCGCACATCAACACCACTGAGTGTCCCATCAAGCGGTCCTGAAACTCTTGGAGCGCAGAGAAACGCTGCCTTGAGTTCCAGTACATTGAATAGAAGGTGCTTGTCGTTTCTCGTCCCACACTCCCGAAGTCAGCAACTCCTCCAGGTGTGCGCCCCATCCCTCGGCGATGCGTACTGAGAACAGCTGCATGTCGGGGGGGGAGTGCGTAGAGGCATCCTCTTAAGAGGTTCCTGTCGTCCAGCCACCAGGCTAGGTCCTGCCTCACCTCCGGTTTCAGTGACACTGGAAAGCTTGGGGGATCCAGTTGCCTGTGACCAACTCTCCTTTAGCCTCCACTGAAGAGACCGCAGGTGAAGACGCCCGTGAGGGTACTAAACTTTCTTCGAAGTGACGACAGGTGTCCGATCACGACTTGCCATTGCTGAGCTACCTGTTTCCTGCCGAGACAGGAACTGGTTGGCTGCCTCCCTGAATCTGCTGATCCGCAAGTCTGCGGGGAAGACTCGCCCTGCTACCGTGTCGATCAGCATACCAGTACTTCATCTCTGCTTGGGCTCGAGATCGGACTTCTCGAAGTTCACAACGATCCCCAGATCGCGACAGAACTTGAGTAGCCGATCCCTGCCCTGTAGCAACTGCGAGCGGGAGCTCGCCAGGACTAACCAATCGTCGAGATACCTCATCAGACGTATCCCGTGCGAATGGGCCCAAGCAGACACCAGAGTGAACACTCGCGTGAACACCTGTGGGGCGGTTGAGAGACCGAAGCAAAGTGCCCTGAATTGGTACACCGTCCCGTCGAGGATGAAGCGGAGGTACTTTCTGGAGGACTGATGAATGGGTATTTGGAAATACGCATCCTTCAAGTCCACTGAAAGCATGAAATCGTTCTCCCTGATGGAGTCGAGCACGGAGCGTGCCGTCTCCATCGTGAACCGGGTCTGGCGAACAAACCGGTTCAGGGGAGAGAGATCTATCACCGGGCGCCAGCCCCCCCCGTCGACTTTTCCCACCAGGAAGAGTCGACTGTAGAAGCCCGGTGACTGATCCGTGACGATCTCTACAGCTCGTTTGCTCAGCATGGTCTTGATCTCCTGTCTCAATGCTACGTCCTTCGATGATCCTGGAACGTACGACTGCTGTTGGACCGGGTTGGAGGTGAGGGGTGGCCGAGATTCGAAGGGTAATAGATATCCCTCCCGAAGGACATCTACTATCCAGGTCTCGGCGCCGTAGCGCTGCCAAGTTGCCCAATGGCTGGCCAGGCACCCCCCACTCGCTTGGAGGGCTGCAGGCGATCGCCAACCCACGGTGGCGATCGAGCTGCAGGCCTGGTCGAGCCGTCTCGCTGTGGAGAACGGCTGGACTGAGCACAGCGGCCCCGGTCTCGCGTGTCAGAAGAGCTGGTGCTGGTGGCCGTACCCGATCGCTCTCTGTGAGAGCGACGGTCAGGCGACCGGCGAGCTCCACTGTCACGGTGAGACCGGTGCATATCCTCACGGCACGTCACGTCGCTGGTACCAGCCGTGGCTGGCGCCGGCGAACGGGGGGACCTCTTCCCAGCCTCAGCCCGTGGCCGGTCGTGGACCGTCACGTCAGCCCGGGTAGCCAGCTGGTCGCCGCGAGAGCGAGAGCTGGTCTGGTGAGAGTCGCGTGAGCGGCTGTCACCAGTCTTCCGCTCCGTGCCGTGAACCTGACGCTGAGCTGGCTCAGAGGTCTGGTTCCTAGCTGCACGGTCGCTGGTGGGCGACCGTACACTCGGTACCTCTCGCGAACGAGACGGATCCTGCTGCCGTGGCAGAACCACTAACAGCAGTCGAGGAAGTGCCGGTGTTAGCCGGCACTCCTCTGGTCCCCGTAGTCTTCTTCCTTGCGGAAGAAGAGACGGGCCCTGCTCCCGAAGGAGCAGGATGACCAGCGGAAGAACCCCCGTCTCACCGGAGCGAGACGGGCCCTTAGAAGCTCCCGAAGGAGACTTCTTAGGGGGGGAGGAGGCGACCTTCTTCTTCTTAGGCTGTGAAGCCTTAGAAGATGAAGGGGGAGAGGCGGCAGACGACGACGAAGAAGACGATGAAGACGACGACGACACCTTCCTCCTCTTCCTCTTCTTCTTCGTCAGCTTCCTCAGGACCGATGTCAAATCCGTCATCCAGGGCGGAGCCGGGGCTGCTGTTGCCGAAGCAACAGGGCCCGGACGCACCTGTCCGAACAGATCGGCATCGGGAGCAGCGGCGCCACGAACAGGAACAACGTCAGCAGGTGCAGGCATCACAGGAACAGCAGTGGAGACGGCAGGAACAGACACAGGAACGGCAGCGGTAGTCGGCAACATCACGTCAGTAAACAGCGGCTGGGCAGGTACGGCAGGTACGGCAGGCTGTACAGGCAGACCAGGTGGACGGACCAGCGGCACAGACATCCTAGGTACTGGTGGGAGGTCCAGGGGCGAGCTCTTCGGGCACACGAAGTCCGGTCGAGGCAGCACGGCAAACCCAGGCGGCAGCATCACACTCCCCCGTGGTACGGCGATCGGCCCCTGCACCGATGGAGTTGGTGTGACAGACACCTCGTGCGGGGTATACACCAGATGAGGAGGTGAAGCATAGCCAGGGGTTGACAGGGTCGTGGTAGTGACCGCAACAGAGCCAGCGAGATGGTAGAGCAGCCCCTGGACACTCGGCACGCCCTGCAGACCCAACGATGCCCACACCTGTCCGAGGTCATCCTTCGCAGCAACAGCACCTGAGGAAGCAAAGGTCGGGTGATTAGCAGGATCCTCTACCCGTCCGTGCGATGTAGACGAACGGATAGAGGACCCAGAGTACAACTCAACGTCGGGGTATCTCGCGCCCTCCTCCACACTCGACAGATCGGGCTTTTATTGTGGAGGCGAAGGACCTAGAAAACCCCCCCCCCCCCGCAGGGGAAGGCGCCAAACGTGGGAGCTGAGCAGGCGGCAGGAAAGAAGACGAAGTGTCCGTAACCAAAGGAGTCGCGGGAGAGCTCTCCGACGACTCCTTTGTAGGCCTTCGCTTCTTCCTACCTTCGTACAAGCCCCACTGCGCCTCCGACCAAGACATACACACTTCACAGGGCTCGGCGCGGGTACATTCGCGCCCCCGACACCGAGCGCACAAAATATGGGGATCAATTTCTGGGAAGGAGCGGAACTTACCGCATTTACGCCCTTCAGTACCCGGACACAATCTCCGGAGGGTACCGGGCCTGGAGACTCCATAATTGATCAGAATCAAATGAATGATGATGAAATAAGAATGATTGTACTTACAATGATTCACTCTAACACGAAACACAACCATACAACCAAGGAAAGCAAACGACGAGAAGCGGCCAGAGAGCGTAGAACACACACGTCCACTTGCTGTGAGGCCGAAAGCAAAAGTGATTTGTTTACCTCCCAGTCGCGCGCGCGCGCCTGTCGGACAAGCAGTTAACTACCGAACCCCTTGTTCGAAAGCTTACGACCTATCCAGCTGCCGCTAGTACCTTCCTATTGTAAAAGGACCTCAGGTTTGTATACCGTGTCGGAACAAAAACCTTTTAAGCAAAGTCCTTACTAGGAAATTCCTGTAAGGATATAGATAATTCCGTAGCGAACCACAAAGGCAACTACGGTATGCGTATATGACTTGTCATTCAGTAGTCGTATACACCAAATCTTCTTACTACATTCTTTCCTCTCCGATGCAGAGAGAGAATGGAAATCTTACTCTCTTCGTTCTTTTCGTCAATAAACCCGAATTAGCATTAGTCGAAAGAGATTGCAAATGACAACCGAGGATCGAAGAGAATCTCTCAAGCTTTTATTCTCTTGGAGATAAGGCCGTATTCTACGCCTCTATTATCTGGAAGAGCCTCTAATCAATGAATGAGAGCTCGTACGAATCTTGTTCAATTTCCAAACGATTGCCACTCTTTCTGTAAACGGTTGGTTGCATTATTTTTTAGAAGGAGGATGATTTTAATATCCTCTTACTAGTAATGAACTAATTCTCTCAATAAAAAAGGTCGCTAAGGTCTTATAAACTGAGAGACCTGCCCCCTTATTGGCTTCCAATTCCGATCTATCTTCCATTTCCTGTCCATACAATTGGTTGGGAAGAAAATGAACAACCGGAGGAGAGCGCCTCCTTTCGTAAGGTGAAGGGCTTTTAGCAGTACCAACTCTAACCTGACAAGGGCTACGGCCGCCTGTGCGACATCTTGAGTCCCCGCCAGGAGAAGGCCGATCTTGCTCTTGCCTTTACTTGCATTAAGACTATCCTGACAAGGGCGACGGCTGCCTGTGCGACAACTCCCGTCCCTATCAGGAGAAGGCCTCGAATGTCTTTCACCTTTTGCAGAATCAGGCATATCCTGACAAGGGCTACGGCCGCCTGTGCGACATCTAGAGACCCTGTCAGGTGAAAACTGATCCTGCGAAAATTCCCAAAGAGGAGCCTCTCGGTCCGCCTCTAACTCCATTTCCGATGAAGATCCTGGTTCATAGCGCCTGGAGCCTGGCTCCTGGCGCTTGGTTGGAGCCTTGCGCCTGGTTGACACTTGGTGGCTGGTAGGCGCTTGGAAGGAGGCTCAAGCGCTTTGCGCCTAGCTTCAGGCGCTTTGCGCCTAGTTTCAGGCGCTTCACGCCTAGTTTCAGGCGCTTCAGGCGCTTTGCACTCATTTCAGGGGCTTCTCGTTTCAGGCGCTTCAGGCGCTTTGCGCCTCGTTTCAGGCGCTTTGCGCCTAGTAGGAGTTTCAGGCGCTTTGCGCCTTTCTTTAGAATCCTCTCGCCTTGTCGGCGTTTTGCGCCTGGCAGGCGCTTCGTCCGAGCTGTCAAAGACTTCTATCGGACGGGATTTCTTAACGGGAAGGAAGTGATCCTTTCTCCTGGGAGGATCCTTCTTCAAAACTCCCATTAACGAAGATATCTGTTGTTGTATTTCTCTTAGGATCTTCGTAGCGGCATCTTCTTTCTCCGTATCCGATCTAGGGGAAGGAGGATTTTATGAATAAATCTCTTTCTTCTTCTCAGGTGGATAGTCCTCCCGGAAAACTTTCCGGGCTAGAATCCCAAGCTGGAGATTTCCATGATCTTTTAGAAGGTCTCGATAGCTTGTCAGAACTCCACCCTTTTTTTCCTTTCGATGAAGAATTGGATGACGAAAAACAGTTTTAGGATGCCTTTCCAACGGCTATCCTTGGCAGTCTGGGACGTTACTACAGAGCCTGCCGAGGGGACACCCGACCAGTGGGGATTCTCTGAAACCTCCGTGCGGCTTTCGACATTCCTTCTCCTCTGGGCTTGTGAGTTTGGAAGAGGTCTAGGCCTGAGAGCGAGACAGAAGACCGGATCGGACGCACCCCCCTCCACTATTTTAGGCCCAACCCTTTCCAATGGTGAACTTGGCAGTCTGGGACGTTCTACAGAATCTGTCGAGGGGATGCCTGACCGGTGGGGATTCTCTGAAACCTCCGTGCAGCTTTCGACATTCCTTCTCCTCTGGGCTTGTGAGTTTGGAAGAGGTCTAGACCTGGGAGCGAGACAGAGCCGATCAGACGCACCCTCCACTGCAATGGGGAAAACTGTAATCACTTCTTACCTTTTAATAGCTCGCATTTTGAGCTACATCCCTTGTCTTCAAATTGCAATTATGAATTTGAAGTTTCTGTGAAGTAAGAAGGTGATGAGGATGCAACACTACTAGTACTGTTAATACTCTAACTGCTCGTTAGTACGAGTAGCCAATAAAACTTCTAAAGGAAGCGTATCTAGTTATATTCTTTTCTGACTCCCTAAAGTAGAAAGTCAGTATATTTCCTCGATCAATTCTAACATTTATTACACGTATTAATGAATAAATATTAATATTTCCCTTTCTGCAAACTATGTGAGTGTCTCCCGACAATTTCGGTAGTTACACGTCATATATTCTTCGAAATTTTCGAAGCCAAATTCAATAAAAAGTTAACAAAAGTTAATAAAAGTGTATGCCGAGCCAAAGACCCAGTACTTCCCTGCAAAAGACAGCCCAGAAGATCGATGGCGATGAAACACGAAAATCAAGTCAGGAGGTACCGCAAACGTATGTTTACAATACAGCGACAGAGAAAATCTGGTTCTAGAATGGTAATGGTTCCTATTCCTGCCACCCAGCGGCGGGGCGGTAGATCACCTGACCTACCTGCAGCGTGTGCCGCGAAATTCGAATTTCTGTCGGGACGACGGAGTCTGTAGCTAAGTATATATCTGACAGGGAAGTTGAATGTATGAAACTAAATTGTTGTAGCATTTCATTGTTTATAGGTCAATTTAGGTTTATTATGAAATTTACTGGGGTGTTTTTGGAGGGCTTGAAACAGATTAGCTATTTTACATATAAAATGCGGTTCAAGATACGAAAAGCTCATGATACGAAGGCCGCCTCAGAAAGGATTAATTTTGTATCTCGAGGTACCACTGTACCTGCTAATGAATAGGTATTTCAAGTTAAATTCAGTCATTTCCAGCAGTTTAGATTAACCAGCCTTGTGCCTTTGCACCTTGAGCAGCCCATAACTGAAGCACAGTTTGAGCACAACTGACACAATCTTTGGCACAAGAACACCGTCTTTGCTCTACTTGAAAGTAAATACTATCAAATGGCACCTTAAAACATGGCATACTTTACAAAGTCCATTATCCACGAAGTGAATCCTTGATTTGAGGCAGATGCTACTGGCATGATTACTTTTACCAGGCAAGAATCACTCATTAATTTACTTTTAAAACCAATCCTGACTGTTATGGGTTGGGTTTATCAAGCTTTACCAAGTGCTGCTCTAACCCCTTGATGCTTGTCAATAAAACAGTTAGCTATAACGTTTGGTAAGATTCAAAGATGTAATACAAATGATCATATCAAAATTGGCTATTTCTGTAAATACCTAACATTCATAGTCCCCACCCAGCTTCTCAAAACTCAATGGACAGAAAACTAACAGAGCATAAAAAACAGAGTTGCTTTCTCCTTTCCTACTAGAGGGAAAGTAGAGGGGATGACGAAATAGGCTTTTTTTTTCTTTTTTTCTGATGCCGAAGGAGCATGTATTGGTACCTTGAAACTTACCGCTATACTGTACATGAATGTTAGGTAAGATTCATAGTTATAATATTGCATATATTCTCAAGTTTCAATTGTGCTAGTGCATAGCATTCATGCAATTACAGACAGGAATAATGTCTCCAGTCTTGAATTTTAACCTTCAACTACAGTAATCCTAGTATTCTGTAAGTGAGTTTTTCTCCCAACGAGGCTTATAAATCTCATGCCAGAG
Source organism: Macrobrachium nipponense (assembly GCF_015104395.2). Lineage (NCBI taxonomy): Eukaryota > Metazoa > Arthropoda > Malacostraca > Decapoda > Palaemonidae > Macrobrachium > Macrobrachium nipponense. Next base: position 124,891,788 of record NC_087202.1, read on the forward strand.
AGGAAGGTATCCAAAATATGATACCTTCGAGAGGTTAACCGACTACCAAAAAACATATATTGCTTAGAAAAATGAACCAATGTAACTACTTCCGTCAGTATAAATTACTTACCTCAGTTCTTCCATCTGCTCTTTCTACATCAACAACCTCTCCTTTAATCTGGAATATTGTGACTCTCTCAGGGGTGTCAATATTATACCACACACACATCTGTTCACGACTTTGGGCAACCACAACATCGCTACCTGGAACCCACTACACCACCAAAATTGGAAAAAAATTAATTACTAAGATAAATTTACAAAAACCAATAATAGTAGTAACTGCTATTTAATTATCTAAAAATAACTAGTCATGAAATAAACTTTGCAAAAAAGACCTTTGACAACTGGAACAAAGCTTTCCTCTCAACAATTCATAAATCAATAATCCACATTTTTCTGTCTAGAAAGCTTTAAAGTTTAACCAACTCAACATATTCTCTTAATATTAATGAAGACAGAAAAGACAGAGGGATCAATGAGCATAACTTTCCTGTCTTTTCCATCTTCATAACTCCAAGTTAATTAGCAATATCAAGAAAGCATAACTAAAGCATTTGTTTTTCAAAGGCACTCAGAGGTTTCTTACATAACAACAGTATCAGAGTATTACATGGGTTTATACCATAAGGAGTTAAAAGCGTCTTTACTTGCTTCATTCTTGAACATAAAAACCTGTTTATGGGAAAGTAACATACATACAACAGTAACATACATATAACGAAAATTGGTAAGGGAATGTTTCTGATTTAGTTCTTGATAAAATAACAATTTATAGTTCTTTATTTCAGGGAAATTTTAAAATTTAATAACCGACAGTTCAGCCTGTGGCCGGACAAGAAACGACAGATGCAGCATTCACAGGAAGGGATTATGCACACAATTATTTGCAAACTTAGAGAACACATTTGACAATCAATTACATTAGTATTACAAAGCAGACTACTGGAAGGACTCGCTACGCTATAATATAAACCACATTTAAGGAAAATCTGAGATCAATTTCCCAGTGTCCTTCACTGCTTAATCTAGTAAAGGAGGAAGCAGAAAAGTAGTATGCAATGAAGTGATTTCTCCTTCGAGATACTTCATCAATGTAAAAATGGATTTCCTTGAAAATTGCAATGTAGTGAAGACTTAACACCTCTGAATTTGATCATAAATACTACATGAAATACTCTTACAGTTAAAATATATGATAAATATATACGTACTATATATTTCTAGAGCTAGGTGACATGGTCCAACGAATCAAAATGATTCTACTTGCCTGAACAAACGTACAATAATTCAGTACTGTCGTCTTCTGAAGATTGTTAACACTAACTAAAGTCAGTCGTTGTCGTTTATCTCTGAACAAGAGATGGGAGCTTGTTTCATTCAACTCAAGCCAGTCAATTCGAGAATCGTGTGTTATTTGGCCCAAAGTCACTCCAAATATCAAATCAACTGTAAAAGAGAAGAAATTCAAATACTACTATATGTAGTGGTAGGAATAAGTTTCATCATTTTTACAGCAAACTCAGATCCAATAACACTAAAAACATTAAAAACCACTTGTTACATGTTTACGCTTGATTCTCTTTGGGCTGGAATAACGGAAGCTTAACTGTAATGTAAAGCCCAAATACATATGCTTAAATGACATACTACATATAGAGAAATCTATTCCATTAAATTTCTAAGCTGAAAATAATGAAAGCCAGGCCTTAACAAACTTATCATTATATGTATTATGATTATTATTATTATTATTATTATTTTATTATTATTATTATTCAGAAGATAAACCCCTATTTGTATGGAGCAAGCGCACAGGGGCCACTGACTTGAAATTCAAGCTTCCAAAGAATAGTTTGGTATTTATTTGAAAGAAGTTACAGAAGATAAGAAATACAGAAAAAAAAGAGGTCAGTTATAAGAAAACTAAAAAAAAAATAATCATTGCCTTTTCACTTGGACTTTTGAAGCTTTAATTGCACAACATCCACACAGTGTGAGGAATACTAAAAGACCTCCGGAACTGAGCTCGACAGTGTGGCACATTTACCAAATATTGGGGCTGCTTTCTAGTAAATCTGTTCACTCTCAACAGGAAAATAAGAGCAGGGATCAATTGTGATAGAGAAAGTTCTCTGTTGAAATACAACTTATGAAAAATAGAAAAACAAGACACCATCAGCTAAGGTCAAAGCCATAACTGCTAGTGTCAGGACACAGAAACCTACCACCACAAACTACTCTATCTAACTAAAAGAGGTAAACCTCTGGTAGAAGCAGACATCCACAACAGAGAACAGTATTCTCAGAAGCAGATATTCACACCAGAAAAGAGTACGTATTCTAGTAAAGTAAGGGCAAATGACCTAAAACAGATTGCATTGATTTTAATTAGTTATGATTGCTCTAAAACTTTCAATTCCTCCTCTTAGAATAATTATATATCTTTATATACAATTAACTATTAAAAGTGACCAGTACAAGCAGTCCCTGGGTTATGACGGGGTTTCCGTTCTTGAGATGCGTTGTAAGCCGAAAATCGTCATAAGCTGGAACATCATCAAAAATCCTAAGAAAACCCTACTTTTACTGTTTTGGGTGCATTAAAAACTATGCAAACTGCATTCTTATTGCATTTTTCATCAAAAAACCTTCAAATATTGATTATTTTGCATTTCTGGTGTCATATTTCTTCTGCCAGATGAGCATTGTAGGCGTCATAATCCTGGAACATAGATCATAACCCTGGAAATAATTTCTGATGAATATAATTGAAAAGCGCCTTAATATTGAAACGTCGTAAGCCGAACCTGTCGTAACCCGGGGACTGCCTGTATTCTCTCCTAAAGGGATTGAGTTTATGTGTGGCATTCATCAACTGCCTAAGAATCAAGTGAGTGTAATCAGTTCAAAAATGAGATCAGACTATTTCAATATGACCCTGTTACTGGTGTGAAGAGAGACACAATCAAACAACATGTTTAATCTGGTTTATTTGTTATCAAGATACATTATGCTGTGAGGTATTAATTAAAGATGCATTCAGTGAAAGAAATGGCTAAAAGTGATCTGGTTACAGTATTTTCAGCTTTCACTGCTTAAATTCCTATATGAGCATGAATCAAACATACTTTAACATTTACACCGGCCTCAAATAATTTTATTGTACAAGGAAAATAAGCTGTTGAGAAGACCAGAAAGAATCTATCTGTTTTACAAGCTGATGGCCTACACTGGCCCAAGGAGACTCTCTTCAACAGAAGAGATGGGCAAGGTAGGAATAGTGAAAAAGTCCAAGAAAAGCAAAATTTATTAGAAGATTGAGTTTTGGCCACAATTTCCAAAGGGAAGAACAGCAGCTGGAATGAGAGACATCTGCCAAAAGGGCACGGAGTTCACTGTCACACTTACAGGTGGCAAGAGCAATGAGGGACAACCTTGAATGAGCCTGTGCAGTGCCAAAGTGAAATCCCAAATGGAAACAGAGCACAAGGCAACCATCAATGAGAACTGAGCAGAAGCAAATACCACTCTTAATACATAAACACAGAAGTGCTATGCATAGGAAAAAATTACTTTTATAAAAAGAGAAGCCCAGGCAAAAGAGACCATAAAGCAAGGATAAAAGACAAGAACTTCAGAATACCAAATGGAAAAAGTAAGCACTTTCAGTGAAAAAGTCAAGAGATAAGATGCAGACTGAGATGCAGACTGAGGAAGGCTAAAATGTACATATGAACTACTTCACAAAATCTGAAAATGAACAAAAATATGTAAGTGAGGAAAGGATAAAACAGCACCATGACTGGAAGCACAATATACATCTAACACTGCTGTCACAGAAGAATGTGAGGCATTGGTCGCCAGACAGCGGACTGAGAGCTGGGGATGCGCAGTGGGGTTTTTTTCTTTCAACTCTTCAAGTTGGAGATCAGTTTGTCAACGGTTCACAGAATGGAAGATATACAAAACAGTTCACCAGTCTCTCACCTATATGGTTGGTGAAGCTTGGACGTAGGGTGTGTCCAACACATAATACTAGCATAAGGCATTCCTCGTTGGACAAGTTGGTTACATGCTTGCCTACTGATCTGAGGGTCCGGGTTCGATTCCCTGCTCTGCCAACGCAGAACCAGAGGAATTTATTTCTGGTGATAGAAATTCATTTCTCAATGTGGTTCGGATCCCACAGTAAGCTGTAGGTCCCGTTGCTAAGTAACCAATTGGTTCCTAGCCACGTAAAAATATCTAATCCTTTGGGCCAGCCCTTGGAGAGCTGTTAACCAGCTCAGTGGTCTGGTAAAACTAAGATATACTTACCTAACATGAGGCAATGGGTTTGTGATGCAAGACATACAAGACATGCCTTGATAATTAAAAAATTAATTATAATTTCTCTAACCCAATTGAATCTCAAACTAGTAGATCAAGTCTAGATTCCCTTAAACCCATGGAAAATTTAATTCAGTACCTTCAACAATGAAAGAATACTCAGCGCAACATACTGAAGTCAATTATTGAGATAAAATTTCCATTATGTTACCGTTCTTTAATCTTAATTTCTTCATTCACATTCAAATATGAATTGGAAATAATGTAGACATACTAATTAAGTTTATCCCAGCTATCAGAGTTATATGAAAGCAATTACCAACTACAGATGTATATAAATCTTCAGGGGACAGTTTTTACTTGATCTTTCTATAAATAAATCACTGTAGGCCACGCTGAATGCTCTACAAAATCCAACCGACGATACAAATTGACATCATAACTTGGATTTACTAAGAAAAAACAAATGCTAGTATGTTACACATAAATAAAAAGGAGATCAGAGATGAAAATAACAACCTGACATACCAGGATTAGCCCCTTTACTCAAAAAATACAAGTATACAATTTGCATAAAATAAGCTAGTGACACTTTCAATTATGTAATTTTACTGCTAAGGTATAAAAGTTGTGAGCCATCTTCAATGATCTTATAATGTGAAGACTGACTATGTATGGTCTGTATATAATTTCCTGAATGTGGACGTGTTAAAAAAAAGGGATTTTGACGTAAGGAAAAATCTATTTCTGGGCGATTGGCTCGTGTCGCCAGCGAAATATCCTTTAATCTATTATTTCTAGGGTAAATGTACTAACACATACCAGAGAATAAATAAAATAAAGAAAAAGGTCAGTATAACTGACTCGCTCACCCTCCAAGAGGGTGTCGGTATGAACACTAGGCGAGTGAGACCACTACCACGAGCCAAATGCCAATAGAAATCTCCACTACAAAACCCTCCATGAGGGGAGCCGACCCACAGAGTGAGCAGCTCGTACTACTACTACTCCATCCCATGCTGCCGACTGCTGCGCCTCTGGTGGCCATCCTGAAGTTAGCAGACAATCTTGGGCGAAGGGATGGGTAGGGTGGGATTTCGCTGGCGACACGAGCCAATCGCCCAGAAATAGATTTTTCCTTACGTCAAAATCCCTTTTCTGGGCTCAGCTCGTGTCGCTGCGCGAAATCGTACCAGAGAAATAGCACAAGATTGTAAACAAAAGTAATAAAATAAATCAGAATAGGTCTCAAATAAAAGAAAAAATAAATATAAAAGAATATAATTGCTAAAAAGATACATATACACAGTGATACAAAAATAGAAATATGCTTAAATTACACTTAATTCTAATCATGTTTCTTAACATAAGGTAATTTACATATATACAGAGGTAAAATGGCTTACATGTATCAAAATGGTATCTGTGTAAAGGCATGTATCAAAAATATTATAGCAATTAATATAATCAAATGAACAAATTAATCAACAATGATAATATATAAAGGAATGTATATGACTTAATATACAAAACCCGTAACCATTATAATAAGATGTATCCCCTAGCATAAAAATAAGGGGGTAACATCCATGAGATCAATATCTATAATCATCTGTGAGTGTCCCTAGCAAAAAAATAAGGGGCACCCACTACACCATCATAAAAGCAGCTAAGACACAAGGTGAATGTAAATGAACAAGGCAGGAATAGACGAACTGTTGGGTGAGGCAGGTAGAAAGGAGGACTGAATCTTCTACTACAGATTAGCTAGAGTCAGGGGAAACTATGTTACCCGCTGCTACTGCTGAAAATTTCAGAGCTTCCAAGGACTTAAAGGTAATGACGTTTGAACACTGTCGGCGATTTCTATCCGGTATACTTTTCAACTCATCGAAGTTCATATGTTGGAAATAATTAATTGAGGTGGCTACTGCCCTGACATCATGTGCTTTCGGGAAAGAGTCAGGATTGGCTTGCTTAATAAAGTACAGGATTTGTTGCCTGATGCCTTTAATGGATAAAGTTCCACCTTTTTCCCTCTTAAAGAGGGGACCCGATGAGGATGAGGAGGTCCTGGACAGAAAGGCTCGTAAGGTTGAAACTGGGCAAAGAGATACATCTTGTGGAAGGGGTAGTACCTTCCAAGGTTCCCACCTCATCAAAGGATCTTCATTCTTTGCTAAAAAGCTACGTTCCGGAGAAAGTAGGACTTCCCTGTGGGAAGGAATTGAAATAATGATCCGGATCTCTGGATAAAGCCGACAGTTCTGAAATTCTTGCTCCTGAAGCTAAGCTTAATAAAAAATAGGGTTTTCTTAAGAGCATTATAAACGAGCATGTGTCATTATCGGTTTCTGAAGCCAGTTTTAGAACATCGTTTAAGAACCATGAAACTGACGTAGGCCTTACAGAAGGTCTAAGTCTAGCACATGCCTTAGGAATAGACGAGAAGTAGGAATCCGTCAAGTCTATGTTGAACCCAAATTGAAATATCTTTTTCAAGGCTGACTTGTTTGTCGTAATCGTGCTAGCTGCTAAACCTTTTTCAAATAAGGATCTGAAAAAGGATATAGCTGAATTAACTGTCATGATTCTAATATCTGATTCTCTCAGGAAGATTGCTAACTTTTTGACAGCAGCATCATACTGTCTCAAAGTTGAATCCCTTTTATCGGATTCCAAGAAGAGAATATTCTGAGGGTCAATATTCGCATCTCTTTTTGCCGCACTTCATGAAATCCATAAAGTTAGGGTTTTGAGAATCCCTGAGGAAGCGAACACAGTCTTCGTTTGTACTGACTGGGAGAGCCTGGGATTGGGGATCCGAAGAGGACGAAGGCCCAGTTCCAGAATTAGGGGATACCAATTGCTCTTCGGCCAGTCTGGGGCTACTAGAGCCACTTGACCCTTGAATGTCCTGAGTTTGTTTAAAACTTTCATGAGAAGATTCACTGGAGGGAAGACATAAATCTTCTTCCAGTTTGTTCCAGTCCAGAGCCAGGGCGTCCGTGGCATAGGCCAGAGGGTCCAGGTTGGGGGCTACATAACACGGCAGTTTGTTGGTTCGCTTGAGATGCGAAGAGATCCACCTGTAGCCCTGGAACTCTTTGAAGGATCCATTGGAACGAACCGTTGTCCAATGACCATTCCGACTCTAGGGGCACTGATCGGGATAGCGCGTCTGCTATGACGTTTCTCACTCCAGCTATGTGAGTGGAGGAGAGATGCCAACTGAACTTGTCTGCCAGGGAGAAGATGGCTACCATGACATGATTTAGATGACGTGACTTGGAGCCTCCTCTGTTTATACAATGTACTACCACTGCGCTGTCCAGGACTAGCTTTATGTGGGAGTACTTTGGTGGGCGCAACCTTTTTAGAGTCAAGAACACTGCCATTGCCTCCAGTACGTTTATATGGAACTGACGGAACTGAGGTGACCAAGTTCCTTGAACCTTTTTGACCTGGGAATAAACCCTCCCCAACCGCTTAAGGACGCGTCTGTGTGGATGGTGATCCCTGGTGGAGGGAACTGAAGGGGTACTGACACTGACAAATTCTTGACTTTCGCCCACGGCCGAAGTCGATTCTTTAGAATCAGAGGGACTGAGGATAGTTTGTCCCTGGAACTGACATTTGCTCGTGAGCGCCAGATTCTGGTTAGGTCTTTCAGTTTGGCTTTCATTAAGACGTTCGTCACTGATGCAAACTGGAGAGAACCCAGGATCCTTTCCTGAGTCCTCCTTGACGCCAGTTTGTGACTTAGAAATTGCTTGACTGACTTCGCTATTTCTTTCCTTTTGGTTGATGGAATCGACAGAGTATGGGAGGATAGATTCCATTGAATGCCCCAGCCACTGAAAGTTTGACTCTGGAGTGAGTCTTGACTTGGTCCTGTTTATCTTGAAGCCTAGATATTCCAGGAACTGAATCACTTTCAGTGTAGCTCTGTTGCATTCCTCGACTGTTGAAGCCCAGATCAACCAATCGTCGAGAAACGCTACTACCATAATCCCTTGTGTCCTGAGTTGTTGCACTACCACTTCCGCTAGCTTCGTGAACACCCTGGGTGCCACGTTGAGACCGAAGGGAACTACCTTGAAGGAGAATGTCTGGTCTCCTATCTTGAAACCCAGATACGGACGGAAGTGTCTTGCAATAGGGATATGATAGTAGGCGTCTGTAAGATCGATAGAGGTGGTGACGGCCCCCACGGGGAAGTAAGGTCCGCACCTTGCGATATCGTGAGCATCTTGAACTTGTCGCAGCGGATGGCTAAGTTTAAGCGGGACAAGTCTAAGATTACCCTTCTTTTTGTGAGCCTTTCTTTGGCACGCTGAACAAGCGACCTTGAAATTTTAATCTCTTGACTCTCGCTATAGCTCCTTTCTGAAGGAGGTCCTCCGCGTACTCTGTCAATTCCTTGGAAGGAAGTTGACGGAAAGGTCTGGATGGAGGTGGGTTCGTCAACCAGCTCCAACCCAGGCCTTTTGACACTATGCTCTGAGCCCATTCGCTGAAGTTCCACCGGTGGCGAAAGTGAAACAGCCTCCCTCCTACCTGAAGTTCTTCATTGGTTCTGGTAACCGCCTCGGCCTCCTCTGAAGTGCTTTCCCCATTAAGGGGCCTCCCGATCCTCTCCCACGAAAGGAACGCTTACCTCTGCCTCCCTTACCCGAGCGGTCATACTTCTGTGAAGCTTGACTCTCGAAGGCTTGATTGTAAGCTGGAGAGATGGCGTAAGAGGTGGAGGGCTGAGGCTGAGGGGATATCACATAAATTGGCTGTGATTGAGCTTTAGAAGTGGAAAAGGTTTGGGCTGTTTGCACTAAGGGAACCGCCGGAACTTGCTGAGGAAAGCGTGGCTGCTTTTTTCTGGTAAGGTTGGAAACGCCTGGGTTTCCTCTGCCCCTTACCTTTAGCTGTTAGGTCTTGCCTCCTCTTAGCCGTAAGCCCCCAACGGTCCTTAAGGCTCTGGTTCAGCCTCGTAGCCTCTGACTGGACTTCCTTCACCATAGCTTCTGGGAAGAGATCTGCTCCCCAGATGTTAGACGAGAGTAACCTATTCGGCTCATTGCCGAATGGTTGCCTCTTGTAGGACATGCTTCCTACAATTTGTTCTAGCAGTGGCAAACTCAAAACATATCTGACTGTACCGTTTGAGTCAGGGATTTGGTCATGAGCTAAAAAGCGGTTCTGAGCCATAGGCTATGGTTGCTACCTCGGTCATAGCCATAGAGTTAATTGATCTGGCTAATCGCGATTTCGCGTCAAATTCAGCCTGAATAAGGCTATCTGGGAGCCTGGGTAGCTTTTCACCAAACTGCTCCATAGCACAGTCGGTTTGAGTTTGCCAGCTGAGAAGTGTTCGGCAAGTCTTCCACAATTCTCCGGCTGAGGGGAGTAACGGAGATGTGGGATCTGCTTCCTTCAATTGAGGTATGGGGTCCCCCTTCTGGGCCGCTGGGATGGTAGACCTCGCGATCTTTGTCAGGAACGGGAGCGGGGTACTCTCATCCATTGTGAAAATGGTAAAGGGACTCTTAAAAGGTTGTATCTTGGTATTAGAACAATCCATGTCCTCTAAAACACCTGAGCCATTCTCTCTGAGCTGGTCTCGTGAATAGAGGACTGTCTCCTTTGGTACCCTATCATCCCGAACCATGGCTGAAGCTGTGAGCCTTGCGTAGCCTATGAAGCGGAGGCTGGAGGTCTTCCGGGTAGAACTCGAAGTCCTCTATCCTTCGAGTTCCAACTTGCCGGTATAGAAATGAGACCGTCTTGGAAGGGGGCGTATGACGCTACTCTCCATGGGTTGTTCATCGAGAACGGAGGTAGCGAGTCATACGGAGGAAGCTGAGTTCCACTTGTATTGGAAAGTGGAGGAGAGGCTAGAGGGGCTTCTCTCAGGTCCGGCTATAATGGAGTCTTGGGAAGTAATCCTATCCGACAATCGAGAGATCATTTGTTCCATGCTACTCTTTAGGGACCCAACCAGGTCGCCCACCTGTTGCAACAAGCCAGCATTGGAGTCCAAAGCCGGAGCTGCTGCGGAGGTGGAGGGGTGGTCTGAATCGGAACCAAGGGTAGCGGAACTGGTGACTCTGCCGGAGTGCGAGATCTCTCTCTGGAGGATTTACTCCTCGAGGACTTAGAGCCGGAGCTAGAAGCTTTAGACCTGTCTGCTCCGGGATTCCCAGCCGGAGACTTACGCGAGGAGGATGAAGCCGAAGTCGTCTTCTTAGACGACGACGACGTCTTAGTCAAGGATTTCACTGCTTGACCCTTGACCTTAGGTCTAACCGAAGCGTCAGGAGGAGTATACAATTCATCACCTGTAAAGCCTTGGAAGGATGGAGAGGTTGCAGGAGTAGAAGAAACAGTTACGCCCAAGGGTGACCCTTGGGTGTCCACCTTACCTACCTCGACCAACAGGTCGTCTACACCTACCATAGGTTCCACATTAATATCTAAAGTCGCGACGTCCGTGGAGATATCCTGGTCTTGGTCAGTTAATGAGGCAGCCAGCTGTTGCTGGATGAAGGCGATAGTCGGGGCCGCCTCTACTGGGTCGACGTATCCTGTCGCCTTGCCTCCGGGGAAGATTAATACCGCCAACCGTTTCTCTAGGATGTAGGGCATACCCTTGGCGGCGTTCTTCCCAAAACCGCCGACCCAGGCCCTCCCGCAGGGTTGCCAAGTGCGGTATCCCTCATGCCGGCGCCTGGAAGGAGAGGGCGTAGATTAGATTTAAGAATCACTTAAAACTAAAACTTAAAGTATAACTTAAACTTAGATGCCTTAAGTTAAAGTGAATGATGAAAACTTAAGCACTAAAACAGAAGCGGAGCAGCTACCGGAGATGGAATACTTACCCCGTCTAAAAGCTGGCTCACCAGATCGTAACATATGGTACACGTCTCATGGTACCAGACCTGGATGCCCCGTGCGGAGTCGCGCATGGAGCATGGGACCGGCAAACTTCGTGTCCACATGGGTCCTGAAGTGTGGCGGCGCATCCCGGATGCTCACAGTTGGTGGCCTGTAAGTGGGAAGACACATGAGTATCTTAAAGAATATCACTTACAGGCTAAAGGACAGAAGAACTCCGTTGCATGCCGGAGCTCGGAAAAAAATTTTGGGCATAACCCTCCCTGCTTCGCCTGAATAGGCTATAATCCCGGAAGATCCGGTAAGACATGTAAGGGAGGGGGGGATGGTTTAAGGTACTTAAGATAAACTTATAGTAAATCTAATAACACTTAAACCTAAAACTCAAACGAACCGGACCAACCAAGTCCAGTGCGTAGCGGAGTGTAGTAACTCAGCAATACGGTAAGGTTAGCAGGGACCACTGTATGTTCCGGTCCACTCTACTGGGTGGACTAACATCTTTCCGCTGGATGCCAGGACTCCGGTCAGGAAAGGAGCCCTAGTAAGGTGGGAAAGAGCGAGAAGACATACAGGCTCGAGCTAGCACGGAGCGACAAGGTAGCAACGGATGGGGGGAAAGGCCAGTACCCCCCAACACGTTACCACTCGGCCGGACCGAGAAGCCGGAGAGGTCGAGTCCAGTCTGGGTCTGTCCCGTCTCCCTAGCCCCTCCGCCTGGGGGGAGAGAGGGAGGCAGGCTCGGGTATGTGGAGCGAGCATGGGCAGACCGACCCACCCTCCCCCGACTCTATGGAAGAGCGGGAGGGGGGGAAGGTGGACTGGGCAGGCGTCTGGCTGTCTCGGTATCACGTAGTGACCACGAGGCGGTAAGACCAAAACAAGACAACTAAGCCTAGGGCAAATCAACTGATCAGAGAGATGCTATCGGGAAGCAACTGAACTGAAAAGCAGTAGCATATAGGCCCACTGGGCCAAAACCAACTGATCAGAGAGATGCTATAGGGAAGCAACCGAACTGATGAGCGGTAGTATAGGCTCAATGAGCCAGGACCTAGGCTAAGCCAGACGCCTAACAAACCTAACCATAAAACAAAATACATAGTATAATTAATAAAAATAAAAGAAAGAAAGCAATATAGTAGGAGAAAAAATCCAGGAGTGTACGACTAACCCGAAGGCAAGTCTACCACTCAAAGCTAGTCAGAGGCCGATACTAAGAGCCGGGACTAGGGTCTGGATAGAAGAAGCCTACATAAGGTAAAAGACATGCATGCATGACAAACCTGAGTAGACAGTACCCTAAGTAAAACGGATAACTAATATAGAGCGTACATAGATAAGGGGATGTTCTAGGTATGGGAGACCAAGAACGAACCCACCACGAGGCAGAACCATGCTGCCATGCTTCCGACCCAGTAGTTCGTATTTATACCTAAAAAACGGCAAATACTGTCTCAGGGCCGGAAAAAACCAACTAACCATAAATACTGAGTACTTAACTTAGCTGCTGCGATAGCTGCACGCTCCATTATAGATAAATCCAACGAAAGGGCACAAAAAAACACAGAGAGAAAAATAGCACGTGTGACTCGTGTGCGCTAACTGAAAAGGATGTCCACCAGAGGCGCAGCAGTCGGCAGCATGGGATGGAGTAGTAGTAGTACGAGCTGCTCACTCTGTGGGTCGGCTCCCCTCATGGAGGGTTTTGTAGTGGGAGATTTCTATTGGCATTTGGCTCGTGGTAGTGGTCTCACTCGCCTAGTTGTTCATACCGACACCCTCTTGGAGGGTGAGCGAGTCAGTTATACTGACCTTTTTCTTTATTTTATTTCTGGGCTCAGCTCGTGTCGCTTGCGCGAAATATCCTTTAATCTATTATTTCTAGGGTAAATGTACTAACACATCCAGAAGAATAAATAAAATAAGAAAAAAGGTCAGTATGACTTGACTCGCTCACCCTCTAGGAGGGTGTCGGTATGAACACTAGGCGAGTGAGACCACTACCACGAGCCAAATGCCAATAGAAATCTCCCACTACAAAACCCTCCAAGAGGGGAGCCGTCCCACAGAGGGAGCAGCTCGACTACTACTACACCATCCCACGCTTGCGACTGCTGCGCCTCTAGTGGCCATCCTTTTCAGTTAGCACTCACGAGCACATGTGCTATTTTTCTCTCTGTGTATTTTGTGCCATTTCTTCGGATTTTCGATAATGGAGCGTGCAGCTATTGCAGCAGCTAAGTTAAGTACTCAGTATTAACGGTTAGCGAGTCTTTTCCGTCCCCGAGACGGTATTTGCCGTTTTTTAGGTATAGATACGTTTCTCGGGGGCTGGAAGCATGGCAGCATGGTCCTGCCGCATGTTGGGTTCGTTCTTGGTCTTCCATACCTAGAACATCCCTATTATTTTACGCTCTATTTTGATTATCCGCCCTTTTACGTCTACTCAAGTTGTTATACGTGTATGTATTTCACCTTATGGAGGCTTTTCTATCCAGACCCTAGTTCAGGTTCCTTGTATCGGCCCCTGACTAGCTTTTGAGTGGTAGAACTTGCCCTTCGGCTAGTCGCACACTCCTGGATTTTTTCTCTGCTATTTACCTTCTTTCTTTCATTTTCATTATATATTATATATGTTTTGTTATTGTTAGGTTAGTTGGCGTCTGGCTTAGCCTAGGTCCTGGCTCATAGAGCCTTGTCTACCGTTGATCAGTTCGGTCGCTTCCTCATAGCTTCTCTCTGATCAGTTGGTTTTCGCCCTATGGGCCTATATGCTACCGCTTTTTCAGTTCTGGTTGCTTCCGATAGCTTCTCTCTGATCAGTTGGTTGGCCTAGGCTTGGTTACCGTATCTTAGTTTACCGCCTCGTGGTCACTACGTGATCACGGGTCAGCCAGGCGCCTGTCCAGTCCCCTTCCCCCTCTCCCGCTCTCCATAGAGTTCGGGCGGGGGTGGGTCGGTCTGTCCTTGCTCGCCCAGCATGCCCGAGCCTGCCTCCCCCTTCCCCCCTCCACCGGAGGGGGCCTGGGAGTCCGACAGTCCCTGACTGGTTCCGACCTCTCCGCTTCTCGGCTCGGCCGGGTGGTACGTTGTGGGGGGCTCTGGCCTTCCCCCCCACCCCCTCCGTTACTTCCTTGTCGCTCCGGGTTAGCGCGAGTCTGTATGTATCTCGCCCTTCCCTCCTTACTAGAGCTCCTCCCTACCGGAGTCCTGGTATCCAGCGGAAGGGTATAGTCCACCATAGTTGGACCGGAGCATACAATAGGTCTTTTTTACTAACCGTACCGTATTGCTGAGTTACTACACTCCGCTTCACTGGACCTAGTCCGGTTACTTGCATGTAGGTTAAGTTATCTTTAAGTTTATCTTAAGTTTCTTAAACCATCCCCACCCCTCCCTTAGTATTTACCGGATCTCTCCGGGATTATAGCCTATTCAGGCCATGCAGGGAGGGGTTATGCCCAAATTTTTTCCGAGCTCCGCCACGTAACGGAGTTCTTTTGTCCTTAGTCTGTAAGTGTTCCCCCTTTAAGATACTCATGTGTCTTCCCACTTACAGGCCACCAACTGTGAGCATCCGGGATGTTCCGCTACACTTCAGGACCCCCTGTGGACACGAAGTTTGCCGTCCCATGCTCCATGCGCGACTCCGCACGGGGACATCCAGGTCTGGTACCATGAGACGTGTACCATATGTTACGATCTGGTGAGCCAGCTTTTGGAAGGCGTAAGTATTCCATCTCCGCATGCCGCTCCGCCTCTTTTACTTCTTAAGTTTTCATCATTACTTTAACTTAAGGCATCTAGTTTAAGTTTATATCCTAAGTTTTAGTTTTAAGGGGTTCTTAAATCTAAAAATATATCCTCTCTTACAGGCTCCGGCCAAGTAAGAGATACGGCATGGCTACCCTGCGGGCCTGGGTCGGAGGTTTTTGGCAAGAACGCCGCCAAGGGTCAGCCTACATTCTGGAGAAGCGTTTAGCTTTGTTAATCTTCCCCGGAGGCAAGGCGACTGGATACGTCGATCCGGTAGAGGCGGACCCCTCTATTGCCTTTATCCAACAACAGCTGGCGGCCTCCTTGACTGAACAAGACCAGGATATCTCCACGGATGTCGCAACCCTGGATATAAATGTTGAACCTATGGTAGGTATAGACGACCTGTTGGTCGAGGTAAGTAATGCAGGTACCCAAGGGTCCCCCTTGGGAATGACTGTTTCTTATACACCCTGCAACTTCACCATCCTTCCCAGGCTTTTACCGGTGATGAGTTATATACTCCTCCAGAGGCTTCGGTTAGGCCTAAGATCAAGTCTAAACATATGACCTTGACTAAGACGTCATCGTCCTCGAAGAAGACGTCCTCGTCTTCTTCTTCGCGTAAGTCTCCGGCTCGTAATCCCGGCTCAGACAGGTCTAAAGGGTCTAGCTCCGGCTCAAAGTCCTCAAAGAGTAAGCCTAAGAGAAATCCCGTACCCCGGCAGTATCACCAGTTCCACTACCATTGGTGCCTATTCAGAGTCTCCCCTCCACCTCTCAGCAGCTCCGGCTCTGGACACCAATGCTGGCCTGTTGCAACAGGTGTGGGCGCTTGGTAGGCTCCCTTAAGACGAGTATGGAACATATGATCTCGCCTGTCGGATAGGATAACTTCTCAGGATACCATTATAGCCGGCCTAAGAGAAGCCCCCTTGCCTCTCCCTCAACCTCTAACATAGTGGATCTCAGCTTCCCCCGTATGACTCGCTGCCCGCTTTCTCCATGAACAATCCTTGGAGAGTAGCGTCATATGCTCCCTTCCAAGATGGTCTCATATCCATACCGGAGTTTGGAACTCGAAGAATAGAGGACTTCGAGTTCTACCCGGAAGGCCTACAGCCTCCCTTCATAGGCTACGCTAGGCTCACGCCTTCGGCTATGGTTAGAGATGACAGGGTACCAAACCAAAGGAGACAGTCCTCTATTCTCGGACCAGCCCAACGTGAATGGCTTAGATGTCTAGATGACATGGACTGTTCAAATACCAAGATCCAACCATTCAAAAGTCCCTTTACCATTTTCACGATGGATGAAGGTACCCCGCTCCCTTTCCTTACCAAGATAGCGAGGTCGACCATCTCAGCAGCTCAGAAAGGGGAACCCATGCCTCAGCTGAAAGAAGCAGACCCCCACTTCTCCGTTGCTCCCGTCAATTGGAGAATTATGGGAGGACTTGCCTAACACTTTCACAGTTGGCAAACTCAAACCTGACTGTGCTATGGAGCAGTTTGGTGAAAAGCTGCCCAGGCTCCCGGATAGTCTTATTCAAGCGGAGTTTGACTCGAAAACAAGACTAGCCAGGTCAATCAACCTGATGGCTATGTCCGAGGTAGCAACCATGGCTTATGGTTCAGAACCAATTTTTAAGCTTATGACCAAAGCCTGACTCAAACGGTGCAGTCAGACATGTTCGAGTTTGCCACTGCTAGAACAAATTGCAGGAAGCATGTATTGCTTGAGGCAAACCATTCGGCATGAACCGAATAGGTTACTTTCTTCTAACATCTGGGGCGCAGATCTCTTCCCAGAGGCTATGGTAAAGGAAGTTACAAGCAGAGGCTACGAGGTTGAAACCAAAGCTTAAGGACCGTGGGGTCTTATGGCTAGGAAGAAGGCAAGAATTGACACCAAAAGGTAAGGGACAAAGGAAGCCTAGACGTTTCCAACCTTACCAAAAAGAAGCAGCCGCGCTTCCCTCAACAAGTTCCTACAGTGCCCGTTAGTGCAGACAGCTCAGCCCTCCACGTCTAAAGCACCAATCACAGCCTATTTATGTGATATCCCCTCAGCCTCAACCCTCCACCTCATACGCCATCTCTCAGCTTACAATCCAGCCTTCGAGAGTCAAGCTTCTCAGAAGTATGACCGCTCGAACAAGGGAGGCAGAGGTAAGCGGTCCTTTCGTGGGAGAGGTATCGGGGAGGTCCCTTTCAATAGGGGGAAAGCACTTCAGAGGAGGTCGAGGGGGTTACCAGAACCAATGAGGAACTTCAGGTAGGAGGGAGGCTGTTTCACTTTCGCCACCGGTGGAACTTCAGCCAGTGGGCTCAGAGCATAGTGTCAAAAGGGCTGGGTTGGAGCTGGTTGACGAACCCACCTCCAGCCAGACCTTTCCGTCAACTTCCTTCCAAGGAATTGACAGAGTACGCAGAGGACCTCCTTCAGAAAGGAGCTATAGTCAAAGTCAAGAGATTAAAATTTCAAGGTCGCTTGTTCAGCGTTCCAAAGAAAGGCTCAAACAAAAGAAGGGTAATCTTAGACTTGTCCCGCTTAAACTTAGCCATCCGCTGCGACAAGTTCAAGATGCTCACGATCTCACAGGTGCGGACCTTACTTCCCCGTGGGGCCGTACCACATCTATCGATCTTACAGACGCCTACTATCATATCCCTATTGCAAGCACTTCCGTCCGTATCTGGGTTTCAAGATAGGAGACCAGACGTTCTCCTTCAAGGTAGTCCCGTTCGGGCTCAACGTGGCACCAGGGTGTTCACGAAGCTAGCGGAAGTAGTAGTGCAACAGCTCAGGGCTCAAGGGATTATGGTAGTAGCGTATCTCGACGATTGGTTGATCTGGGCCCCATCAGTCGAGGAATGCAACAAGGCCACACTGAAAGTGATCCAATTCCTAGAATATCTAGGATTCAAGATAAACAGATCCAAGTCCAGACTACCCCAGAGTCAAACTTTCAGTGGCTAGGCATTCAATGGAATCTATCCTCACACACTCTGTCGATTCCATCCACCAAAAGGAAAGAAATAGCGAAGTCAGTCAAGCAATTTCTAAGTCACAAAACTAGCATCGAGGAGAGCTCAGGAAAGAATCCTCGGCTCTCTCCAGTTTGCTTCAGTAACGAACATCTTAATGAAAGCCAAACTGAAAGATCTAACCAGGATCTGGCGCTCTCGAGCAAATGTCAGGTCCAGGGACAAGCTATCCTCAGTACCTCTGATTCTAAAGAACCGGCTTCGGCCGTGGGCAAAAGTCAAGAATCTGTCAGTGTCAGTCCCTCTTCAGTTCCCTCCACCAGGGATTACCATCCACACAGACGCGTCCTTAAGCGGCTGGGGAGGGTACTCCCAGGTCAAGAAGGTGCAAGGAATTTGGTCACCCCAGTTCCGTCAGTTCCATATTAAACGTACTGGAGGCAATGGCAGTCTTCTTGACTCTGAAAAGATTACGCCCACCAAGGTACTCCCACATAAAGCTAGTCTTGGACAGCGCAGTGGTAGTACATTGCATAAACAGAGGAGGCTCCAAGTCACGTCATCTAAATCACGTCATGATAGCCATCTTCTCCTGGCAGACAAATTCAGTTGGCATCTTTCCTCCACCCACATAGCTGGAGTAAGAAACGTCATAGCAGACGCCCTATCCCGATCAGTACCCCCTAGAGTCGGAATGGTCTAGACGAGAGTTCGTTCCAATGGATCCTTCAAAGATCCCAGGGCTACAGGTGGATCTCTTCGCATCACAAGCGAACCACAAACTACCGTGTTATGTAGCCCCCAACCTGGACCCTCTGGCTTACGCACGGACGCCTGGCTCTGGACTGGAACAACTGGAGAAGATTTACGTCTTCCCTCCAGTGAATCTCCTTATGAAGGTCTTAGACAAACTCAGGACATTCAGGGGTCAAGTGGCTCTAGTAGCCCCAGACTGGCCGAAGAGCAATTGGTACCCCCGATCCTGGAACTGGGTCTTCGTCCCCTTCGGATCCCCAGTCCCAAGCTCTCCCAGTCAGTACAAACGGAAGACTGTGTTCGCTTCCTCAGGGATTCTCAAAACCCTAACTTTATGGATTTCATGAAGTTTGCGGCAAAAAGAGATGCGAATATTGACCCTCAGAATATTCTTTTCCTGGAATCCGATAAAAGGGATTCAACTTTGAGGCAGTATGATGCTGCCGTCAAAAAGTTAGCAATCTTCCTGAGAGAGTCTGATATCAGAATCATGACAGTTAATTCTGCTATATCCTTTTTCAGATCTTTATTTGAAAAGGGTCTAGCAGCTAGCACGATTACGACAAACAAGTCAGCATTGAAAAAGATATTTCAATTTGGATTTAACATAGACTTGACAGATACCTATTTCTCGTCTATTCCTAAAGCATGTGCTAGACTTAGGCCCTCTGTCAGGCCTACGTCAGTTTCATGGTTCTTAAACGATGTTCTAAAACTGGCTTCCGAAACCGATAATGACACATGCTCGTTTATGATGCTCCTAAGAAAAACTCTGTTTTTTATTAAGCCTAGCTTCAGGAGCAAGAATTTCAGAACTGTCGGCTTTATCCAGAGATCCGGATCATATTCAATTCCTTCCCACGGGGGAAGTGCTACTTTCTCCGGAACGTAGCTTTTTAGCAAAGAATGAAGATCCTTTGATGAGGTGGGAACCTTGGAAGGTACTACCCCTTCCACAAGATGTTTCCCTTTGTCCGGTTTCAACCTTACGAGCCTTTCTATCCAGGACCTCCTCGTCCTCATCGGGGCCCCATCTTTAGGAGGGAAAAAGGTGGTACTTTATCCACTAAAGGCATCAGGCAACAAATCCTGTACTTTTATCAAACAAGCCAATCCTGACTCCTTTCCAAAAGCACATGATGTCAGGGCAGTAGCCACCTCAATTAATTACTTCCAACATATGAATTTTGCTGATTTAAAGAAGTATACCGGATGGAAATCGCCGACAGTGTTCAAACGTCACTACCTTAAGTCCTTGGAAGCTCTGAAATTCCCAGCAGTAGCAGCGGGTAACATAGTTTACCCTGACTCTAGCTAGATTATAGTAGAAGATTCAGTCCTCCTTCTACCTGCCTCACCCAACAGTTCGTCTATTCCTGCCTTGTTCATTAACATTTACCTTGTGTCTTAGCTGCTTTATGTTTGTATAAGTGCCCTTTTGTCTGGTTAGGGACACTCACATCTGATTACCATACTGATCTCATAGATGTTATCCCCTTATTTTTATGCTAGGGGATACATCATAATGCAATGGTTACGGGTTTTGTATATTAAGTCATATACATTCCTAAGATATTTTATTTTATCATTGATCAAATATTATGTAAATTTATACTAATTGCTATTTCTATTTTTGATACATGTTGTTACACAGATTTCTTGTGATAGGTAATCATTGTACCTATTTTGTATATATGTAAATTACCTTTTATTATTAACATAATTAGATTTAAGGGTAATTTAAGCATAATTCTGATTTTGCTTTACTGTGTACTTGTATCTTTTAGCAATTATATTCATTCTTTTATTTTGTATCTTTCATTTGAGACCTATTTTGTTTTATTATATTTTATTTTACTTTGTTTACAATCTTGTGCTGTTTCTCTGGTACGATTTCGCGCAAGCGACACGAGCTGAGCCCAGAAAAAGGATTTTGACGTAAGGAAAAATCTATTTCTGGGCGATTGTGCTGTGTCGCCAGCGAAATACCCCCCCTACCCATCCTTCGCTCAAGATTGTCTGCTAACTTCAGGATGGCCCCCCCACTAGAGGCGCAGCAGTCGCAAGCGTGGGATGGTGTAGTAGTAGTACGAGCTGCTCCCTCTGTGGGACGGCTCCCCTCTTGGAGGGTTTTGTAGTGGAGATTTCTATTGGCATTTTGGCTCGTGGTAGTGGTTCTCACTCGCCTAGTGTTCATACCGACACCCTCCTAGAGGGTGAGCGAGTCAGTCATACTGACCTTTTTCTTTATTTTATTTATTCTCTGGTATGTGTTAGTAAACATTTCCCTAGAAAATAAATAATAGATTAAAGGATATTTGCTGGGCGACACGAGCCAATCGCCCAGAAATAGATTTTTCCTTACGTCAAAATCCTTTTTATTCTCTGGTATGTGTTAGTACATTTACCCTAGAATCATAGATTAAAGGATATTTCGCGCAGCGACACGAGCTGAGCCCAGAAATGACATTTTATAATCAAATGAAATTTTATATTTACTTAACAAGTAATTACAAAGCTACTATTTCATTTATTTGTGGCAGTTTAGATTCAAATTTCATGGTAACAAACGCCAATATTGTGTAGGTGACACTAATCTCGCCCCCTAACGAGAGAGTAAGAATGACTCAGCAGACAATGCACATTCTGTTCATGCTGGAAGGAGGGCTTTGATCATGTAATTACTTGGTAATTATGTATAAAATTTTATTCTATTAAAAAAAATTTCATTTTTATGTCACTTACCAAGTAATTACATAGCTGATTCGCACATTGACAGGAGGTGAGATACTTGGACATATTCTACTCTAAAACTTTAAGTCATGTAATGAATTAGAAATAGAAAAGCTGCTAGCATTGAAAAAATGCTTGCCATTCCTTGTTAGTCAAGAGAGCTTGCAGTAGAAACTGCCTCTGGTTGGTGCTCAACTTAACCTGTAGTGGCACAGCAGTGAAGCCGAGGTTCGCCTCTACTTAAGGGGGAGCTTTGTAGCAGATGAGTACTCCGATCGCTACCAAAGCATCAGTTTAAGTTATGCAGCCACGGAACTATCTGATGGCTAGCAAGACTTTCAAGGTACCCTTGCCCTGGGCACAGTACCATAATAAAAACAACTTCATAATGTTGTCACCTCCACTGAAGTAAAACAACAATTCCTCCAATTATTGTCGGGTGCTCTGGGTACATTGTACCCTCCGGGCTCCCAAAACTTTGACACTTCACTACGAGGTGAAAATATGGACAATAGGAGAGACTCCTATGTTTCTTTTCTCAATACCATGCCAGTAACTAAAATTTGCAAGATACTGCCAAAATTTTTGAACACTTTTTTTTTTCTCTCTCTCTAAAAACTCTCTCACAATCATAAGAAACGAAGAACTATCATAGGTTGAATAGACGTAAGAGATATGTATAGCACTTAAAAGCTAATGAGGTAGAGGCTGTTTTAATGTCTTTTGCTTTTGCTAAAAGGAGGCAAATGCTTCTCCTAAATCTGAGTTTCTCAGAAGATAAAGTCTATTAGGGTAAAGGGCATGATGTTCTAATCAGAGGACGAGACGAATACTTGCCATAACATCTGGGTTATAACTGGTCTGGGATTCTAGTTTTCTAGGAAATACCAGACCATCCAGCCAGGCAGGGAGTTCTCTATTCCTCATCAGTGCCAGACAGTGCTCCAGGCTCCCATAGAACAAGCTTGTGCCAGATTGTAGTTGTTATCAGGAGTTCTAATCAGAAGACACTACCTCTTGCTAAAAAAATAGTACCTGGATGGCCTTCAAACATGAACATTCAAACAGAATGGAAAATCTATTCTCCTCAGAGCAAGTGAGCACTACTGGGCGCTCAAAGCAAGCGCTACTGTCATAGCAAAAGCTGGTGCTGGGTTGTTGTAGGCACCAGGAAAGCAAGGTGTCAGACTAGCTATGAGCTCAGGTGAGGTCTGGCAACCCCTGGAAGACACAGATGTCCATAAAACTCTTAAGGGAGAAAGAAAAGTATCCAGGTCTTGGGCAAGTCCCTGACCTTAACTAAAATCCCAGGAAAGACGAGTAAATTATCTTCTTTCATTGTTTGGGCATGGCATGAACTTTAAAGGAAAATAAGATAGGATGCCAACAAACTAGGTCACTTTGCTTTCACTTCGAGTTATGCATAGTTTGATACATCATAACGGTGTAATTGCAAAAGGGACACAGATGTCTCGTAGATGAGACATAGGACCCGAGAAACTAGCTTGGAAAGTCCACCCACGACTTGAAACAACAAGAGAATATTTACTTACATGACTTATAATGGTCTCTGCAGTACATAAGGAAAGACCTCCTGATTGCTAATCCTCCATGCAGTCTGGAGTCTGTCTGGTGAAATCAGACTACTACCTCAGTAGATCTCTTGAGGCAAGGTTATCCAAGAAGAAACGGTGGAGGAGGATCCTATAGGATCCACCCACAACCGAACACGTTCAGGAACCATGAAATGGGCCAAAATACAACTAATCTGAACACCGCATAGTTCCTCCTTCTTCTTCTTCTTCCCAGCTTTAACCCCTTTTTATATGGGGTCGCCATTATGAATGAGTCATCTCAATCATTTCTGTCCTGTGCATTGTTCTCATAAATACCTTTTCATAGCACATCTTCCCCAACACAATCATGCCATCTCTTTCTTGGTCTTCCCTTCTTCCCTCTACCCGTCCTTCCATTTCCATCGTATGTCTTCCAACATGACGTTCCTCCCTTCGTAACTGGTGTCCATACCATCGAAGCCTTCCTTCCTGTATTTTCTTTGATATTTCAATTACCTTTGTCAATCCTCTTATATACTCATTTCTAATCCTATCTTCCCTTGTTACTCCCGACATCCAACTCAACATTCTCATTTCTGCGACATCCATCTTCTTCTCCTCTGTTTTCCTCATACTTGCTGTTTCTGTTCCATATAACATAGCTGGTCTGACCACCGTCCTATGAAACTTTCCCTTCAATTTCAGAGGACCCCTCATGCAGACCCCAGTTATTCCATCCAGCTTGAAATTGATGCTTCCACTATCCTCTAATATGGACCCCAAGTACGTACTTGAACTTCCATACTCTATTTCTTCAACATCCGATCTTATGCTATTTCCACCATCCTCAGTAATACTGGAACACATATATCCAATTTTCTATCTGCTTATTCTCATTCCTCTCTCCTCAAGTGATGCTCTCCACCTCTCCAACTTCCCCTCCAACTCCTCCCGCCTCTCTGAACACAACACAATCTCATCTGCATATAATTTGCAACATTGCATTGCTTCTCTAACATCCTTGGTCATTACATCCATCATGATGCTGAAGATGAATGGGCTAAGTGCCAACCCCTGGTGTAATCCAACTCCTATCTCAAATCCATCTATCTCTCTCCAACACTGCTTCTCACTCTAGTATACACATTCCTGTACAATCCTGAATAATTCTGACATACTTTTCCGGTACCATCTTCTCCTCCATATTTCTTGTCTTGGCACTCTGTCACTCTGAATTTCTCCATCAGCTGCCTTATGCAAAATATTCCATCAGTTTCCAAAATCTTCAACATGTGATAAATTAGTCTGATACCTCTATAATTACTGCATTCCTGGACATCACCTTTACCTTCAAATAGGTTCCTCCTTGATCGTGATAAAAGGCATGAGGAGCGGAGGTTCAACGGATCAGACTATAGCAAGGAATCTGATGTACATCCTCTATGGCCACAAAAGGAGGAAGCTGCATATTCCTTGAAGGGACAAACAAGCCCCACATAGGTTCCTCCCATAGATTCCACAGATCCCAGCAAACAGAGAACTGATTGTCCCCTCTTGATATTACAGTATGTCTGATAAGACTAAAGTTCTATGCACCGATCGAGGGAAAAGAAGGCTTGATTGATCTGTCCACAGAAAAAGTACTCTTGGTATGTACAGATAAATGGAGAGATAGGGTAGATACTTTCTTACGCAAAACATTAGAAATGTGATCCTGTCTGAATGGTTACCACAGTCTACGAGTTCACTAAGGTTAAACAGCATTAGGGTTATACAAAGAAACTTTCAACTTAATGAGAAAAATGTTAAGGGTCCGTCTTTCCAGGGATCACTCCGATAACCAGTAAATGGTGCCTCTGTTAGGTATGTTATGGCGCCACAATTACTATTACCAACACCTTATGGCGCCGATAACCAAAACTCAATGCGTTATGGTGCCATAAATCGCTGATTTTATGATGCTAGACAAGCACCATGAAACCAGATCGCCATTAACCAAGTCCACTGATAACCAATTTGCCAAAAAATTATCTTGAAGTGAAATGCAGTCCTCAATTTTCTTTGTCAACGCTCACACCGTCCAACCAAGGGAGCTGAATAATATGACAGAGTTAAATATCTATCTCCATGCAAGATTAATTAAACCCAGAGAAGTCCCCTTGGGAAGAGGCCGAAAATCCCAAAGATGGGTCTAAATTAGGTTGATCTCCTTCTAGGATCTGATACTTAATCGAGGGTTTCTTTCAGTGTCAGAATATTATCCAAACGAAGTTGAAAAGGGTCCTGTGCTCCTGAGTCTGAGGAAGCAAGATTTACATTAGTAGGTGCCAAATGCTTATTTGGTGCCACCAATGCGCTAACAAGTGGCGGTACAGCACTAGCACGTCACACTGACACGTGAGAATCCACTGATGATTCATCTGACACATGTGAATACAAATACTCCACAATCTGAAACACTAACACTGAATGGTGTTTAGCATTAGCGTGTTTGGATCCCACTGGGAGCTCAAATCATACCAGGTGCTTGGAGTCTACTGAACGCTCGACTCCCATGGGCACTTGGCAATTACCAGATATGTAGTAGTACTCAGAAAACGCTGTGCTTATAAACTACTGGGCACTTGGATGCCACTGGGCATTCGGAAGCACCTGGAAAGCACCAACTATGCTCCTGACTCGCACCAAAGTCTGAACCACTGGACGACAATGGTTACCTTTCCAACGGTTGCCTGATGAGTCTTGGAAGCTCGGAACTTGGATGCCAACAGGCGAAAACTACTAATGCACCAAAACTGGGGAACATGCCTTTTCAACAGCTAAGATAAATCTTAAATATGCCAGTGGTGCCACTAGTCTGTGCTAGGATCCATAACTATTCACACTAGCATCCCAAAAGAGCCTCTTGCCCACAATGGGATTCTTAACTTGTTCACACTGGGATCTGTAACATAAGAAGTCAGGTAAAGCACACTTTATGAACTTCTTTTCAATGTTGTCTGTCGAAACCTACAGACAACAGGTTTGACTGAGGGGTAACTATTCAGGGGCAAACCCCTATTGAGCACAGACCGACAGTATGCCTCCTCCTAGGTTTACGGGAGTCTGACAGGTACTGGATCAGGATATCCAAAAGAGGGGGAATTGCTACATCCCCACTACACATCCATTAAGATGCCTTTCCAGTGGCTATCTGTCAATATACCTGGGAACGGCAACAGGTTCGAGTGAGGGGTTGACTACTCGTGTCTAACCCCTGACCTCCCTTTGACTTCCAGTTTGCCTCTTCCCAGGTGCAGGGGAGTCTGACAGGGACCTTCCATCTAGATGAATCAAGGGACGAATAACCACCTCCTCCACTGCACAACACTTCACTATCACAGGGTTGACATTGCTAACCATGACACAAACTGGCAATGGTACAGGAAGGAAGCGAGGGAGCCAGGCGCAGGATAAAAACAAGTGGCTAGTAGCAGGAGAGAAAAACACAGAGCTGGTGCCAAGTGTTTTTTGTCGCTTGACACCTACGTATCACAGGAAACTAATTCAAACTGTAGATGGCACCTGTGTAGCTTATACTATACTGAGTGCTCAGCTGCCACTGGGTGCTCAGCCGCCACTGGGTGCCTTGCTTGCTTGGCTGCCACTGGGCACTTGACCACCACTGGACGGTCACATGGCTGCAACTGGGAGCTCACTTGGCTGCCACTGGGTGCTCGACCACCACAGGGAGCTAGCTCGGCCAATGGACATTCACTGATCTCTCTTGCACATACCACTTGTGGACCAATTCCTCCAGGACCTTGCTTTGACACACTTTCATGTGCTTACACCTATGTACAACACGTTTCTTATCTTTTGTAGGGTCAACATCAAACTTTGCTGCAAAAGCTTAGAGTTTTTCCATATTCTTCGCACACTTTGGCCATGGTAACTCCAGCTTCTTAATAAGTTGCAATTTTGTGCCAATGCGAGGTTAGTGCATTTCCTTTTCTCACCTCCCTTGTGCACAGAAGACATATTAAAGGGCACAACAAAAAACAACCAGAAGCTATGTCCCAACACATGCAGTTACACATGAAGAAGAATGACCAGTTCCGGCACTACTAGGTTTTGTTTATCAATAGCTATTACGTATTGTGTACATATAGTACAGTGTATTTAAATATGCGTAATATGCGGTATGACGCACGATGCAATGTTTGACAAACAATATGCATGCCACGTGAGTAACATGATTAAACAATAACAATAGGCTTGCCACGTGAGTAAACGTAAAAAGGAAAAAAAAAAAAAAACCACCAATCTTCTTGGCCGGATTTTGTCCGTTGAATCCGATGTCCATTGGTTCTGGGTCTGTTGAATCAAGATTTTACTGCATCATGTCCGTAAACAAATATCTGTTCAACAAACCAACATTTCCATTATAGTACATGACCTGGCCAATGTTAGTTAATCAATTAAATGCAATTTCACTGTAAAAGCAAACTATTGATGTATACAGTAGGGGATGGGTATCACAACCCCCATAAATAGCTAAAATCCACGAATAACTTAAAACCCTCTATAAATGCTTGGGCCTGCCTATTTTGATAGTTAAAACAAAAAAATTATATGAAAAATACAGCAATTGGTGAATATTCCTCAATAAAAAATACCGTGAATAAGCGAATTTTCCGTGAATACGGTCCATAGAAAAATCCATTAATAAAATCCATGAATAGGCGAGTTTGCAAATCGTGAGTCCATGAATAAAGGGTGTCAACTGTAATCCAGTAAGAAACAACAAAACAAGGAAAAACTCATCCTGAAGCTTTCGGCTGAAGCTACTCGACTTTCGTTTTGGATACCAAAGTCCAGTAAATAAACGGCAAAAAAATGAATAACTGCTGTTGACACCAGATGTTATCACCAGGTGTCACAAAAATGGAATGAGTATTGTCTGCCAAGTTGTTCCTAACCCTCTCGTTAGGGGGGGAGACAGGTGTCATCTATACAATATCAGTGTCACTACAGTGAAATATAAATCTAAAATGCTAAGAATAAATGAAATAATAGCTATGTAATTAGTACTTGGTAAGTTGTTTATATAAAAAAAATATAATTTCCTGAGTACTATGAATATGCTGAAGAAAATGAATATGCTCAAGAAAATCATTTGATTCCCTAAAATTTGTCATTTGTTAACAGTAATGAGAAGACATAAAAACTTGTTTAGCTCAGTGAAAGTTAACTTTTTATCACCTTGATCTAACCTATCTGGTGGTTCTCATTCATTAAATCACTACGCAGCAAAAGACCCACACAATACCCCAAGAAATAAATACAGAAAAAATCACAATTTGTCGTAAATTGTATTTTTCCTAACTATACAAACCTGAGGTCCTTTAACATAAGGAATGTACTTACGGCATAACTGGAATTACGGGCGTTGAATATTGAACGAGGTGGTTAGGCAGTAACTACTGTGGGGCAGGCTAGCCTGCCCGGATGTAAACACTCCACTTTGCCTTTCGGCCCAGGTTCAGATTGAGGGGTGGCATGAGGTGGGCATACCTGTTAAAGGACCTCAGGTTTATATAGTTAAGAAAAATACAATTTACGACAAATTGTGATTTGTTCCGACACGTAATACAAACCCTCGGTCCTTTAACATAATGAAGACTCACTGATTGCTGGGAGGAATCTGAGTGAGCCTCTAGAACTGACTGGAGTTCTGAGAACCTAGGCTACTCCTCCTGGTCGTAAGAGCGAGGAGGAGTGCCCTGCTGCCTCTGACAAATTGATCAGAGTATAGGAGCTGCATGATCAAGTCAGACTTCTGGGCCTTTTCGAAATGAGTGAGGGATCATGGACTCATCTGAAAAAGGGCTGTGAAGAATATTGGCATCGGAGATATTAATGCAAAGTTCTGGGAAGGATTTGCATTATTGTCAGTCTCCTTCCTCCCCTTGCTAGAGGAAGGAGTGGGATTGCTTCTATGATTCTGATAAGAAACATAAAAAGGATGCTTATGTATAGGCTTACCGCATCAATCGTCTGACCAGCCAGTGTGAGTTCGAGTCCTATCCTCAGCGCGAAGGACGAGGAATGGAGAGACGAGGCATGGAAGGGGGGAGAGCCAGTCACTCTCGCATCCTTCTTACCTCTACAACTGCACACCATGGATGAGATGCAACTTGTCCTCTTGAAGGAGCTGGGTAAGCAAACACATCTTGCAAGCATCCACCATTGGTCCAGGGAAATGAGGTTTCCAAGGACCTGTGGGCAGTCCCGAAGGGAAAGAAGGATATGGTCGCAATGACCTATCCATCTTCCTGTCTGACATATTCTTCGGAGTAATGTCCAGTACCCGTCCAGTGGTCTATCCATCTGCAGCGAAGTCTCTTGCGGTCTCGTATCCCACGCAGGAAATTCTTACGCGGTCTTGTGTCCCACTGAGGTGAAGTCTCTCGTGGTCTCGTCGTCTCCGCAGTGGATAAAGACACCGACACTCCATGGTGGGTGTTGATAGTTATGGGTACCAAAACACACCAGTAAGATGAAGTAATGACTGATCTGGATCAACCGATACAAAGTCCACAGCGTAGCTCGTGAGAAGGGTTATGCCGAGAGACCATACAAATCGTCTATCTGTTGCCATCGATGCTGGAAGGCGAGATGATGATTCTCTCAAGGCATATGGCCAACAGATGAAAGTCAATTGCCTTCTAGAGACCGAGGTCCCTAATGGCAAGACAAGTTCTCATAGTAGTTGAATCTCAACTAAGGAACTAAGGAAAAACAATACTATGTGCCGTTGAAGACGAAGGTGATAGGTGAATGCAGACCTAGTCTTCACAGCTGAATCGAGAGAAGTTAACTCTCAAGATTCTGAACGTAGAAAGTCCCTCCGATGACACCAACCTGCGAAGACGGCTTAATCACTGTTATTTACAGAGGACTGAAAATGCTAAACCGCTACTTCATTGCTGTTCGGTGAGAAGTCGGAGTTGCAATGAAAGCGGAGCGCTTTTCAGTAATGAAAACACAGGGATTGTACTGCCTGAAGAACCGCTTCTCATGGGCAGAATCAGGGAGGACATCTATATATTTGGAAGTAGAGCTGGCAGGGCGGGGAAACAGGCGATGTCTTCCGTTATACATTGTACAATTCAGGAAGGGTGGACAATGAACAATTGCACACCTACGAATACGAGATATGTTTAGAAGACAAACTCAGATGTCTGAAGAAATCATTCCGCATCATCGCAGTGGCAGGTGTGATGCAGCGGGAGACTAGGCTACAGACTTCTGTTACTGTGCAGTAAACAGAAAGATGATAGCGAGTCTAGTGAGATATCTGTCTGAAAATTCTCACAATTTCAAAGGCGATGCAGTAGAGATGGTCATCCACGTATGCGAGAATTCCAGCCAACCAGAGACCTAAGTCTTTGATTGCTGGGCAGAGATTTGGTTCAGTAGTCAATCATCGAAGAGAAAGAGACAATAGCCAACCGTACCATCTCGGAGAGCCAGCTGGTACTGGGCTGTGGCAGGCAGGGCTGGCAGGCAGCCCATACACCGCTAGCTCTCACTCATTCGTCAACCTGAGTTGCCAGGTAATCCATTCCTAGAAGGAATGTGTTCGGCTAGAACCATCGAGCGCAAAAAAAATACGCTCGAGCATTTGCATTTAATTGAACGGATTTCGGTGAATGCAAACGCTGTGGTGTTGTTGTTGTGACAATACCACAAGTGTCTCAAAATTGAAACTGGTAACTCCTGGAAGGTTGCAGGGCAGTCCCAAGTTGCAGTTCAATTGATAAGATACTACTCGTCTTGGTCACAACTCGTAGAGTTAACTACATTATGTGCTACACCTCGGACAATTCAACTGATAACAGAAGCATGGTCGCAAGGCAATATACGTAGTATATTTGTAGGGCCCTGTGGACATAGACCACCATCCTAAAGTTCTCTTCCATTCGAGGAACAAGATTAAGGACTGGAAGCCGACACCCTTCATTCTCTAATGAAGAGAGCGAAGGTGAAGTTTTTCCCGAAGGAAGACTTCTACGGTGATAACAAGGATACCGAAGACGATATTTCAAGCTGAACTGGATGTTTCCATCCACCTTCTTCTCTATCTTGGGTTGGCCACCTACTGAGGCGATGGACCGTCAGTTCCATCCAGGTTGAGCCCCTCCCGAGATATTCTTCCTTCAGCAGCAGTACTTCTCTCGGACGCTAGATATTCCAGGAATCGAGCATTCGGCGAGATTCCCAGATTATCGTAGTAACAATTATCTGGGATTCTCGTCTCGCCCACTATGGACCATGGTTTCGCCCAAGTGTTTGCGTACATACCAGAACACTCGGAGAGTGCTAGAAACTCCAAAGAACTCTAAGCGCTCGGTGAAACCCCCACCGAATTCGTCAGAAGATCATCGGGTGGTGGTCCTCCCGATTCCCATAGATATCAAGGATAAGGCAAGATTCTTCCTCAACGACGGGGACTTACGTGCGGTAGGACCCGAAGGTCCCTCTAGGAACGCAGTCCCCGACGTGGAATCCTATGGAGAATGCTCTACAGGATCCTGCTCCTTCCAGTTGCACCATAGGGAGAGAGGGAATGGGGAGGAAGATTGGATACTCGCTCGCCTTCCCAGCGGAACTAGCAGTCAGAGAAGAGAGTACTGGCAGCCATCACCGTACCGTGATGGCTGCTCAGGTCTAGGATATGTTCCGTCTGGAAGAAAACGTTTTCCCGAGGAGTGTTACGAACTGGTACTGTAGGTTAAACGTCTGCCGTCACCGTGACCGTTGTCTGGGTGGGGCTGAGCGAGCAGCTGACAGGATAGAGCCGATACCGTCCTCCGATGCGTCCCAGTCCTCGTCGAGTTCAAAACCTCTCAAGAGGAACCGAAGGGGGAGCCCACCCGGTCTTTGCGGGCATGGTCCAGAGGACCGTCACATGAACGGCAGTGATGGTCCCTCCGAGAGTATGGGAAGAGTCATTCGTCCTCGCCAGCCCCCCACGATCTCCTCCAACCACTTGAGCGAGGATCTGTTGGTCCCAAGACCGAACCAGGCTTGTGGCCGGACGGTAAGAAGTGCATTCATCACGGTCACTCCTGTTCACCTCGTTCCTCCCTGTGTAGCCTGAGGAGGTTGAAGGGACAGGTGAGGGAGGAGACCTGATGCTCCTACCCTGCCTACTAGCAGAACCAGTAGGCTGAGAGGACTGCAGGCAATCACCAACCCACGGTGGCGATTGAACTGCAGGTCTGGATATCAGCGGCTTCTTGCGGAGAAACACTGGAACAATGAACAGAGCGTCGGTCTCTTGCATTAGGGGAGCTGCTATGAGCGCTCCTCCCCTGCCTAACAGCAGGACCGGTAGGATGGGAGGACTGTAGGCGATCGTCAACCCACGGTGACGATCAAGCTGTTGGTCTGGACCAGCGGTTTTTCTTGCGGAGAAACGCTGGACCAAGGGCGGAGCGTCAGTCTCTTGCGTCAGGAGAGCTGCTACAAGCATGCCTCCCTGCCCTACCAGCAGACAAACCGGTAGGCTGGGAGGACTGCAGGCGATCACCAACTTCGGTGGCGGTCGAGCTGCAGGTCTGGACCAGCAGTCTCCTTCCGGAGAAGCGCTGGACCGAGGACGGTAGACTCGGTCTCATGCGTCAGGGGAGCTGCTACCAGTCGTGCGAGCCGTCCGGTCGCGGTGGGAGCGACGGTCGGGTGACTGGTAGTGTCCACTAACGTGGTGAGAGTGAGCACCGTTTCTCTTGATGCGCCCTGGTGAGGCTGGACCAAGTCAAGGCGAGGCTGAACCAGGTCCAGGTGAGGCTGAACCAGGTCCAGGAGAGGCTAGACCAGGCGAGTTTGAACCAGGTCAGGCGAGGCTGGACCAGGCCCAGGCGAGGTTGAACCAGGTCCACCAGGTGGTGAGGCTGGACCCAGTAGCCAGGGGGGGGGGGGGTGGGGGGGGGCAGTGGGGGGTGGGGGGGGGGGGGGGAGCATAGGTTGGGTAGGGGGGCCACCGTGGGCTGGGTGGGGGGGGGGGTGTGGGTTCCCAGCGTCGTTGGTTGTTTTTTGGGTTGGGGGTTTGCTTGGGGGGGGGCGGGGGGCGGGGGGAGCCTTCCCAGCATGCTACGTGAACAGTCTGGTAGGAACGTCATGTCAACCCTGGGAACTGGCAGATCGCCGCGAGTGCGATCGCTGGCTTGGCGGGAGTCGCCTGAGCGACTGCCACCAGTCTTCCGCTCCGTGCCTGGGACCTGGCGGCGAGCAGGCTCAGCTGCCTAGACCCTGGCTGCACGGTCACCCATGAGCGACCGTACACTCGATACCTCTCGCGAAACAAGCAGCCGAGACGGTCCTGGCGCTGAGGCGGAACCTCTGGTGCCCAGGGAGGAGGAGTACCGGTGTTAGCC
Source organism: Macrobrachium nipponense (assembly GCF_015104395.2). Classification (NCBI taxonomy): domain Eukaryota; kingdom Metazoa; phylum Arthropoda; class Malacostraca; order Decapoda; family Palaemonidae; genus Macrobrachium; species Macrobrachium nipponense. Next base: position 124,925,271 of record NC_087202.1, read on the forward strand.
AGTACCCCTCCGGAGTCCCCGTCTTCTTCCTTGCAGAAGGAGAGACGGCCCGTTCCCAAAGGAACAGGAGGACCAGCGGAAGCCCAAACTGTCCAATCGGAGTGTGGGACAGACCCTTAGAGGTCTCTGAGCGAGACTTCTTAGGGGAGAGGAGCTAACCTCCTTCTTCTTCGGCTGGGGGGCCTTGGAAGTCAAAGGGGAAGGGGTGGCAGAAGACGACGGCGACACCTTCCTCTTCTTCCTGGACTTCCTCTTTGCCAGTTTCCTCAAGACAACTGACAGGTCCTCCATCCAGGATGGAGTTGGGGCAGTTGCGGTAGCAACACGGCCAACTGAACCTGTCCGGAGGGACCTGCGGGAGTAGCAATGGAGAGAACGCTTCCTCGAGGAGGGCTACGAAACTCTTACCTGGCAGGTGAAGCGCCTGCCACCCCCGAGACCGTCGTCTGGGTGGGGCTGAGCGTGCACCTGACAGGCGACAGGCGATACCGTCCTCCGACTCTTCCAAGTTCTTGTTGCGGCTGAAACCTCTCTGAAAGAAAGGGATTAATTAAAAGAGGGCTGGATGGCCCGCCTCCACCGGTCTCTGTGTGCATGGACCCGCAGGAACATCATGTCAACCCTGGGCACCGGACGATTGCTGCGAGAGTGAACGCTGGTTTGGCGAGTCACCCGAGCGACTCCTACCATCTTCCCCTTCGTGCCTGGGTCCTGACATAGTGAGCGTACTCAGCAGTCTGCACCCTGGCTGCACAGTCACCCGTAGGTGACCGTATACTCGGTAACGCTCACAAGCAGGCAGCCTAGACAGTTCCCAGTCCAGAGGTGGAACCTTCAGAACTGGGAGAGGAGATACCAGTGGTGGCCTGTACCTCCATGGTCCCCATCTGCTTCCTCCCCGAGGAAGGAGAGATGGGCCCCATTCCCGGAGGAACTGGAGGACCAGCGGAAGACCCACCTGTCTCACCGGAGCGAGACAGACCCGTAGAAGTCCCGTGACGAGAATTCTTAGGGGGGATACCACCTTCTCTTTTACGGCAAAGCCTTAAAAGTCGAAGGGGAGGAGGTATGAAGATCTGATGATCTCGAAGAGGAGGATGATGTCACTTGACGAGCTCTCTTCCTCTTCGGTTCCTCCGAATTCTGCCAGACTTCTACCATCAGGAGTAGATTAACCTCACAGGGCAGAGCGACAGCTTCGTCCAGTGACATAACTCCCGGGTAGTAGTTGTAATGAATATGATTATCAGTAGGGGATCAGTACACACACTCGAGGATTGGTACGCAACAGGAAGGAGACAAGAAATTACCATAACAACAAAACACGGACAAACCTTGAAGTTCCCTCGGTAATTCCCAAGTGTAAGCGTAATTTCCAGATGAATACATGTCCCGTACAGGATCAATATCACTTACGTTAAATACATATTTCATCCTCACGATAAATACATATCTCGTCCTCATGCAGGTCTGAGCCAATGTTAAAGGGTGAAAGAATGTAAATATGTTGGCATACCTTAGCTGCCGACTCTTAACACAAGTAGAGGGGTGGTTACAAAGGCTATCACAAAAAAGTGGGTTTGTATATTAATTGAAAAACAAGGACAAACCTTTGTTTAGTATTAACCCTCTTACGCCGAAGGGGTATAATAAAAAATCGTCTCCCGTGTGCCGAGGGGGTCTCGGAGTGAGCGCGGAAGCGGAAAAAATATTTTTTCAAAAAATCACAGCGCGCTTAGTTTTTGAGATTAAGAATTCATTTTTGGCTCCTTTTTTTGTCATTGCCTGAAGATTAGTATGCAACCATCAGAAATGAAAAAAAATATAATTATTATATATAAATAATGTAATATATGATTGCGCAAAAACAAAAATGATATTGTTATTTTACAATAAAGTTTTGTACATACTTACCTGGCAGACATATACTTAGCTTACGTCTCTGACGTCACGACAGAATTCAAAACTCGCGGCAAACGCGACAGGTAGGTCAGGTGATCTACCTTACCGCCGCTGGAAGCGGGTGTAAGAACCAACATACCTTTCTTGCCAGATTTTTTCTCTCTTATACGTCTCCTGAGGGGGGAGAGGCTGGGCGGGCCCATCAATCGTATATGTCTGCCAGGTAAGTATGTACAAAACTTTATTGTAAAATAACAATATCATTTTTGTACATGAACTTTCCTGTCAGGACATCCTACTTAGCTGATTGACACCCTTGGTGGAGGGAGTACAAGACAGAAAATAACAAAGAAAAGGTAAACAACACCTGTTGTAGGATAAAAAATAACCTTGGTTCTTACCTGTTTAGGCTGAAGACTTCATAGATACTGTCTATTAGTCTGCATAGCCATAAGAGCTACAGCGAGGGCGTGACCTACAGCTGAAAAGACTCTTTGGGTCTACTAACGGGACTTGATATCCGCTTACTTGGTAGAATCCAAGTCGGATCATGTCAATGGGGGTTCGCCCTCTTCTATGACAGAACCTGTCCACAACCAACGCAGGGAGCTTCAAACCAAATCCGATCACCTAACCAAACTAACGTTATTAGTATTACGAAACTAAAAAAGATGCCTACCTGCATCATTTTTCATACAACCATATGAACTCAATTAACAAAAACAAGGGAAAAAACTACTAAGGATATGTTCCAGCTCCCTGCCCCAGCACCGAATCCGCCGATACGTACGGGCCTAATGCGAAGCACTCGTCATACGTAATACTGACGTCTTTTAGGTAGTGGTTGGCGAATGCTGAATTACATCTCCAGAATGTAGTTTCACCAGATTCTGAAGAGACATATTCTTATTAAAGGCCAAGGAAGTGGCAATGGCTCTCACTTCATGAGCCTTGACTTTTAGGAGCTTGAAATGTTCTTCATTACAAGATCTATGTGCTTCTTTCACAAGACTTCTAATGAAGAAAGACAGCGCATTTTTCGACAATGGTCTGCTGGGGTCCTTTACAGAGCACCATAGTCTGTCCTCAATGCCCTTAAGGGTTTTCTTCTTCTGAAGGCAGTATCTTAAACTCCTAACAGGGCAAAGAGTTCTTTCGGGTTCTTCCCCTACTAGGGAGCAGATAATCCACGAACCTCAAAGCTCCTTGGCCAAGGATTTGAGGGGTTTCATTCTTTGCTAAAAACGAAGGAAGGAAGGAACAAACCACGGAATCTCCTTTGAAACCTACCCTTCCTTCTAGGGCATGAATCTCACTAACCCTTTTAGCGGATGCTAGAGCCATGAGAAATAGAGCTTTCCTCGTAAGATCTTTGAAGGAGGCTAAATGTGGTGGCTCAAACCTAGAGGACCTCAGGAAATGAAGAACCACGTCCAGATTCCAACTTGGAACTTCGTTCGAAGTTTTCTTGGAAGTTTCGAAAGATCTTAATAGATCATGCAGATCTTTGTTATTCGGAATGATCTTAAGTTCCTATGTCTGAACACTGCAGCCAGCATGCTCCGGTATCCTTTGATAGTAGATACTGCCAAACCGCATTTTTCTCTGAGGAAAACTAGGAAATCTGCTATCTGAGTCACAGAGGTACTGGAAGAGGAAAAACTTCTGGTTCCTGCACCACCGGCGAAAGACGTCCCACTATTCGACTGGTAGACTTTAAGGGTCGAAGGTCTTCTAGCTGAGGCGATAGCCTTAGCAGCTTTGTCGAAAACCCCTTCGCTCTGACAAGACTTTTGACAGTCGAAAGCCAGTCAGATTGAGAGCGGGAGGTTTCTGTGATACCTGTCGAAGTGGGGTTGTCTGAGCAAATCTTGTCTTTGTGGAAGTGCTCTTGGAAAGTCCACCAACCATTCCAGTACCTCTGTGAACCAATCTTGGGCGGGCCAGAACGGAGCTACTAGCGTCATTCTTGTCATCTCCGAGATAGCACAAAATTTTTCTTGAGGGTTTGTCCCAGTACTTTGAAGGTGGGAAAGGCGTAGACATCTAGACCTGCCCAATCTAGGAGAAACGCATCCACTGATACTGCTCCTGGGTCTGAGATCGGGGAGCAGTAAAGTTCGATCCTTGTGTTCCTTGCTGTTGCAAGAGGTCGATGTGAGGTCTGCCCCATCTTCTCCACAGGTCTTGGCATACCTCTGAGTGGAAGGTCCACTCGGAAAGTAGGAGTTGATTCTTCCTGCTCAGGAGATCGGCCCTGATGTTCCTTTCTCCCTGTACGAATCTGGTGAGAAGACTGATCTTCCTTGTTTGAGACCACAGCAGAAGATCCCTTGCTGTTTCGTACAGGGAGAAGGAGTGTGTCCCCCCCTGTTTTTTGATGTACGCCAAGGCTGTTGTGTTGTCCGAATTGACCTGAACTACTGCATTTCGGACGTGGGGCTCGAAGGCTTCAATGCCATCCAGACTGCCATCAACTCTTTCTTGTTGATGTGCCTGAGGACACCTGATCCCCCTTCCAGGTGCCTGACACTTCTCTTGTCCCGAGCGTCGCTCCCCAAACCTGCTTCCGACGCGTCGGAAAACAACACTGGTTGGGGTTCGGCATGTAAAGAGACATTCCTTCCACAAACCGAAAGTGTTGTTCCACCACCGAAGGTCCCTCTTGATTCCCCTTGAGATCTTGAAGGAGAACTCCAGATCTAGGGAGAGACGCCTCCAGTTCTGGTATAGGAAGAACTGTAGAGGCCTGAGATGCAACCTTCCTAGAGAAACGAATTGCTCCAACGAGGAGAGTGTCCCAGCAGACTCATCCACTCCCTCGCTGTGCATGCATCTTTCTCTAGGAAGGTCGTTAGTTTCTCGTAGCAACGAGCTATCCTCTCTGGCGACGGAAAAGCCCGAAAACCCAGAGAAGCTATCCGAATCCGAACCCCAAGATAGATCCGCTCTTGACTGGGGATTAATTGAGACTTCTGGAAGTTCACCAGAAGTCCCAGAGAACTTGCCAATGTAAGGGTCTTTTGAAGGTCCTCCAGACATCTTTCTTGAGACTCTGCTCTGATTAGCCAGTCGTCGAGATAAAGCGACACCCTCACATCCCTCCAAATGTAGCCACTGCGCCACGTTTTTCATTAACCCCGTGAAAACTTGGGGTGCAGTCGACAGGCCGAAGCACAAGGCCTTGAATTGGAAGATGTTTCCTCCATCACGAATCGTAGATACTTCCGTGAAGAAGGATGGATCGGCACATGAAAGTAAGCGTCCTGAAGGTCTAGTGACACCATCCAGTCCCCTGGACGAAGAGCCGCTAACACTGAGGAAGTTGTCCCCATGGCGAACTTCCTCTTTTCCACAAAGACGTTCAGGGCGCTTACATCCAAAAACCGGTCTCCATCCTCCTGAGTTCTTCGGAACTAGGAATAGTCTGTTGTAAAAACCCGCAGAGCGGGGATCTTTCACTAGTTCTATAGCCTCCTTCTCTAGCATGAGATCTACTGCTAGAGAAAGGGCTTGATTCATGATGGGGTCCTTGTACTTGGCCACCAACTCCCTCGGAGTTGTCGTCAATGGTGGTCTTGACGAGAAGGGAATGAGGTATCCTTTCTGCTGACAATCGATAGGGACCAATTGTCTGCCCCTTTGTGGGCCCAGACGTCGGCAAATTTCAGTAGTCTGGCACCCACTGATGTCTGGAGTCCTTGATCGCTATTTTCTTCCCTCTGACTGACTAGAGAAGGTTTTACCTCTCTTAAAAGGTCTAGTTCCTCTGGTTGAAGAACCTCTGACAGCGGGTCCTCCTCGAAAGGGCTCCTGCCTCAGAGGAGTCTCTTTCTTGATCTTGGGTTGGAAGACAGAGCGAGGTTTCCTGGCTGCTTGGGCTAACATGTCCTGAGTAGCCTTAGCTGAAAGGGCACTCGAGACATCCTGAATAATTTTCTTGGGGAAAAGAAGAGGAGAGAGTTGAGCATACATAAGAGAGGCCCTTTGTGCATGTGAAACTGCCTTAGTGAGAAACGAACAGTAGACTGACCGCTTCTTAATAACTCCAGCTCCAAACAGTGAGGAGACTTCACTCGAGCCGTCTCTCACTGCTTTGTCCATGCAAGTGAGGACGCAGTTAAGATCTTCAGGAGACAGTGAATCCGGGGTCTGGGTCTTATTAGCCAGAACTCCTAAAGACCAATCAAGGAAGTTGAAAACTTCCAGGACTCGGAACATTCCCTACAGTAGGTGGTCAAGTTCGTTCATCCCCCACGTAGTCTTGGCGGACAGAGGCGGATCGACGAGCAGAATCCACCAATGAAGAGAAGTCCGAGTCCGCAGACGAAGGGAGAGCGAGGCCTAAAGGTTCGCCCGATTCGTACCAGAATCCCAATCTGCCAGTCAGTTTAGACGGAGGGAAAGAGAAAACAGTCTTCCTTTTCTCTTCCTTAGAAAGGAGCCATTCCCCAAAACCTCTAAGCGCCTTCTTCATGGAAACAGTAGGTTTCATCCTTACACAAGATGAAACCTTCGAAGTCTTCGAAGTGGAGAATAAAGAAAGAGGAGAAGGAGGAGCCACAGGAGAAAGGATATCTCCGAACTCTTGCAGGAGCAAATCTGTTAACCTCTTATAGGAGGAAACAGAGGAGTCTTTTGGTCCTTCTTCTTCTGAGGGATCCTGTTCTTCCTGAGCTGAAGAACCCTCATGATCCTTAGAGGCGACGAATATCCTTATAAAAGTCTAAAACTAGAGGAAGTAAGACGTTTACGTCTTGGAGACAAAGCTTCAGAAACGTGCCTACTTGCAAAATCCTTCTTGTCTGAGAGTGCGTTTTCCAGATTCTTGGGAGCCTAAGGAGGATAAGGCGGCTGTCAGGAGCAGAGCGCCTGTTTGAAGAAAAAACTTCTATCAGGCTCTTGGCGCCTATCCAAAGGAGAGCGGCTACCAGGCGAACAGCGCCTGCCATACGAGAATCGGCTACCAGGCTCTTGGCGCCTGAACCGATTAGAGAGGATCTCTGGCGACGAGCGCCTACTAGGTGAGCGCCTACAAGGGGAGAAGCGCCTGCTAGGCTCTCGGCGCCTGACTCGAGGAGAGTGAAAGTCAGGAGAAGAACGCCTGCCAGGAGAAACGCGCGCCTAACAAGCTCTTGACGCCTGTCCGATTTAGGGCGCTTATCAACAGGAGAGTGGAGGCGAGACGAGGTGTGGCTACGAGGTGAGTAGCGCTACTTGGCTTCTTGTTGCCTATTAAGGGGAGAGATTCTGTCTCGAGAAGAGTGTCTAGGGCGAAGATCTCCTACGAGAAGCCTGCTCCTTGTCCGAAGGAGACACAAAAGAATCTGTCTGTCAGGCGACTGACGCTTGGACGACTACCAGCCGGGAATCTTGTAACGAAGAAGAAATCCTCCTGCGAGACTCCGAACGCCCAGAAGAGTGAGCCGCTTCCGTCGCATAGCGAGAGTCGGGAGAGGGGAGCCTGGACTTCTTTACAGGCAGCGAGACGTCCTTCCTACGACGAGAAGTCACGCAAAGAGAGTCAGCCAGAGCCGAAATCTGTGCCTGAAGACTAGCCAACACCCTTGCAGGAGATTTTCCAAAGTCTTGAACAGGTGACGAGGCTCGATCTCTGCTCGAACGATACTCAAGAGATCTCTTCCGTTTCTTCGCGTTCCACCCTCCGGCTACTTCCGAAAAAAACTTTCAGGTGCTGGAGGGAAGGTGCACAGGGAGGTTGTGCCAGGCTCTTTCTTCGAAAAGGGCAGCGAGGCTTGCCGAAGAAGCTCCATTCCTCGTTTAGGAGAGGGCGAAGGCGAAGACGAGAGGCATTTGCGCAAGACTTCTCTCTTGGCGCGATCCAAGGTAGCCTGGGAACGAGTCAACAGGCGCTACCGAGGGTACGCCTGACCGGTGGGGATGCTCCCTAACCTTCCTGCGGCTTTCCGATTCGACTTTCCTCCTCCACTGGGACTGGGAGTCTGGAAGAGGTCTAGGCCTGGAAGCATTAGGGAGCTGATCAGACGCACCCTCCACTGCACTGGGATCACTGCACAATTCACTATTAGAATCACTCTTACCTTCCAAATGTTTAATTTTCCTCTCCATTGCTGCCGAATTTGGTGGCTTTGTCATGGAAGCCACTTCCGAAGGCGCATCTTCGGGCGTTCGATGCATGGGAGCAGGAAGCGGTTGAAACTGACAAAGGAAGCTACGTTCTAAAATATGGATTATCTACATCCAACTCGCTAATACGAGATCTACTACTGCTCCTAGAAGAAGCTTTCCTAACTTTATCTTTTCAAGCTTCCTCAAGTAGGAAGACAAAGACTTCCATTCATCTTCATTCAGCTTTTCACATTCGTTACAAGGGTTATTAAAGGTGCATCATTCCCTCAACACTTCAAACATACTGTGTGAGGGTCTACCGCAGCTTTCGGTAGCCTCACCTTACACTCAGTCATCAACAAACAAACTCTGAACAAACTCTGAACATAGCAGTTTTCTTAGAGTCAACATCAGACATCATGAATCCAAAGAAAAGTCAAATAACGGTCCACAAATCGCGAATGCCAGGCCAAAAGATCAGGTACTTCACCAAAAGTCCGTAGAAACAATCCAGGGCAAAAACGAGCAAAGAATCCAACTGTCAAGAGGTACCGACAACAGGTGTAGTCGACACCAACGACAGAAAAAATCTGGCAAGAAAGGTATGTTGGTTCTTACACCCGCTTCCCAGCGGCGGGTAAGGTAGATCACCTCACTACCTGTCGCGTTTGCCGCGAGTTTTGAATTCTGTCGTGAACGTCAGAGACGTAAGCTAAGTATATGTCTGACAGGAAAGTTCAATGTACAAAAATTTCACATTTAATTGTATTCAAATTGCGCTGTGAGCAAAACGGTTAAAGCTAAAAAGTTATTTTTTGTTGTTGTATTGTACACTAAATTGCGATCATTTTGGTATATAACACATTGTAAAACGATCAAAGCAACACAGAGAAAATATTATCACAAAATGATGCATGAATTCGTAACAAGTGGACATAAAAAAATGTTTTTACAAAAAATCACCATAAATCTAAATATTGTTCTAGAGACTTCCAATTTGTTTCAAAATGAAGCTAAATGATTGAATATTACTATACTGTATGAGTTTTAGCTTAAAATTGCAGTTTTTGACCATTTCGGACGAGTTAAAGTTGATGAAATGTCGAATTTTTTTATATAAATTTTTTATATACAAATATTTCAAAAATGAGAAAAGCTACAGACTTCAACTATTTTTTGTTGTATTCTACATAAAATTGCGCACATTTTCATATATAAAACTCTATGAAACGCCTAATATGAAACGGAGCAAATATAACGAGAATGCGAGGTACGCATTTCAGAGATTTGCGGCGGAGAATTCCGCACGCGGAGGGAAGGAAAGTTTTTTTTTTTTGAATTCACCATAAATCGAAATATTGTGCTAGAGACTTAGAATTTGTTTCAAAATGAAGATAAATGACTGAATATTACTAGACTGTAAGAGTTTTAGCTTACAATTGCGTTTTTCGACTATTTCGGTAGAGTCAAAGTTGACTGAACGTGGTTTTTTTGTTTATCGTGATTTATATGCAAATATTTAGAAAATGAAGAAAAGCTACAACCTTCAATTTTTTTTATTTTTTGTTGTATTTTACATGAAATTGTGCACATTCATATAGTATAAAACGTTTATGTAACGGTGCTAATTTAAAATGGTGCAAACATTACCACAATCGCACAAAAAAATTTCTGATTTTTTTTCGGAAGAGTTACCTCGCGGACGTAAGGAAAATATTTTTTTTCATAAACTCACCATAAATCGACATATTGTGCTAGAGATTTCCAATTTGTTGCAAAATGAAGGGAAATGATTGAATATTACTAGAATATAAGAGTTTTAGTTTACAATTGCGTTTTTCGACCATATTGGTAGAGTCAAAGTTGACCGAAGGTTGAAATTTTTGGTTTTTCACTTATTCGTTATTTATATGAAAATATTTCAAAACTGATAAAAACTACACTCATGAGTATTTTTTTGTTGTATTTACATGAAATTGCGCACATTTTCATATATAATAGTCCATGTAACGGCTAATTTAAAATGGTGCAAAAATTATGTCAAAGTGACAAAATAATTTCTGAGATATGTCTCTGATACTTTTTAGTGCGATAAGAAAGAAAATCGCGCTTGCACGCCTGCGTAATGATGTAAACAAAACAACGCCTTGATCCGTGAGCTCCCAGCATCCCCCAAGGCGCGTGATTCAAAAGTTTTTGGGCTGGTAGGCCAATAAGTATTTTTCTGCGAATTTTTAAAAAAACTTTTTTATGTCGACGTTTAATACGTCTAATCGGCAACCCGGAGACAATTTATCTTGAGCGTTTAATAAGTCCAATTGGCGTAAGAGGGTTAATATCAATCACCGTACGTATATGCATAATTATTTAAATACAAAAAAATAAACCAAAGGATCCACCTGGAAAAAAGATCAACGACCAGTCACCCAGAGCTCACAAACACACGTCTTCATCAGAAGACGGCCGAAAGCAAAGTGGAGTGTTTACATCCGGGCAGGCTAGTCTGCCCCACGGTAGTTACTGCCTAACCACCTTGTTCAAGATTCAACGGCCGTAATTCCAGCAACGCCGAAAGTACATTCCTTATGTTAACCCTTAACGCCAAAGCGGTAAATAAAAAAATGACTCCCGTGTGCTGGAGGGGTTTGAGAGTGAGCGTGTAAGCGGAAAAAATATTTTTTTCAAAAAATCACAGCGCGCTTAAGTTTTCAAGATTAAGAGTTCAACTTTTTTGGCACATTTGGATCCTTTTTTTGCTCATTGCTTGAAGTTTAGTATTGCAACCATCAGAAATGAAAAAAATGATCATTATCATATATAAATAATGCAATATATGATAGCGCAAAAACGAAATTTCATATAATTAATTTGTATTCAAATCGCGCTGTGCGCCAAACGGTTAGAGGTAACAAGTTACTTTTTTTTTCGTTGTAATGTGCACTAAATTGCAATCATTTTGATATATAACACATTGTAAAATGATAAAAGCAACACAGAGAAAATATTATCACAAAATGATGCATGAATTCGTAGCGCGCGGATGTAAAAAAATAATTTTTTAAAAAATTCACCATAAATCGAAATATTGTTATAGAGACTTGCAATTTGTTTCAAAATGAAGGAAAATTATTGAATATTACGATACTGCAAGAGTTTTAGCTTACAAATGCAGTTTTCGACCATTTCGAACGAGTTAAAGTTGACCGAATGTCGAATTTTTGTTTAAATTTTTTTTTTATATGCAAATATAAAAAAAATAAGAAATGCTACAACCTTCCAATAATTTTTGTTATATTGTGCATGTTTTTGCGCACATTTTCATATATAAAACTCTAAAAAAAGCGTAATATGAAAAGGCTCAAATATTAGGAGAATGTGACCTACGCGTTTCCGAGATTTTCGGCCGAGAATCGGCGCGCGGACGGAATAAAAAAATATTTTTTTCAAATATTCACCATAATCGAGATATTGTTCTAGAGACTTGCAATATGTTTTAAATTGAAGATAAATGATTGAATATTACTAGACTGTAAGATTTTTATGTTACAAATGCGTTTTTTTACCATTTCGGTTGAGTCAAAGTTGACTGATCGTAGTTTTTTCGTACTTATCGTACTTTATATGCAAATATTTCAAAAATGATAAATGCTACAACTTCCAATATTTTTTGTTATATTTTGCACGTTTTTTGCGCACATTTCCATATATAAACCTCTAAAAAAAGCGGTATATGAAAAGGCACAAATATTAGGAGAATGTGACCTACGCATTTCCGAGATTTTCGGCCGAGAATCCGCGCGCGGACGGAATAAAAATATTTTTTTCAAATATTCACCATAAATCGAGATATTGTTCTAGAGACTTGCAATATGTTTTAAATTGAAGATAAATGATTGAATATTACTAGACTGTAAGATTTTTATGTTATAAATGCGTTTTTTGACCTTTTCGGTTGAGTCAAAGTTGACCGATTGTAGTTTTTTTCGTACTTATCGTACTTTATATGCAAATATTTCATGAGAAATGCTACAACCTTCCAATATTTTTTCTTTTTTGTTATATTGTGCATGTTTTTGCGCACATTTCCATATCTAAACCTTTTTTTAAAAAAAGCGTAAATATGAAAAGGCTCAAATATTAGGAGAATGTGACCTACGCGTTTCGAGATTTTCGGCTGAGAATCGTCGCGCGGAGGGGAAAAAAATATTTTTTCAAAAATTCACCATAAAATAGAGATATTGTTCTAGAGACTTGCAATATGTTTTAAAATTAAGATAAATGATTGAATATTAACTAGACTGTAAGATTTTTATGTTATAAAAGCGTTTTTTGACCTTTCGGTTGAGTCAAAGTTGACCGATCGTAGTTTTTTTTCGTACTTATCGTACTTTATATGCAAAATAATTTCAAAAAATGAGAAATGTTACAACCTTCCAAATTTTTTTTTATATTGTTCATGGTTTTGCACACATTTCCATATATAAACCACCTTAGCGTAATATGAAAAGGTCAAATATTAGGAGAATGTGACCTACGCGTTTCCGAGATTTTCGGCCGAGAATCGTCGCGCGGAGGGGAAAAAAATATTTTTTCAAAAATTCACCATAAATCGAGATACTGTTCTAGAGACTTGCAATTTGTTTTAAAATGAAGATAAATGATTGAATATTACTAGACTGTAAGATTTTTATGTTATAAATGCGTTTTTGACCTTTTCGGTTGAGTCAAAGTTGACCGATCATAGTTTTTTTCGTACTTATCGTACTTTATATGCAAATATTTCAAAAATGATAAATGCTACAACCTTCCAATATTTTTTTGTTATATTGTGCATGTTTTTGCGCACATTTCCATATATAAAACTATAAAATAAGCGTAATATGAAAAGGCACAAATATTAGGAGATGTGACCTACGCGTTTCGGATATTTTCGGCCGAGAATCGGCACGCAGAAGGAATAAAATATTTTTCTGGGCTCAGCTCGTGTCGCTGCGCGAAATATCCTTTAATCTATTATTTCTAGGGTAAATGTACTAACACATACCAGAGAATAAATAAATAAGAAAAAGGTCAGTATAACTGACTCGCCTCACCCTCCCAGAGAGTGTCGTATGAACACTATGGCGAGTGAGACCACTACCACGAGCCAATGCCAATAGAATTCTCACTACAAAATCCCCCAAGAGGGGAGCCGACCCACAAGAGTGGGCAGCACCTACTACTACTACTCCATCCCATGCTGCCGACTGCTGCGCCTCTGGTGGTCATCCTTTTCAGTTAGCGCACACAATACACACGTGCCATTTTCTTCTCTGTGTTTTTGTGCCCTTTCTTGAGATTTATTACAATGGAGCGTGCAGCCATCGCAGCAGCTAAGTTAAGTACTCAGTGTTTATTGCTATTTGGTTTTTTTCGGCCCTGAGCACGTATTTTTGCCGTTTTTTAGGTAGTATAACGATCTCTAGGTCGGAAGCATGGCAGCATGGGGTTTTCTGCCTCGTGATGGGTACCGTTCTGGGGGTCGCCCATACCCAGAGCATCCCCTGTCTTTGTACGCTCTATTTTATTTTATCCGCCCTTTTTTTTGTTTAGGGTAAGGTCTACACGGTTTTGTCATGGCATGCCATGTCTTTACCTTATGTAGGCTCTTCCATCCAGACCCTAGCCACGGCTCTTAGTATCGGCCTCGGCTAGCTGAGTGGTAGACTTGCCTTCGTTGATCCGTACTCCCTGATTTTTTCCTACTATTTTGTTTTTCTTCTTTCATTTTATTATTCATTTTATTATCTATGTGATATTGTTAGGTTAGTTAGCGTCTGGCTCGCTTAGCCTAGGTTACGGCCTATTGGGGCCTTTATGTTACCGCTGGTCAGCTCGGTTGCTTCCCGATAGCTTCTCGCTGATCAGTTGGTTATGTTTTTAGGCTTAGTTTGTTTGTCCTTATCGCCCCGTGGTCAACTATGTGATCACGAGGCAGCCAGAGCCTGTCCAGTCAACCTTTTCCCCCCTCGTCCCGCTCTTCCATAGAGTCGGGGGGGGTGGCTAGGCCTGCCCATGCTCGCAATCCGCATACCCGAGCCTGCCTCCCTCTCTCCCCCCCAGGCGGAGGGGGTAGAGGACGGGACAGACCCAGACTGGACTCGACCTCTCCGGCTCTCGGTCAACGGTCTGTATGGTAAGGTGGGGGGGACTGGCCTTTCCCCCTCTCCATTACTACTTCGTCGCTCCGTTACTAGCCCGAGTCTGTATGCCCCCGCTCTTTCCCCCACCTTACTAGGGCTCCTTTACCACCGGAGGCCTGGCATCTAGCGGAAGGTGCTAAGTCTACCCCACGGGGTGGACCGGAACATACAGTCGGTCCCTTCTAACCTCTCCGTTCACTGAGTTATCACTCCGCCACGCATGGACTTAGTCCGGTACGTTCGAGCTTTTAGGTTTAAGATGTTAAGTTTATTTTAAGTACCTTAAACCATTCCCCTCCCTTCTTTTTCACGGATACCTCCGGGGTTTATAGCCTATTCAGGCTAGTAAGGGAGGGGCTATGCCCGAATTTTTTCCGAGCTCCGGCATGCAACGGAGTTCTTCTGTCCTTTAGCCTGTAAGTGATATTCTTTAAGATACTCATGTGTCTTCCACTTACAGGCCACCAACTGTGAGCATCCAGGATGCGCCGCCACACTTCAGGACCATGTGGACACGAAGTTTGCCGGTCCCATGCTCCATGCGCGACTCCGCACGGGACATCCAGGTCTGGTACATGAGACGTGTACCATATGTTACGATCTGGTGAGCAGCTTTTAGACGGGGTAAGTATTCCATCTCCGGTAGCTGGTCCGCATCTGTTTTAGTGCTTAAGTTTGCATCAATCACTCTAACTTAAGGAAAATTCAAGGGGCCTTATAGCCCCTAAAGTTTTAAGTTATACTTTAAGTTATCTTTAGTTTTAAGTTATTCTTAAATCTAATCGATACCTCTCTTCCAGGCGCCGGCAGTGAGGGATACCGCACTGGCAACCCTGCGGGCCTGGTCGGCGGTTTCGGGAAGAACGCCGCCAAGGGTATGCCCTACATCCTGGAGAAAAGGTTGGCGTACTAATCTTCCGGAGGCAAGGCGACAGGATACGTCGACCCAGTAGAGGCGGCCCCGACTATCGCCTTCATCCAGCAAAACAGCTGGCTGCCTCATTGACTGACCAAGGCCAGGACATCTCCTCGGAAGTCGCGACGTTGGATATTAATGTAGAACCTATGGTAGGTGTAGACGACCTGTTGGTTGAGGTAGGTAAGGTGGACACCCAAGATACCCTTGGGCGTAACTGTTTCTTCTACTCCTGCAACCTCTCCATCCTTCCAAGGCTTTACGGGTGTGATGAATTGTATACTCCTCCTGACGCTTCGGTTAGACCCAAGTCAAGGGTCCAAGCAGTGAAATCCTTGACAAAGACGTCGTCGTCGTCTAAGAAGACGGCTTCGGCGTCATCCTCCTCTCGTAAGTCTCCGGCTAGGAATCCCGGAGAGACAGATCTAAAGCTTCTGGGTCCGGCTCTAAGTCCCTCGAGGAGTAAATCCTCCAGAGAGAGATCTCACACTCCGGCAGAGTCGTCAGTTCCGCTACCCTTGGCTTCCAATTCAGAGCCACCCCCTACCACCTCCGCAGCAGCTCCGGCTTTGGACTCCAATGCTGGCCTGTTACAACAGGTGGGCGACCTGGTTGGGTCTAAAGAGTAGCATGGAACAAATGATCTCTCGGTTGTCGGATAGGATTACTTCTCAAGACTCCATTATAGCCGGACTGAGCCAAGCTCCTCTAGCCTCTCCTCCACCTTTCAATGCAGGTGGAGCCCAGCTTCCCCCGTATGGACTCTCTACCTCCGTTCTCGATGAACAACCCGTGGGGAGAGTAGCGTCATACGCCCCTTCCAAGACGGACTCTTCTATACCGGACGAATTTGGAACTCGAACGGATAGAGGACTTCGAGTTCTACCGGAAGACCTTCAACCTCCGTTCATCGGCTACGGAAGGCTCACCGCCTCAGCCATGATTCGAGATGATAGGGTACCAAAGGAAGACAGTCCTCTATTCACGTGACCAGGCTCAGAGAGAATGGCTCAGGTGTTTTTTAAAGGACATGATTGTTCTAATACGAAAAATCCAACCTTTCAAGAGTCCCTTTTACGATCTTCACGATGGATGAGAGTACCCCGCTCCCTTTCCTGACAAAAGATCGCGACGTCTACCATTCCAGCGGCCCAGAAGGGGGACCCCATGCCTCAACTGAAGGAAGCAGATCCTACATCTCCGTTACTTCCTTCAGCCGGAGAATTATGGGAAGACTTACCGAACCCACCTTCTCAGCTGGCAAACTCAAAACCGGACTGTGCTATGGAGCAGTTTGGTGAAAAGCTACCCAGGCTTCCAGATAGCCTTATTCAGGCTGAATTTGACGCCAAATCGCGATTAGCCAGATCGATTAATTCTATGGCTGTGACCGAGGTGGCCACCATAGCCTATGGTTTCAGAGCCGCTTTTCAAACTTATGACCAAATCCTGACTCAAACGGTACAGTCAGATATGTTTGAGTTTGCCACTGCTAGGACGAATTGTAGGAAGCATGTCCTACAAGAAGCAACCATTCGGCACGAGCCGAATAGGTTACTCTCGTCGAGCATCTGGGGAGCAGATCTCTTCCAGAAGCGATGGTGAAGGAAGTCCAGTCAGAGGCTACGAGGTTGAACCAGAGCCTTAAGGACCGTTGGGGCCTTACGGCTAAGAGGAGGCAAGACTCTTGCAGCTAGAGGTAAAGGGCAAAGGAAAACCCAGGCGGTTTCCAGCCCTACCAGAAAAAGCAGCCAGCGCGTTTTCTCACAGCAAGTTCCGGCGGTTCCCTTAGTGCAAACAGCCCAGCCTTCCACTTCAAAGGCTCAATCACAGCCAATTTACGTGATCTCCCCTCAGCCTCAGCCCTCCACCTCTTACGCCATCTCTCCAGCTTACAATCAAGCCTTCGAGAGTCAATCTTCACAGAAGTATGAACCGCTCGGGTAAGGGAGGCAGAGGTAAGCGTCCTTCGTGTGGGAGAGGATCGGGAGAGGTCCCTTAATAGGGGAAAACACTTCAGAGGAGGCCGAGGAGGTTACCAGAACCAATGAAGAACTTCAGGTAGGAGGGAGGCTGTTCACTTTCGCCACCGGTGGAACTTCAGCAAGTGGGCTCAGAGCATGTGTCAAAAGGCCTGGGTTGGAGCTGGTTAACGAACCCACTCCATCCAGCCTTTCCGTCAACTTCCTTCCAAAGAACTGACGGAGTATGCGGAGGATCTCCTTCAGAAAGAGCTATAGCGAGAGTCAAAAGATTAAAATTTCAAGGTCGCTTGTTCAGCGTGCCAAAGAAAGGCTCACAAAAAAGAAGAGTAATCTTAGACTTGTCCCGCTTAACTTAGCCATTCGCTGCGACAAGTTCAAGATGCTCACGATCTCGCAGGTGCGGACCTTACTTCCCCGTGGGGGCCGTCACCACCTCTATCGATCTTACAGACGCTTACTTATCATATCCTTATTGCAAGACACTTCCGTCCTTATCTAGGCTTCAAGATAGGAGACCAGACATTCTCCTTCAAGGTAGTTCCTTTCGGGCTCAACGTAGCACCCAGAGTGTTTACGAAGCTGGCGGAAGTAGTTGTTCAACAACTCAGATCGCAAGGGTTATGGTAGTAGCGTATCTCGACGATTGGTTGATCTGGGCTTCAACAGTCGAGGAATGCAACAAAGCAACACTGAAAGTGATTCAGTTCCTGGAATATCTAGGCTTCAAGATAAACAGGACCAAATCAAGACTCACTCCAGAGTCAACTTTCAGTGGCTAGGCATTCAATGGCAATCTATCCTCCCATACTCTGTCGATTCCATCGTCCAAGAGGAAGGAAATAGCAAAGTCAGTCAAGCAATTTCTGAGTCACAAACTGGCTTCAAGAAGATCTCAGGAAAGGATCCTGGGTTCCTCTCCAGTTTGCATCAGTGACGAACATCTTAAATGAAAGCCAAACTGAAAGACCTAACCAGAACTGGCGCTCGAGCAAATACAGGTCCAGGACAAATTGTCATCCCGATCTAAAGAAATCGACTTCGGCCTGTGGGCCGAAAGTCAGAACTATCGGTAGCCCCTTCAGTTTCCCTCTGATTCCAAGAATCGCTTCGGCCGCGAAAGTCAAGAACCTATCGGTGCAGCCCCTCTCCTCCCTCCAGGGATCACTCCACACAGAC
>NC_087202.1:124944021-125012138 GCF_015104395.2 Macrobrachium nipponense
TGGAACTGCTCCTCATCAAACTTCTTTGAGAAGATTTATGGGGGAATTCTTTGTTTCTCTTGGCCCTAAATGTCCAAGAAGGCAAAGTAAATTTTTTGGTGCATTGGAATCTCGCATCAGATTCTATGGAGACTCGGCTATGGGTTCTTGCCAGCATAGTATGTCTGGTAAAAGAACTAAAACCCTCTATTCCTGACTCAACGCTTTCAGATAGAGGTTTCGTTGTCCAGGCAGGGTACTTACGTTTTTATCTACAGAAGAAGGAATGGTTTAAACGTTTGATTACAGAGTCTTTGGGATGCGATGAGGGCTCGAAATGCTTCCCAGAAGGTGTTCAGAGGGATACAATAAAGAGCTAGAAATCAGGAGTCCTCCCAATTTCCGCTCTGAGTCTCCTTCGACTTCCAAGCTCCTTTCCTTCCTTCAGACAAGGATAGGGAAGATTCTGCAATGAGGAACTTCATCAACAAGTAAGAAGAGATCTCGTTAGCAACGGAAGGATTCAAGAAGGATCCTCCTCGGAGGAAGACTCTTCTCTCTCTTACTGTTAGATATCCTATCGTCTAATGGATGTAGCTGACTACAATCACCTCCCCTTGCCGGAGAGGCCAAAAGCTCAAAGTGGAAGAATTTCTTCCACCCTTCTCCAGTCTCCTGATAAACTATTGTGGAGGTTCAGGACTTTCGGATAATGTAGCGCCAACCAGGCGCCAAATGCCAAAACAGGCGTAAAAAACGCCAGAGGCAGACAGTTTCAAGGAACACTGTCATTGTCTGATGAAGAGAAAGAGGGGGCCTCCAACCTAGCGCAGATGCGCTAGAGGCGAACAAATCGGACAGATAAGAGTGTCCGATGTGGACATCGCCAGACATCCTTGAGACTCTACCAAGCTCGAAGCTCCAGCAAATAGTGCCAGTCTGGAGCCAGGCGCGAAGCTACTTCCAGGCGCGAGGCGCCAGGCCCCAGGCAGGTGCAAGGCGCCAGCCAGGCGTGAGGCGCCAGCCAGGCTCTAGGCTTCATCCAGAAGAGATCCATTTCAAAGAAAGCCCTGGTCTTCTTTGAAACAAGTGTGATCGCTAAAGCACTTCATGAGTAACTTGATGATTCCTTCAAACAGCTGAGAATTAAAAGCGCATGAAGTGCGAGCTTTTATGAATTCTTGTTCGTTCCATAACAATATGTCATGAGGACATATTAGCTGTCACTTACGGGAGATGGAACTCTGTGTTGACTTCCCATTACACGAAGGAGGTCAAGTTGACGTACGAGAGATCCTTCTCTCTTGGTTATACGTGTCTACGGATACGTTGCTGGGATAGGGAGCTGACACTGATCCTTAATTAGTCAGTTAATTTTTATTTTAACATAGTGTTTTTTCTTTGCGTTGTTTGAAAGGAGTTTGGGGATAACTCTTTTTAAATTAAGCACAAACCCTCATGTTAGGATCAGGTGATCGGGATCGGTGTTGTGCTCCTTATTATGCCACTAGGCATAGGTGTATTGTCATGTAAGTGGATAAGACCCCATTGACAAATGACCATTAGATTCTGTCGAGTAAGTGGATAAGACCCCATTGACAGATCTACAAGAACTCTTAGCCATAGGTCACATCCTCGCTGAGGCTCTTGAGACGAATCAGACTCCTAGCAATAGCTAGGAAGTCAACCCTTCATCTAAACACATAGGAACCAAGGTTTTATGAAAAGCAGCCAGAGCATCCTTAATTTCTGCCGTTGTCTTAGCGTCATCATCCTCCTCCTCGCTGCTGCTAGAGAACTCTTCTTGAACAACGTTATGTTGCATGGCCTCCAACTCCTTCAGGTCATCCATCATAAGCTCCTCTTGGTGCTCCTCAAGAAGGTCATTGATGTCGTCCTCATTGACGACCAGCCGCATGGGCTTGCCGAGTGCAATGATCTCGTCAAGATCTGGTTGCGAAACAGTTTCAGGATCGTCAACTGTTCCTAAATCTGCAGCACCAGCTTCGCCCACGTCGAATCCCTCGAAGTTTCAGGCGGATACGGCATCAGGCCAGAGTTTCTTCCACGAAGAATTCAAGGTTTGCTTCGAAACCTCCTGCCAAGCTTGATCGATGAGTCGGATGCATATGACAACATCAAAATGCTCCTTCCAAAATTCACGCAAGGTGAGGTTTGTGGTATCGGTGATGTCGAAACATCTCTTGAAAAGATGTTTCATATACAGCTTCTTGAAGTTCGATATTACTTGCTGGTCCATGGGCTGGAGGAGAAGGGTGGTGTTAGGCGGAAGATAAAGAACCTTGATAAACAAATACTCCGCTAGGATATCTTCCTCGAGGCCAGGAGGGTGAGCAGGGGCATTGTCCAACACCAGCAGACATTTCAGAGGGAGGCGCTTCTCTTCCAAGAATTTCTTCACTGTCAGGCCGAAACACAGATTTACCCACTCAGTGAACAAAAGTCTCATTACCCAGGCTTTCGCATTAGCCCTCCACATCACTGAAAGCTTCTCCTTAAGCACTTTGTGGGCCTTGAAGGCTCGAGGAGGCTCCGAATGATACACAAGTAGGGGCTTCACCTTGCAATCCCCACTGGCGTTTGAACAAAGTGCGAGCGTAAGCCTGTCTTTCATAGGCTTATGCCCAGGTAGCTACTTCTCTTCCTCCGTGATGTACGTCCGATGAGGCATTTTTTTCCAAGGCCAGCCTCATCACAGTTGAAGACTTGCTGAGAACTGTAGCCTTTGTTGAGCGTCATCTCGTCAAATGTCTTAATAAAGGCTTCAGCCGCCTTTGTGCCCGAGCTGGCCGCCTCCCCCCACCCATGAGAAGCCTTGAACTCTGGGGTTGGCGTCGATGTCCCTTCTCCTCCGTCGTCTTCGGCCTGGGCAATCAAATAGACGAAAATAGCGCTGGCCTTGTGGCAGATTGCCGTCTCTGCTTTCGTATCGCCAGCGATTTCTTTGTCTTTTATCCAGACAAGAAGCAGCCTTTCCATCTCATCGTGCACGTGGCTCCTCTTGCTGAACAAAATAGTCACGCCCTTGGAAGGTTTAGCTGCTTTGATGACGTCCTTCTGCTTAAGGATGGTGCCTATTGTCGACGGATTTCGACCGTATTACTTGGCAATCACACTCAATTGCATACCAGCTTCATATTTTTTAATGATCTCCATCTTTGTCTCCAAGGAAAGCATCCTCTTCTTTCCTACTTCAACTTTCTTGGGACCCATGACTACATATATACTGTACATAATTAAGTTGTGTAGTACGTATACGTATGAAGTAAGTTCTCACATAATACGATAAAGTAGTACTACAACGAAATCACTAGCGAATTTACGTTAATAAACGTTAATAATGGGAGAGATGCTGACCAATAGGAGAGAAGGATCTTATGGCAGTGACTAGCATCAGGAACCAATGGGAGAGCGGGAGGATGGTGGCGAGTCTACTCAGTTGGCGGCGTGCGAGTTTTAAAATTGTTATCGGTGGTCCGGGTGAATCTCGGACTTTACAGCAACAACCTTTCGTATCTTGAACAATTTTCGTATGTAGAGCCACAAAAATCTTCGTATTTGCTTTCGTATCTCGAGTTTTTCTTAAGTTGAGCCTATCGTATCTCGAGGTACCATTGTACTCTCCTATACACTACAGGTGCACCTTCATACTCCTTGTAACTCAATAGCAGGCATTTAAAACAAAGAAGAAGAACACTATTTCCTCCTTGCATTTCAAGCTATGACCTTGACATGTGTCCTGCAACATTGTCAGTTGAAGATTCATAGAAATAGAGTATCTCTTAATTGGTTTGGTATGACGTACGTAAATTACGTTATTATGTCAGAGGATATTTGCCTCTTGGAAATCTGTAGTTTTGATTTTCACACTTAGTATTTTATTTGAATATTATGTATATTTATTTGATAAACACTTAGTATTTTATTTGAATATTATAATAATTTGATATGAGATGCATCCTGGTCCATTCTCAATTATCTGAAAAAAGTACCAGGATTATAACAATCTTATGATCAATAATTTGATGGATCTTGTATATAGTATTGAATGAATGCAAGGGCACCACCCATTAACCCCTCACTAGAGAAACACGAGATATCTTGTGATCAATGTTCTAAAAATTTTGGACTTACCACAAGATATGTTGAAAAAATGTTAAATGCTAATAGTATGTATAGGACTAATACAAGATGATGTCTCGTAATCCACTGTTGTTTATTTGAGATATCTCATACTATATCATACGTTTGGCAGTAGCACTTAATGCTGGAAGTCATGAGTTATCGAGAATTACCGTTTTGTTTTTTTTCACGCAGACTACGCGTCATTAGTAGCATTTAATAGTCATCCTGATTGTTTGTTTGTTTTTTTCTCTTTTTGCCTGTTTTTAGGTAAGCTTGGTTGTTTTATTTGTCATCTTAGACTGGTGCTATGTTATATTATTGATTTATTACAATGCTGTTGTGTCTTTTGTTAGCTAATCCCTTGGCTATTTTGTGATACGTCGAGTAACTAGCAATCTTGAGAGTTTGTTTACGGTATTCGTTTTATATCTTCTTTTTGCTTTTTTTTTAAATTTAAGTTTGGTTGTTTTATTTTTCATCTTAGACTGTTTATAAGTTATATTATTGATTTATTACACTGATGTCATGTCTTTTGTTAGGCTCTTGACCATTTTGTTGTATGTTGAGTATAACTTTTTTTTATGCCAAATATGCACCATTACTAGATCTCCAGTGGTGACTTTGAGAATCTGTTTGTTTTGTTTCTTCTTTTCTCTTGTTTTTTATTCAATGCCTATTTTCAAAATTGCTAAAACTTAAGTAGTAATGAGATATCTCGTGATAGACCAAAATCGGTATAGTACAGTGGTCCCCCGCATTCGCGGGGGATGCGTACAAGACCCCCATGAACAGTTAGAACCTGCGAATAGTTGAAACCCCTATAAAAATGCTTAGAACCTCCTATTTTATTAGTTAAAACTCAAGAAAAACCCATTAAAAATTTTTATACCTGGTTTTTTTAAATAGATTAAGAAAAAACAGGAATTTGTGGATGTTTCTCATAGAAAAATACTGTGAATAGGCGAATTTTCCGCGAATAATGGGGGAAATATTCCAGAGAGAAATCCGTGAATGTGTGAGTCTGCAAATCTGGAGATTGCAAATACGGGGGGTCCACTGTAATTTGTACCAGATAATTTGTTGATGGCCATAAAAAAGTCTCAAATTGAGTTTCTAAAAATCAATATTTTACATGAAATAATTATAATTTTCTGTTGAAATTAAGATGTAAATTGTCTAAACAACTTATATTTTCAATTAATCAAATAAAATAACTGGAATCTTTTGACACCTTATGTTAAAAAGAATAGGTCCTTTAAGGGGTTAATATATGTTTTATGTGAATTATTGTTCATTTAATTTTCTGCATGGTCTTCTAGAAATGTTTTGTGACTTTTTTGTCAAAGCAGATATTTTTGTTGATAATTAGATTTTCTGATCATAAGATAGAACATACTAAGCTTTAATGGTTGCAAGTGTGGAAATGCTTAGATATTTTAGGATGGTCTCAGCAGCACTCCAATATACAGGCAGTCCCCGGTTATCGGCGATCTGGTTTTATGGCGCTTGTCTACCGCCATAACGGGCCGAGTTCCAGGTATCGGTGCCATAAGGAGCCTTATGGTGCCATAAGGGTGCTTATGGCAACGACAACTGGTTATTGGCACACCCCTGGGAACGGCACCCCAGCCAATAACCGGGGACTGCCTGTATTTATGATTGTGTGTTTTCATTATTTGTATGTAATTCCAATTTCCATGTGAAACTGATTTTCTTCCAGGTAGTAGTTCAAGATGGAGTGCAGGAGCTCTCTTATGCACTTGACGAAGGGCTTATAGAATTTGGGACAGCCATTGATGATGGAGATTACATTAGGGCAATGAGTTATCTCGAGGTTAGTGGTTTAGATTTAGATTTGTATTTGTTTTAGAATAAACCTATTAGCAGTCAGTTCACTGTTCACTGTTGTTTAAAAATCCCCGGATATTTTGTTTTTATCTCTTGTCATTTTGACAGACTACCTTTATTTTTTCATCTTTCATTCATTTTCGTGACATACCGGCAATTTGTATTTCACTTGTTTAAAATATTGGCACTTGTGTAGTTTTCTTGATTTCAAAAGACTGAGGGAGTTAAAATAACCAGATGGATAGTTTTCACCCTTGATGTTATCAGTAAGTTGTAGCTGTATTGTATAATGTGTAATAGCTAACTGGTATATGACAGGCCTGTTAGTATTTTTTTCTTAGAAGTTAGCTTTTGTCTGTTTCTTGGTAACTTTTGGTTTTCTTTCATATTTTAGGATTAAGTTTCCCCTTAGGTTTACTTTTTGTTGTTCCACTTTTCTTCTTCTACCTTCTTATTTTTTTACACTAGACTAACAAACTAGCTGCAGTGGTGATCATTTTTTAAATGTTTGTATTCTGTACCTTTGGAGTCTGTCTGTAGTTACCTATAAAAGTAGCATGTTGATTAACTTTAGTTTATTGTGTACTATTTTGAACTGGTGTTAATGTTTCAAATTGTGGTATAATTTTTTTTCTAATTTACTAATGGATATCAATTATGTCTCCTTGCTGCTCATAATTGATATGGACACAAGTTACAATTAAACATTTTAACAGTGTAAGCATAATACCATGTTTCACTTATAGTGCATAGTCCAGTAATTGTTTTGTTTATATTTGTGTATGTTTTATGGTTTGTGAATTTGTGGTATTTTTGACTGTTATTACAATTGGCATTTGACCTCCTCTGCTTTGGAATTTTTTTGTGAGACTCCTGATTTGTCTGTTTAGGTGAAGGGTTACTGGTCTTATATTAATGTTCTGAAACCAGTCTCCTCCCTTAGCTGTCTTTACCAGACATGACACACTATTGATTTGTTGCCTTCTTTGCTTGCTGTTTTGTCTGTTGGAGCTATTTATGCTGCTGTGGCAATTCATTCAGCTGTTGGAGTAGCTCTTTCACTTGCTCTTATTAGTGTTGGGCTTTATCCATGACTTATTTGAGTAATGCTCTCAGTTTGTCAACATGTTGCTGTAAGTTCCACAATCTCTGATGTCAGATCCAATGTTCTCCCAGTTGCAGGAAAATTTTTTGCTTTGATGTCAGGCCATCTGTTGAGTGATCACTTCTTTGCTGCATGCTTTCCATCCTGTAGGATTCTTGACTGTACCAGTTGCTGCCATACTTTTCTCTCCCATTGCAATGCTTCTCACTTCTGCTATTTGAGTTGTTGCTGCTGTTGCAGTAACATCTTATTTGTTGCAATAACATGTTATTTGTGGTATTGACAATTTTGATAAAGTTGGCTCCTTCTGTATCATCTTCAGAATGTACAGTATTCCCAGCACTTCCTACTTTGTCTGTGTTTGCATTACATCTTTCACCTGCGATATACCGGGTAATTAGCTGCGACTGTATATTGCTTGAATTTTCTTGTATTTGGTGTCTTCTAATGTTACTTCCATTCCTGACTTCGGTTTTACTCTTGTTGAAGTGCCAGTTCCAGTTTCCGTTGTTCAACTGCTTCAGACTCTAACTCAGATTAAAATTGAAGAATATATAATAAAGCTCCTCAACATTCTTCATCCTGCTCTGCCTTCTGCTTTGTTAAAGGTGGAAGTCAGAAGCCTTCAACCCTTTGCAGCATTTTAATCATGCCTTTTATAGGGCGGAGCTGTGAAAATAATCACTTCCATCATATTGGATGTAGTAAGTAGGTTATTGGGGTTGTAATTAGCTATGACAAGAACAAATCATGACTTCACCTTTACCAACAAGCTACCTGTCTGTTTCAAGACAGTAAGGCTTTTTATCTTGACCTCTTGTTAGATCTAGAACGTTTGGATCTTTACTTACTTCAGTCCACATGCCACCGGTTCAAAAGGTTCAGATATCACAATGGACAGAAATGACAAGAGTCTCTCCATATAAATAGCTCTACACTGGGTATTGTACAATAGTGGGTTTACAAATACCACAAAAGAGAATTGATTTATTAATAGAAACCCATCACTTCTCAAAAATATTTTTTAGTGTATCTTCTTTAGGTAAGATTATTTTTCTTTATTCTTTGACCTGAAGGACTTATCTATTTTCATTTCACAATGCCAGGAATACTGAGGGATGTCAAATATCACCAGTACTTTTAACACCAGCTAGAAATGGCATGCTGTCCATTATGGTGTAGAACTTATGTAAATTACTCTAGCTTTGTACTAGGATTATAGTATACCCTTTTAATTCTCACACAAATGAAATTGACCACTTTCCAGCTGTAGTTTAGGACTGGAAATGAGTTGCCAAGCCTTGCTTTGGGTAAAATTGTCCAGATTAGGGCTACTGAAAACTGAAGTAACTTTTGTGAAAAATGGGCAAATTTTTTTGTTATTTATGATTTTTCATTAATTACTTAATCTTCTGTCTGTTTTTAACATCACTAGGAAGTACTTTTTTTATTTGAAAAAAAAATGATCCAAGTCAAATTTTTGGTGACCCTTGATTTATCATTTAAAGATACAGTTGACCCTCGGTATTTATGAAGGATGTGTGCCACAACCCTTCATGAATAGCTAAAATTTGCAAATACTTTGAACTATTCTAAAGATATTTATAACCACCTGTTTTGATCGTCCAAACATGATGAAACCCTCTAAAAACACTTATACCCGAGTATGAAAAATACTGCAAATAGGCGAATTTTCCTTGAATAATGTGTTGATATATAAGTTCCATACAAAAATTCATGAATAGGCGAGTCCACGAATCTGAAACTGTATGTGGAAAAGTTGAAAAGGAAAATGTTTAAATAGTTTGAGATTATTTTTTTGTTCAGTTGTTGACCTTGATTACAATCAGAGTACGTATTATGGAAAAAATTATGATTCTCAAAGTATGATTACTGAAATCTGACTAATTTATTTTACTTACCTTTTAGTCACTACCTCTAACTGCTGAAGCAGAGACAATGTGGCGCACTTTAGCGCGCCTTACTTTGGAAGGACGCCATCTCTACATAGCCGAGAGATGCTATGCTGCTTTGGGTGATGTTTCTAAAGTGAGATTCCTTCAGGGAGTAAACAAAATACGTGAACAAGTACAGGAAGCTACAGGTAACTATGGAAGATATTATGTGTCTAGTAATGATAGGTTAGATAATATATACCTCAATCTTATGCAATTCGAGCTGCGCGAATTCACAATATATACAGTATTACCTCAATCTTACATGCAAAAGCCATCATTAACAGAAACTCAGTGATTTATGACGCTTATAGCTCAGATATCCCATCAATGGCACCTCTGTTAGGTATGTTATGGTGCCATAACTCTATTATTGGGGCTTTATGGTGCAGATAACTGGAACTCGGTGCATTATGGCAGCATAAATCACCGATTTTATGGCACCCGACAAGTTCCATAAAACCGGCTCGCCGTTAACCGAGTCCTCCGATAACTCAGGGGCTGCCTGTAGTGAGAACTTTTCATTTGAACGTAACCAATTGTCATATATGAGTTTTTCACAGAATTCTTCTTCTTTCTCTGCATCTCTTCCCACTTCTACATAGGACCGATTTTTTTTACCACTTTCCTCCACCTGGCTCAGTCAAACATATCGTCCTCTGACAATTGTTTGTCTTGCAGATCTTTAATTACATCCATCCACCTTCTCTCTCTCTCTCTCTCTCTACATATGATTCATCCTTGCTCATCACATGGCCGTACCAATGCAGTTTTTCACAAACATTTTTGAATCCTCAAGAAACTCTGCAAAAGTGTTTGTTTAATTTTTTATGTAATTTATGGGTTTTCAAGCATTGATATGTGAATTAAATATACAATCAAAAGAAAATGAAAAATGGGATTTGGAAGAAAAAAAACCCTAGTAAATATCAAGCAAAACCCAAACTATTGTGCTCATATGCGAAAAAGATGAATAAAAGAATAGAAAGAAATGAAGGGAGATTAACGAATGAAAAAAAGGAAATATGCAACATATTGGCAGAAAGATATAAGAGAGAATTTACCCCTAGAATTTATAATGAAGATAATGATACAGAAATAAGGGATGAAAATAGTGAATATTTATCAGACATAGATATTAATGAAGCCGATATTGTGTAGGCTATTAATGAAATTAAAAATGGATCAGCAGCTGGGCCTGATGGTGTCCCTGCTATTTTGTTAAAGAAAGTAGTTCATTCTATCGCAAAGCCCCTTGCAGTATTATTAAGGCAAAGTGTAGATACAGGCAAGATTTATGATGAGCATAAATTAGCATATATTACCCCTACTTTTAAAAGTGGATCAAGACTAGAGGCAAGTAATTATAGGTCTGTGAGTCTAACATCACATATGGAAGTGTATGAAAGGGTAATGAAGAAAAATATTATGAAGCATTTAATAAAAAATAATTTGTTTAATACAGGACAACATGGTTTTGTACCCGGAAAAATACACAAACCCAACTGTTAGTCCACCATGAAAACATATATAAGGGATTTTGACGAAGGAAAAATCTATTTCTGGGCAAGGACCTGAGTCGCCCAGTGAAATGTCCCTTTAGCACACATCTCTAAGGTATAAATATTGCTATAATACCAGAGAAAAAAGCTAATATGGAAATGCCAGAGTATTCTGGCTCGCTCACCTTATTTAAGGTGTCGGTATGGTTTCTGGGGCGAGTGAAACCACTGCCAGAGGTCCTTTGCCATTTAGATTCATCCCTCTTCAATATCCCTCATCTACAGAGGAGCCGATCTAAGGCCCACTACCCGCTACCGTTACGGCTAGCGCCTCTGACGTCATTCCTGCAGATAGCACCCAAGCTTGGGCCAAGAAAGGGTGGGATAAAAGGAAAGGGTGGGATTTCACTGGGCGACACAGGTCCTTGTCCAGAAATAGATTTTTCCTTGGTCAAAATCCCTTTTCTGGGCTCAGCCTGTGTCGCTCCGTGAAATAGTACCAGAGAAACGGCCATACAAGCTTGGAAAAGGAAGCACATAAGTAAAAATATAGGATAATCAAAACCAATTAAGGTTAATTGCTATAATTTAAATATAAGGTTACAGAACAAGTAACAACAGAGCAATTGGAACCTTAATGCTAATTCAACATATAAAACATAACAGATACTTAAAAGTACATAATAAGGTTTTAAATGCAAATTGTGACTAATCCTAGATACAAACAAAAGGGAATATCACAAGTATATACAATATGTGGCATCCAAGGTACAATATGGCTACATTGACGACTGAGCTACGGCAAGAATGCAAGCGAGGCAGGTAGGAAAGAGAGATATAAATAAAGTAAACTACTTACTACTAAGTTAAGCACTGCTGGAAATTTAAGGGCTTCTAAGGACTTAGGATAATGGCGTTTGAATACTGTCGGAGATTTCCAGCCTGTGTACTTCTTCAGATCATCAAAATTCATGTGTTGAAAATTATTATAATAGGGTAGCTATGCCCTAACATCATGTACCCGTGGGAAGACTGCGGGTTGGCTTGTTTTATAAAGTATAAAATCTGTTGTCTAATTCCTTTTAAGGAAATGGTGCCTCCCTTTTCCCTAATAAATAAAGGGCCTGAAGATCTTAGGGCAGTTCTACTTAGATATGCTTTTAGTGAAGTAACTGGACATAAGGACGGGTCCTGTGGAAGTGGGAGAATTTTCCATGGGGCACATCTATCCTCTGGGTCCTCATTCTTAGCTAGAAATTGACGATCTGGAGAAAGTAACACTTCTCCTGAAGGGAGAAACTCTATATGACCTGATTCTCTAGATAGAGCCGACAGATCGGAAATTCTGGCTCCTGAGGCCAGACTTAACAGGAATAATGTTTTCCCCAGGAGAGCTATATAATCACATGAGTCATTATTAGTGTCCGAAGCCAATTTAAGGACATCATTTAAGAACCATGACACAGACTTGTGCCTCTCAGATGGTCTGAGTCTAGCACAAGCCTTGGGGATAGATGAAAAATATGAATCTGTTAGATCTATTTTGAATCCAAACTGGAAGATCTTCTTAAGGGCAGACTTAGTAGTAGTAATAGTACTAGCTGCTAAACCTTTCTCAAATAGTGTCCTGAAAAAGGATATGGCCAGATTCGTGGTCATGGTTTGTGCATTAGAGTCCCTCAAGAATACAGCTAGTTTTTTAAGTGCTGAATCATATTGACGCAACTTCGATTCCCGTTTATCAGATTCTAAGAATAAGATGTTCTGGGGATCAATATTAGCATCCCTTTGTGCCGCAAACTTCATGAAGTCCATAAAGTTAGGGCTTTCTGAATTCCTGAGGAAGCGAACACAGTCCGCGTTTGCACTAGTTGTGATAGTTTGGGATTGGGAATCCATTGAGGTCGGAGTCCCAATTCCAGTAGAAGTGGGAACCAATTGCTCTTGGGCCAATTGGGGGCTACTAGAGCAATGTGGCCTTTGAACGTCCTGAGTTTGTTTAGGACTTTCAAGAGAAGATTCACTGGAGGAAAGAGGTAAATCTTCTTCCACACATTCCAGTCTATAGCCATAGCGTCCGTGGCATAAGCCAGAGGGTCCAGGTTGGGGGCCACATAACAAGGGAGTTTGTGGTTCGACTCGGTGGCGAAGATATCTACCTGAAGCCCCGGTACTAGTTGACAGACCCAACTGAATGACTCCTTGTACAGGGACCACTCTGACTCCAGCGGAACTGAGCGTGATAGCGCATCCACTACCACGTTTCTTACGCCCGCTAGATGAAGTGGGGGGCGGGAGACAGGTTGACCATTTTGTTTATCGTGTCTGCTAGTGAAAATATGGCTATCATGACATGGTTCACGTGGCTCGACTTGGAGCCTCCCCTGTTGATGCAGTGTACTACTACTGCACTGTCCAGCACCAGCTTGATATGAAATTTCTTGGATGGATGAAGCTTTTTCAGGGTGAGGAACACTGCCATAGCTTCCAGTACATTGATATGAAGCTGGCGGAATGGAAGGGCCCAGGTTCCCTGTACCTTTTTGTACTGTGAGTAGCCGCCCCAGCTGCTTAGTGATGCATCTGTGTGGATCACTAAGGCTGGCGGAGGGAATTGGAGCGGAATTGTCTTTGACAAATTCTTGATCTCCGTCCACGGGCGGAGTCTCTTTCGTAAGATCGCTGGGATAGGGGCTAGTTTGTCCCGGCCTCTCTTGTTTACTCTTGAACGCCAAACCCAGTTTATGTCCTTTAGTTTGGCTTTCAGAAGAACATCCGTTACTTAAGCAAATTGGAGAGAACCTAAGATTCTTTCTTGGTTCCTCTGGGACGTCTGCTTGCACTTGAGAAATTGTCTGGTTGCTTTGGCTATTTCTCTCCTCTTCAACGGCAGAATTGATAGAATGTGGGAGTTTAAGTCCCATTGAATCCTTAGCCACTGGAAGCGGAACTCCGGTGTTAGCCGGGACTTGGTTCTGTTTATCTGGAAGCCTAGATGTTCCAGAAACCGGATTACTTTGACCGTTGCTTTGCAACATGCTTCAATGCTTGTGGCCCACACGAGCCAATTGTCCAGATAAGCTACTAGCATTATTCCTTGAGACCTTAGTTCTTGAACAACTGTCTCCACCAGTTTTGTAAATATCTTGGGGGCTACGTTGAGCCCAAATGGCATTACAGTGGACCCCCCGTATTCGCGTTCTCCAGATTCGCGGACTCACACATTCGCGGATTTCTCTAGGGAACGTTTCCCTGCATTATTCGCGGAAAATTCGCGCATTCGCGGTATTTTTCTATGATAAATATCCACAAATTCCTGGTTTTTTTTTGATGAATTTCATCATAAAATGCACTTTTTGTGATAAAACTTAAAAAACCAAGTATGAAAATTTTTAGTGGGTTTTTCTTGAGTTTTAACTAACAAAATAGGCTGTTTTTAGCATTTTCATAGGGGTTCCAAACATTCGCGGATTCTAACTATTCACGGGGGGGTCTGGTACGCATCCCCCGCGAATACAGGGGGACCACTGTACTTTGAAAGAGTAGGCCTGCTTTCCTAGTCTGAAGCCTAGAAACGGGCGGAAGTGTCTTGCTACTGGAACATGATAGTAGGCATCTGTAAGATCTATAGAGGTGGTGACGGCCCCACAGGGAAGTAAGGTCCGCACCTGTGAAACAGTCAGCATCCGGAACTTGTCGCAACGAATGAATAAGTAGACAGGACAAGTCTAGAATTATTCTTCGCTTGTTTGAGCCTTTCTTTTGCACGCTGAACAAGTGACCTTGAAATTTTAAATGCTTGACTCTTGACACTACTCCTTTTTGAAGGAGTTCCTGAGAGTATTCTACCAATTCCGCTGTTGGTTGCTGATAAAAGGTGTTGGATGGAGGGGGACCTTTGAGCCAACTCCATCCTAGACCTTTGGACACAATGCTTAGGGCCCATTTTCTGAACCTTCAACGGTGACGAAAGAGGAACAGCCTCCCTCCTACCTAGGGATTCTCACTGGTTTGAGGAAGGGCGTGCACCACGTCCTCCTCGGGAACCCTTGCCTAGGTTGGAGGCTCTTCCGCCGCCCCATTGACGGAAGGCGCCTCTAGCTCTGGTACCCCTGCCAAACCTGTTGAAGGTCTGAAAGGACTGGCTTTCAAACACTGGGTTGTAGGCGGGAGACAGTGTAGGAGGTCGAAGCCTGTGCCTGTTGCGGCGATTGTGTCAGCAGCACAAACTGCTGTTGTGGCTGCGTCTTAGAAGTCGAAGGTTGCGGTACTTGGGATACCGGAACCGCCTGTACCAGAGTCTGCTGTTGAGGAGCCTGGAAGGGTTGGAATTTCCTAGGCTTCTTTTTCAACTTGGGATTCGATCCAGCGGACTCCGGTTTCCGTTTGGAGACCAGTCCCCAGCGAACCCTTAGACTCTGATTAAACCTGACTGCCTTGCAGTGAACTTCATTCACTACAGAGGCCGGGAAGAGGTCAGAGCCCCAAATGGATGAGGCTAAAAGCTTGTTAGGCTCATGGCGGATCGTGGCCTCCGCCAGTACATGTTTCCTGCAATTTCGTCTAGCTATGACGAAATCATACAAGTCACGTTGCATAGAGTACAAAAGTGACTTGGCAATGATCTTGAATAACGACTCTTCTCCGTAGATTAGAGCCGATACATCCGTCATAACTAGCGAGTTGAGGGACCTGCACAGCCTCATCCTGGCGTCATACTCAGTCTGGATGAGGTTGTCTGAAAGCCTGGGCAATCTCTCGCTGAAGAGAGTGATGGCGCAGTCCGGCTTCAGCTTACCCACCGAAAAGGTGGCCGGAAGATCTACCCAGTGATCATCAGTTCCGGGGAGCAGGAGGGAAGTCGGTTTTGTCTCCCGGAGCTGGGGCATGGGCTCGTCCTTCATTGCAGCTTGCAGAGTCAATTCTGCCACCTTTGATGTGAACAGGATGGGTGTATCCTCGTCCACGGTGAATATCGTGAAGGGGCTCTTAAATGCTGTAACCTTGGTATTGGTGCACTGCCACTCCTCCAGGTTACGCAACCATGCCTGCTGCGCCTGATCCCGGGAAAGAATTACTGTCTCTTTCGGGACCTTGTCTTCCCTCCTCATAGCTGCTTCTGTGAGGCGGACATAGCCTATGAAAGGGGGCAGTAATCCTTGCAGATGGAACTCGAAGTCCTCAATCCTTCGAGTTCCGCAGCCCTCGATCGTCAGCATGCCATCCACATAAGGAGCATAAGAAGCCACCCTATAAGGGTTGTTTGGGGTAATGGCAGGAAGGGTAGACGAGTCTGGCATTAGCAAGCTCTGAGCTGCCAGGCCGGACTGTGGAAGTCCTGTCAAAGCATTTTCCCGGAGACCTGCAATAAGGTTCTCCTGGGTAACCAACCTGTCCAAGATAGCCCGGATAGACTGCCCTGACTCCTCTAGAGAAGATGATAATTGTACAAACATCTCCTGGAACTTGTATGGTACCAAGTTCCCGATCATGCTAGCCATCTGCTGCATAATATTGGCCGAAATATTTGCAGAGAAGGTGTCAGGGTCAAAGGGGGAAGGTTCTACCTTCTTCTTAGGAGTCCTGGGTCGGGCTCCTTTTGAGGTGGATGCCTCAGGGTCGGAGAAGGAGGGCTGAGCCCTCTCCTTAGAAGACTTAGACCTCGACCCTTTAGAGTAAGAAGTCAGCTTAGCCTTGTCAGCTCCGGGATGGTGAGCCGGAGATTTACGGGCAAGGCTGGTACCTGACTTCTTCGACAGGGACTTCTGCAGCGTTTTAAAGTCTCGCTTGCCTTTGACTTTAGGGATCGCCAAGGCGGACTTCGGTCTGACCGACTGAATCCCCCTGGTGAATCCTTGGAAAAAGGTTGGAGTAGAAGGGGAAGAAGCTCTAGATGGACTCAAGGAAAGCCCATGAGCCCCTACAGTACCTGCCTCACTCACATTCTTACCTGTGCCCATGCCTTCAACCGCCATGGGCTCGAGGTCTAGGTCCAGGGCAGCTACTTCCTTCGCGACCTCCTGAGTAGCAGCCTCCTCCGAATGCTGAGAAACTTCCTCTTGGATGGAAGCGATCAGGGGAGCTGCCACTTCGGGGTCCACGTAAGAGGTACTCTTCCCGCCGGGGAAGATGAGAGTGGCCATCTCCTTGGAGAGGATGTAGGGTTGGCCCTTGGTGACATGACATTGCGGCCAAACCCACCAACCCAGGCCTTCAGGGTGGCAAGAGTAGTCTTCCGGATCGCTTGGGCGCCCTGAAAGAGAGGGTTAGTATTAATACTTAAGATTACTTAAATTAAACTGTAACTTAACTTAATGGATATATCAAAGAATATAGCCGTCATTGGTACTCATTGTATTACTGTGCAGACTTTGAAACGCCACCTACCTCAGAGGAGACTTGGTCTATTAGCTCGTAGCATATAAGGCAACTCTCATGGTGCCATACCAGGGACTCGTTGAAGCGGATCGCACAGGTGGCGTGGGTCCGGCAGACCTCGTCCCCACCGGGGTCTTGCAGTACAGCATTACAGCCTGACTCCATACAATGGGTGACCTGCAAGTGAAATGATACATGAGTATTACCACTAACCTTTCGGACTAAGTCTGTGATTGTGATATGTCATAACGCCGGAGTGTTCTGGTGTAAATAAGTAACAAGGTTCAGTCTCTACCTGCTCTTTGGCCGTGTATTGTGGTGAGTCGTCCGACAGGATCGGTAGAACCGCTTGAAACAGTGTGTCTCCGGCGATGCTGGAGAGCAATGTAGTCACTGAATCAGGATAACCACCTAATCCATACGCCGGAGTGAGGAGTAGTCCGAACAAACACCGGGTGAGGAGCAGGAGGAGACCAACACAAAACCGCGGAGTTTGATAACTCCGCCGTCGAGGAACTTAAAACTAGGATAAGTTGGGGGGTTATCCCTGACAGGGTGCGGGACTCCGCCAAACTTAAACTAAAGATAATGGATGTCATATATGTAATACCATGCATGCAATAAGCGTACGCTTGTAGGGAGGCCGGAGCCTCCCCAGCAGTTCACCAACCTAAGGCTGACCTGGCTGCGCCAGGGTCCTGAATCCGCCGGAGCGGGAGGGGATGGTGACTAGCGGTAGAAGAACACGACCCGAGAGCCGAGGAGAGCCGATCCCAACAGAGCCTGGTGGCCAACCGAGGCTCGGCTGAGCAGGGCTCCCCCTACTCTACTGGGGAGAGCGGCAGGGAAGCTGACCCGCTCGTCGAGAGCCCTCCAGCCACCTCCCCTGTCTCCCTCGAGAGAGGGGGGGAAGGGAGGATGCTCGGATCGGCTGCCTGAGACAGCGTGAGCGAGCGTACCTCCCCCCAAGGTGGGGGGAGAGGGACTGGAAGGGCCAACGCGGGGTGGCTCATACGCGGTCGCCTGGAACTCTCGGCCGGGTGATCATCCACGCAGTGAGAAAGGCCAGGCGATCTAAGGAGGCCTATAGGCCAACCAAAGCCGTCTCAAGGAACATGTGATATACAAAATAAACATCCTATCCTAACACGGGGGGAGAGGAAGAAAAATTTAGATGGTAGAGAAAGAGTAATGTCCTGGAGAAGCTGGGTCGAGCCAACTGGGAAGGATGGTCGAGCCTGGCAACTCCGAGCAGCTAGCCTATATGCCGTGACAAAAAAACGCGGGGCAGGTGGCCAGGGTGGCTCGAGGACAAGGGAGAAGAACCAGAGTCCTTCAGTAAGGGAGCCTAACGAAGAGGTAACCTGACAACTAAAATAAACATGCATGCATGAAATTCTGAGCTGAAAGGAAACGACATAGGCTACAAGCTGAGCGCAAGCTCGGATAACATCCCCCGTGTGGATAAAACAACAAAACGTCAATAAATGCATCATCGAAATCATAGGAATGTACTGCTAAACAAGAATCGAGCCCAAACGGTATAGGGGACCGAATGGGGTACGAAACAAAGTAACATGCGGGAGCGAGCCGAGAATGGCGGCGTGGGGACGGTGCCACATGGGACGCCGTCCATAAAAACCTAAATAATTCGGTTAAATGTGCCCAGGGCAGCCCCTAAATAGTGTCAAACCTTAACAGCAGTACCTAACTTGGATGCAGCAGCAGCTTGATGTTCCATGACGATGGATAAAGAATTCCACAAAAAACACAACACAGAGAAGAAAAAACATGCGGTGTGGGTCGTGCTATCGAAAGGAATGACGTCAGAGGCACTAGCCATAACGGTAGCGGGTAGTGGGCCTTAGATTGGCTCCTCTGTAGATGAGGGATATTGAAGAGGGATGAATCTAAATGGCAAAGGACCTCTGGTAGTGGTTTCACTCGCCCCAGAAACCATACCTACACCTTAAATAAGGTGAGTGAGCCAGAATACTCTGGCATTTCCATATTAGCTTTTTTCTCTGGAATTATAGCAATATTTATACCTTAGAAATGTGTGCTAAAGGGACATTTCACGGAGAGACACAGGCTGAGCCCAGAAAAAAATATGATAAACAGAAAAGAAACAGATGTGGTTTATCTAGATTTTGCAAAAGCTTTTGACAAGGTAGACCATAATATATTAGCGAAGAAAATTAGAAAACATAATATAGTGGACAAAGTAGTAAGATGGATAAAAGAATTTCTGGGTTCAACCTGTGTCGGCCGATGAAATGTCCCTGTAGCACACATTTCTAGGTATAAATAGATGCTAAATATACCAGAGAAAAAGCTAAATGGAATGCTGAAGTTACTACCTTCAGCTTGCTCACCCCATAGGGTGTCGGTATAAACACAAGGGCGAGTGGAAGCTACTACCACAGATATTCTGCCAATTAGAAGACTCCTCTCAAAATCCCTCTCTAGATAGGTGCCGTTACAACATCTACTTTACGGCTACCTTCCGCTCGCTACTACTACAACTCCTGCCCGAAGGCTTCATTCCTGTATTAGCACGCTCAGTGTCCACACACGCTTTTTTCGCTGTCCTCTACAAGTGTTTTTTGGTGAAGCTTCTCTGCCCCAGAGCCCCAAGCTTCTTCATCTAAGTTGAGTATTCCATTTTTCGTTTTTGAATCTTTTGAGGGCACGATGCATCCCTTTTTTAGCCTTTACTAGATCCCCTTGTTCTCGCGAACCGGGGTGATGCTCCTTTTATATCCGCCATTTTGGGTGCATCATTCGCGGTGTGCGTATTTTCCCAGTTGTTATCCCATGACGAATTTTGCTCCACCGTTTAGCATTTCACTATTTAGACTACTGTTTTCGTATGCCTTTTCATTTTTCTCGCTCCTGTCGTTTTCTGGAGCATTAGTTTTACAAGTTTTATCCTTACTTTGTAGGGCCTAACTCGCTCCTGACGTACTCTGAGGCCTTTTCTTTTAAGTTTATCTTTCGTTTTTAGCCTTTGGTGGCTCCCTTGTTGTCCTCAGCCCCTCAGGAGCTTGTTGGTTTCCCTTCGTTCGTACGATTTTATTCTCATATGTTATGCGCGAGTAGTTTGTTTTTGGCTTCTAGGCTAGCCTAGCAGTACGCCAGTTTTTGGGAGAGAGCGATTCCTCTCTCTCTCTCTCTCTCTCGCGGTACTCATGCATGCATTCTTTTAGTGTGTTTTTCAATGTTAGTCAGTAATGCACTCGATTGTATGCACCTTTGTGATAAACTATTCAGATATTTGTTTTTCTTTTGTTGAGGTTGGAAGTCCTTCGCAATGCCCTTCCCTGGCCTACCCGACCAGACCTAGGCTAGGTTTTGGAAGGTAGGCCAGGCAGTCTTATGCCCCTCCACCCTTTCGGCCCCATCCTTACCGCCTCCTGGCCAGACAGTTATGTTTGCTGGGAGAGTGGTCCAGGACAGAGAGTCCCTCTCGTGTCATGTTTGTAGGGCCTAGATCGGAAGATTCGATTTTGGAGGGTTTAGTTAGGTTCTATCCGTCCACTTCATGACGTCCTTTAGAGGCCATGCTAGCCTACCTGACCGGATCTGTACCGATCTCGGAGGGTTAGGCTGGGTTCTTTCTGGGTGCGTTCCCCTTTCCTCCTTTCACAGTTCTTCCAGTAATCCCTCATCAATTATTTTATGTTTGTCTTGTTGTGTGTAGCCTGGGCCTTTGCTCCCTTTATGGTGTCAGTTGGCCCACCGTCTTCTGCTCCCTTTAGTGGTAGGCTAGTTACAGCTCCCGAGAGGTGTTGGGTCACTGATCGGTTGCTGCGGCCAGGCAATCACGACTCATCCACTCTCCTCCAGACACTCCCCCCTTCCCCCCCCTCCCTCTGCCCCGGTCTCGTTCCGGCGCTGTCTAGCAAGCTCGCAGCTCAAGTAATCCTACCGATGAACAACAGCTAGAGTGTATAGCTTTTCCAGGGGATTAGTCGGAGGAGATTGGGTAATTAGTAAATTTTGTAATCTCTTTTGGCATGTCTCCGGGCCTGTGGGTCCTCTGGCCAAGTGGGGTCTACCATCACACCAGCCAGTAGGCTGTACGCCGGAGTGCATGTGCCACTGCTCCCCCGCTCTATTGTCTATTCTCCTCTATGTTGTCACTGCCTCCCCACTCATGTGGGGGCGGAACTGGGCTGAGAGCTTCTTTTCTAATGACCTTAGAATTGCTTCTGTTCCCCGGTGCGATCAGACTCAGGCCTAGGTTTTACCTATTTTCCCTGTTCTGCTCATATCAGCCCGTCCCCGCCGGCTTTTACTGTTATGATAACGAGGTTATGGATTCCGGAGTAGGTGAAGTCTTTGAGAGGTTATGTTAGTGAATGTTTTATTTAGCCTTTGTTGGTAAGTCTCCGGACCCGTATTGTTCCGACGTAGTGTGGTCTACCATCACACACACCAGAAAGTATACACCGGAGTTTATCGTACCATTGTTCCCGCCGCTCTGTTTTCCATCTTCTATGCTATCGCTGTTCCCCACTCCGGTGGGGGATGAACGGGGCTCAGAGAATGCGATCAGACTCAGGCTTAGGTTTTACCTTATTCCCCTGTTCTGCTTGTATCAGGCCCTCTCCGCTTGTTATAGCTTTGCCGATCCCAAGTATGGATTCCGCAGCAGGCGGAGACATCCAGAGCTTTATTAATAACAAGCAAGTTGAAAATTATACCCGATTTTGTCTTTAACTGGTTAAGTATCTAGTTGAAGTGTACTCATCCCTCCGGAATTAACTCCGGCAGCATTATCTGACGCTACTCTTTTGCTTTTTCAATTTACAGATGGTCCGTTGCCAGGTGACGGGTTGTCAGGCTGTCCTGTACAGGCCGTACAGGCATGAGGTCTGCCGATCGCATGCCAACTGCGCCATCCTTGTGGACGGAAGTATGGTCTGGCACCCGGAAGCCTGTACAGTGTGCTACGACCTTGGGGGAAAATTCCTCGACACTGAGGAACCTAATTTGGTTATTTTTTACAGGCTAGTTTGGCGCTCAAGACTTCTTCGATGGCGTCCCTTAAGGCCTGGGTAGGGGGCTTCGGGAGGAACGTGAAATCCGGCCAACCTTACGTGCTGTCGGAAGAGCTGTGTTCTCTCCTTTATCCCAACGCTCCAGTTTCGGCAGCAGTACCGGCGGCAGTGGTGGCTCCCATTATCGAAGGCATCCGTCAGGAGACTCAACCCCCCCTCCCCCCGGAGGACCAAGAGGGCTTGTGTGACATTGTCACGGAGGAAGTGGCAGCCATCAGTCTACACCGAGAGCCTATGGCCACGGAGGAACAAGAGGTAGGTAGGGAGGTAAGTGAGGCAGGTAGTCTTCCTTTTAGTCCTACTCCTTCTTCTCCTCCTTCATTCCAGGGCTTCCCTACGAAGTCCATCCCCATTTGGGATAGATCAGACTCAGTAATCCCCAAGGTCAAGGCCTGGAAGACGAGATCCCTGCCGAAGGTGGTTAAACCAACCAAGCCTTCCCCGGCAGACTCCGCAAGGTCGTCATCGGCTCCCAATCCTTCTACTTCCTTGTCTAGAGCTACTCCCCCACCCAAGGGGTCGAGAGTTAAGTCTTCCAAAGTATGATGGTAATTGCTTCCTAGCAAAGAAAGTTAAAGGAAAGGAGAATGCATTTTCGAGAAGTTCGGCAGTAAGGAGGTTTTCGCGCCCGTGTTGGAGGCGCCTTTTCCTCGGGGCTGTTCTGGAATCGTCAGGCGTGTTGTGGAGCACAAAAATGCGCCAATGTTACGTGAGAAACTCCGCGATTTTCTGATGCAATACCTCGTCTAGATTCATCTAAGAATGTCTAGAAACCTCGGGAGTCTGTGATGCTCGCCGTAGGCTCCGCCCCCAGGATGCCGTATAAATACAACGGAGGAAGTAGCAGCAGGAGGAGTGATCGTAAGAGGAAGAGATTGTAAAAGAGAGAGATCACCAGTTAGTAAGAGCCACAGATCAGATTATCAGTGAGAGATCAGCAGCAGTGATCGTCAGAGAGAGACTAGAGACGAAGGAACCGACGAAGTATCAATCATCAGAAGAGTTGTTCGAGAGTTGGTTGAATATTGGTCTAGTCGTCTTCAGGAGTGGACGGCCGTGTTTTCTCGACGTCAAGCAGACTTCAGAGAAGAAAAAGTCCTGCTACAGGTTTTGGGGAGTTCATACCTGTCAAGTAGACTAGTTTCTGCAATACGGAGTCAAGAGGACGACTGCAATTGCCGCTCTAAATATATGAAGCCAGCGCGTCGAATTGCCTCACTGTTTCCCCCAGTTCATGCAGTGTAAGATTCTATCTTTTTATGTAAATAGGAGATACCATTCTGCATTTACCTTTGTTAGTAAGCTTGTAAATAAACCTTTGTTGTGTTAGTGTTTCTTTATATTCGTATCCCCAGTTTCAACTGTTTGTGTTGATATATTTTTTTTTTTATATCATATCGAACCTGAAGCGGACCTCTCTCAGAGGCCGTAACATTGTGTCGACCTTTAACCAGGATATTTTGACACCGTAACATTGTCTCTGAGATCTCAGAGTCCGTAACATTTGTGGCGACCTTGCCTATGCTATCAACACTTAACAGTTTGAAACAGGGAGAATATAGAAAGAATCAGAATGAGTGAGATGGTGAAAGAGTTTATTGAGTTAGGCAAGCTACTAGGTCTGGAGGGGAATGATCTCCGTATGTTGAGAAGAAAGAAAGAGAGAAGTATGATAGAGATGAAAGAGCGGCTGAGAGAGAAGTAATGAAAATGCAGCAAGAGAGAGAAGCAATGAAGATGCAGCAAGAGAGAGAAGCAATGAGAATGCAGCAAGAGAGAGAGATATTGGTAATGCAGCAGGAAGAGAGAGAGAAAGAACGTATGCATGAGCAGGAAGAGAGAGAGAAAGAGCGTATGCATGAGTTGGAAATTGCTCGGTTAAGGGAAAGCACTCGTAACAGTCGGAAGGGCGAGAACGAAAACGGAGCTGCTACGTTAGGTATGAGCGCAGTGCTAAAATTAGTACCAAAGTTCGATGAGGAAGATGTTACGACATATTTCATGTGCTTTGAAAAGTTAATGGAATGAGTAGGTTCTCCTAAAGAAACGTGGACTTTATACTATTTGCAGTCAGTTTTGAGTGGTAGGGCACTTACTGTGTATAGTTGCATGTCTAAGGAGGAATGTGATAATTATGATATCATGAAAGAAACTGTTCTTAGTGCGTATAGGTTAGTACCAGAGGAGTACCGTAAGAAATTTAGAAATTTGAGAAAGGATGAAAATATTACATATGTAGAATATGGTAAGAAGTTAGATAGGCTGTTTTTTGATTGGTTAACTTCTGCTAAAGTAGATGATTTTAATAGTTTGAAGAACTTAGTGTTGTTAGAAAACTTCAAAGATAACATATCCCCTGAGATTAAACTTTATATAGAGGATAGGTGAGAAGTATCCTTTGCAGGAGCAACTAGGCTAGCTGACGAATATAGTCTAACTCATAATTTGATTGTTAGTAAGAAACGAAACGATCCTTCGTCTGGTAGAGTACAAAGCAGTAAAGGTTTCAGTCCTAGTAATAGCAATGCGAGTAGAAGTGACTATTCCTGTTATACATGCGGAAAACCTGGTCATACGTCTGAGGTTTGTAAGAGTAAAGTGGCATCTAGTGGCTCAGAATTAACTTGTTTCCAATGTAATGGGAAAGGGCATTTAGCGAGGAATTGTGCAGTAGAAAAGAAGGACGGTAAGAAACCAGTGTCTCTAGTTAACTTTTTGTCAAATAGGGATGATGTGATGAGAGAAACTAGGAAAGTTTTTGGTGAATTTCTGTCGGAAGGCGTAGTTTCCTCTCTTGGAGGAGTAGATTCTAGAGAAGTGGTCTTGCTTCGAGACACAGGGGCCACTGTATCACTGATAAGGAGTGAGTGTGTGCCGAACAGGGCAGAAATCAATATGGAAGAGAAAGTCATGTTAGGTGGATTTTCTAACACTTGTGTTCTTTGTCCTTTGTTGAAGTTGAATTTAGAAAGTCAGGTAGTGTCAGGAGAAGTGAAACTTGCCGTTGTGGACAGTTTGCCCATTGAAGGCATTGACATTATTGTCAGTAACGACTTAGCTTTATCCAAGAATGTGAATCCTGTTGTGAGGAATATTCCAGTGCCTGAAATGGTAGTAACTAGGTCGGGTTTAGATACAGACGCAAACTACGGTCATAATTGTTCGTGGATTCGAACGAGTGTAAGTTCGTGGATTCGAACGTGAGTGAGTTCGTGGATTCGAACGTGAGTAAGTTCGTGGATTAGAACGTGAGTAAGTTCGTGGATTCGAACGAGTGTAAGTTCGTGGATTCGAACGAGTGTGAGTTTGTGGATTCGAACGTGAGTGAGTTCGTGGATTCGAACGAGTGTGATAGAGGTGGCGAGGTTGATCTTGGCATGAGTGTGGCTGAGACACCAGACTCTATCGTGGTTGACAGTGGTAGCCAAGGGGAAGGCGTAGCTGTCAAGAGTAACATAGTAAATGTACCTGTATTTAGTCCTAGTTACGGTGATGAATTAGGCTCTAACGTTTTGGATAAGGATGAGCTAGTCAAATTGCAGAGAGGATGAGACACTAACCCGAAATTTTGAATGTGACCTGGATAATGATCTCGATGATGTGTTTAAGGAAACTTTTTGTGAAAAGGACAAAGTTTTGTGTCGTGTTTGTCCTAAGTCAGGTAGTAAAAGGGGAATCACGGAAAAATTTGTAGTTTCTAGGAAGTTTCATGAATTAATTTTGAAGTTAGCACATGATGAGCAAGGACATATAGGAGAGAATAAAACTTTCAAGTGTATTAGTAGGGCGTACTTTTGGCCTAAGATGAAAAATGATGTGTGTTTTAAGAGGTTTGCTGTAAGATGTCCTGAATATGAAATTGCCGGGAAACCGATTCAAGTAATTCCCAGAGTTCAGTTGTGTAATATTCCTTCAGTAGGCGAATCTTTTGAGAATGTATTTATAAATATGTTTGGACCTTTGCCTAGAAGTAAGGGTAGAGATGATTGCATAACTAATCTTGATTATTATAAAAACAATTTAAGAGATGTTTGGCAACTAGCAGAGGAGAATGGAAGCGCTTGGCCCTTAGCGAAAGAAAACGCGAGAGGAAGTCAAGGGGAATTTAAAGGAAAACCTGATCTTAGATCAAACAAGAGAAGTTTGTATGTAAGAGATAAAGTTTTAGTACTAGTCTCGAGAGAAAGTTCATTTTTACCTTATAAGTTCGAAGGCCATTTTCAGTTTTAGAGAAGAGGGGAAATATACATAATAGAATTAA
The DNA here is from genome assembly GCF_015104395.2 of Macrobrachium nipponense. NCBI lineage: Eukaryota > Metazoa > Arthropoda > Malacostraca > Decapoda > Palaemonidae > Macrobrachium > Macrobrachium nipponense. The sequence goes on from NC_087202.1 coordinate 124,970,262, forward strand.
TGTGAGTAAGAGTAGAGTAAAGGCAATGAATGTAAATTTGCTTCAGAATTATAATGAACGCCCCGTGCCGTGGCCTCCGCCCATGTAACAGTGTTACTGAGTGAGATTAGTTTTGAGAAAAACACAAGATGTTTTTTAGTATTTGTAAGTTTTAATCAGAGTTCAGAAAACAGAAAAAGTAAGAGAGAAGGATAATGTTATAGCAGATAGCCTCTAGAGATTTCTCAGAATGAGTAGCCTAATAACCGTTTTCTGTTATCGCACGAGTGTGTGAGTGGGGAAGTGTGCGTGTTTGACTGGATTAAAGCTTTATGCAGAGTTGTTTCCCTGCTGTTTAATTCTTGCTTCTCTTTAGAAAAAAATAAAATCAGTTGATTTCATTTTTATTCTCTTTTGGGGGGGGCGTGTGATGGTAATTGCTTCCTAGCAAAGAAAGTTAAAGGAAAGGAGAACACATTTTCGAGAAGTTCGGCAGCAAGGAGGTTTTCGCGCCCATGTTGGAGGCGCCTTTTCCTCACGGCTGTTCTGGAATCGTCGGGCGTGTTGTGGAGCGCAAAAACGCGCCAATGTTACGTGAGAAACGCCGCGATTTTCTGATGCAATACCTCGTCTAGATTCATCTAAGAATGTCTAGAAACCTCGGGAGTCTGTGATGCTTGCCGTAGGCTCCGCCCCCAGGATGCCGTATAAATACAACGGAGGAAGTAGCAGCGGGAGGAGTGATCGTAAGAGGAAGAGATCGTAAAAGAGAGAGATCGCCAGTTAGTAAGAGCCACAGATCAGATTATCAGTGAGAGATCAGCAGCAGTGATCGTCAGAGAGGGACTAGAGATGAAGGAACCGACAAAGTATCAATCATCAGAAGAGTTGTTCGAGAGTTGGTTGAATATTGGTCTAGTTGTCTTCAGGAGTGGACGAATTCCCAACCCAGAACTGACTCAAATAGTATAAACTCGGACTGTGTCAGCTTCCTCAAGAAATCTGAATGCCCTAACTTTATGGACTTTATGAAGTTTGCAGCGCAGAAGGATGCTAGTCTTGATCCACTAAACATCCTGTTCATGGAGTCAGACAAAAGAGAATAAAAACTCAGACAGTATGATTCATCAGTTAAGAAGTTGGCCATCTTTCTAAAAGAATCAGATGTCCAGAAGATGACTACGAATCTGGCAATTTCATTCTTTAGAACCCTGTTCAAAAAGGCCTAGCTGCTAGTACCATTACTACGACTAAATCTGCCTTAAGGAAGATATTTCAGTTTGGCTTTAATATTGATTAGACAGATTCGTACTTCTCGTCTATCCCTCGAGCATGTGCTCGTCTGAGACCATTGGACCGTCCCCACACGGTCTCCTGGTTTTTAAATGATGTACTCAAGTTGGCTTCAGACACTGATAATGAATCATGCTCATATATAACCCTTCTCAGGAAAACATTATTTTTAATGAGTCTGGCCTCAGGCGCCAGAATATCTGAACTGTTGGCTCTTTCTAGAGAACCAAATCATATTGATTTCCTCCCGTCAGGTGAAGTTCTGCTCTCCCCAGATCGGAAATTCTTAGCAAAGAATGAAGGCCCACAAAACAGGTGGGCTCCATGGAAGATTATACCTCTCACACAGGACCCATCATTGTGTCCTATTGTCACATTAAAATCTTATCTGGACAGAGCTTCTGAAAAGTCTTCATGTCCTCTTTTTATTAGAGAAAAAGGTGGAACCATTTCCTTGAAAGGAATCAGACAACAAATTCTTTATTTTATTAAACAAGCCAATCCAGATTCAGTCCCTCATGTCCATGATATCCAGGTAGTGGCTACCTTAGTTAATTATTTTCATAATATGAACTTCGAGGATCTTAAAAAATATATACGGGTTGGAAATCCCCGACAGTATTTAAATGCCACTATCTAAAGAATTTAGAGGCCCTTAAATATTCGGCAGTGGCTGCAGGAAGCATTGTCTCCCCTGATACGGCCTAGTCTTATAACTCTAGTTCCTATTCCTTTATTCTGCTATTAATTTTCCTTTGATACTCACTCTCTCCTACCTGCCTCGCTTGTAATCCCTGCCTTTCTCCCTTATGTTCTGGTCTGGTTTGCTCATCAACCCACTCCTGGACATGTACATAGTTCATATTTGTTATGGATTTGGTCATTTCTGGGCTCAGCCCGTGTCGCTTCGTGAAATGTCCTTTTAGCACACATTTCTAAGGTAAATATTGCTAACATTACCAGAGAAAAAACTAAAATGGAATGTCAGAGTATTCTGACTTGCTCACCTTACATAAAAAAGGTGTCGGTATGGTTTCTGGGGCGAGTCAAACCACTACCACAGGTCTCTTACCATTTAGATCCATCCTTCTACAAAATCCCCCTACCTGAGAGGGCCGACACAAGGCCCGCACGCACATACATGTTTTTTCTTTGCTGTGTTTTGTGCTCTGTTTTTTGGATTTATCCTCACCATGGAACTCCAAGCCATTGCTGCAGCTAAGTTAAGTACTGCTAAAGTGTTTCACTTAATTTTAGCCAGCCAAGGACCTGTTTAACCGTTTATATTTAGGTTATAAGACGGTGCCCCCTTCGGCCTGGTTATGGAGCCGTCTCAGGCGGCTCTTCCCATGTTTCATTATTTCATGCTTCTTCGGTCTTCCATACCATGGTAGCTTGCAGTATATATGTGTAATGAGGACATTTCCCCATTATTTATTTGGTAAGCGTGTAACTCGAGCGTCAAGGCAAACTAATACACACAGCCTCTCTCTCTCTCTCTCTCTCTCTCTCTCTCTCTCTCTCTCTCTCTCTCTCTCTCTCTCCACTCTAACAGGTAATGAAAATGAGAGTTGCATCATAAGAAAATACATTTATTAACAATGAATAAATAATGAATTAATCAAGTCTTACAGACTAACTTACTTCAAGTTACCCCACTATCAAAATGTCTAAACAGTAAATATAGTCACACCAATCGTCTCTCCCATCTGGGACTCTCTGTCCCCCTAAGACTCTCGGTCCCCCTTTGCCAGAACCGTCTGTTTCAAAGACACAGAACACATCCCATAAGTACACACACAAGTTTAACAATCAGAGATTAAAGATCGGATATTACTACAAACATGTCAAACAGATAACAAGCCAGTCTTCGGCTAAAAACACTTCAACACTCACCCAAGCAGCCGGAACACTTAAAGCACTATATCATAAAAACTCCCGGTGAGCACCACGGCATCTTGCCTTTCTCTCAAAGACGCCTCTATCAAAATCCCCCCATAGACTTGGGTATCCAACATTTTCAATAGAAGAGGCGCACACGCACATGCGAACGCACAGTTCGTTAGCGCCTCACAATACTAGCTACATCCAGTTTCACAAAGGCACTTTGAGAAGAGTTAATAAACTATCGTACTTTGACTTGTCTAACTAAGCAGTTTTATCTCACGCCATCCATAGAAACTATTCATCAGCTTTCTCGGGTCGTTGCTTCTGCTCTGTTCTTCACATTCCATAGGTCACAGCGAACATATTGGCAATATATTATTAATCAAAAACCCTAGGCCTAATATATGCCTACTTTTTTGTGATTTGTGCAAGATTTTACCATTAATGTGCTTTTACTAGCTTTTCACGGGGATTCCTAGCTCGGTTGAGCTCGTAGCCTACATCGCTCCTTAGCTCAGTGTTCATGCACTGCATGCATGTTTCTTTGTTTATGTCTGTTTAGGCTCCTTTAGGACATCTGTCCTTTCTTTTAGTCTTGCCACCCTGGCCGTCGCCCTCCCGAGTTGTTCGATGCCCTCCCTTCCGGGTTGGTTCGTCTAGCTTCTCCAGCACGTTGCTTTCTCTCTATCTGCTTATTTATTTTCTTTTGCCCGTGTTGCATTAGGCTATTTTTGCATGCTTGACACGGTTAGAGGTAACCTAGGCCACCTCAAACTGCCTGGCCTGTCTTATCGCGTGGTCTTACCACGTTCACGGCGAGCCAGACGATCACCACGAGCCACCCGGCCACTGTCCCCACACTTCCCCCCCCCCAAGGGGGGAGAGTACCGCTCGCTTACGTTGCCCATGGCAACCATCCGAGCTCCCTCCCTTTGCAGGGGGACATCTGAGGCTGGCTCAGCTCATACCGCTCTCACCCTTCGGTACCAGGGGGGGTCTCCCGTGCGGTCGGGCTCGGCTGGCCACCCGGCTCGGCCGCGCTCGGACCTCTTCGGTTTCCGATCAGCTCTCTCTCACCCCGAGTCACCACCCTCCCCCACCACTCTGGCGGTGGGTCCCCTTGGCTCCGCCAGTCCTTAGGTGTGGTGACTGTGAGAAGCCCCGCCGCATGCTCCTCATATGTATTGCCTTATTCTGCATTATTTTAATTTATTATTGTTTATTTATTCTGTTTTCGCTAGCCAGCGGAGTTCCCGTTCACCATCCGGGTTCTCTTCCTGCCTGCAAGTATTTGTTACGGCGGAGCTACGCTCCCCCGACTGGTTTTTATTAGCCTTCTCATGCTCCTCCCCGCTGTCCTAGTACTCCTCGCTCCGGCGCATAGGCAGGTAACTGGTTTGGTGAATCTCCTTATTCCGGTAACACCGGAATTGTACTGAAACTAGTCTACCAGCTCTATCGGACACCCACCACTCAATCCGGGAGAGCAGGGGGAGGCTGACCCCTATATCATCACTCTGGTATCATATTATATCACTTTCTGGACTTAGTCCAATTAGTTAGTGTCGATACTCATGTATCTGTTCACTTACAGGCCACTCATTGCCAGGAATCTGGCTGTAACGCTGTCCTGCAGGACCCCTGTGGGCACAAGGTCTGCTGGACCCATGCTGTCTGCGCTATTCGCTACAGGGACATAGCAGTCTGGCACCACGAGAGTTGCTCTATTTGTTATGATCTAGTAGATCAGGTTACCTCCGGAGTAAGTACTGTCTGGAGTACAACTGTCTGTGTATAATTTGGCCTATATGTATACAGTCCTAATAAGTGATATATCTATATACACGTATATTTTTAGTCTTCCTAGCTTAGTATTTATACTAACCTTCTCTTACAGGCTGCCCAAGCCGTCAGGGACACCGCGACAACCACCTTGAAAGCCTGGGTCGGCGGGTTCGGGAGGAACGTCACCAAGGGGCAGCCCTACATCCTTGACAAGAAGATGGCTGCTCTGATCTTCCCCGGTGGAAAGACGACCTCCTACGTCGACCCGCAAGCGGCGGCCCCGTACATCGCCACCATCCAACGCCAGGTGGCTCAAGCCTTGGCGGACCCCGGGAACTCCGAGATCATTGACGACGTGGCAACTCTCAATTTGGACCTTGAGCCCATGGCGGTAGGGGAAACAGGTAGGACGTTAGATAAGGCAGGTTTGCTAGGGGCTCAAGGGCTACCCTTGGGTCATTCTGGATCGTCTTCCCTTTCCCTTCTACCTCTTCCTTCCAAGGCTTTTCGGAGAGTGAACTTTTGGTTAGACCGAAGTCCACCCAAGCTATCCCTAAAGTTAAGGGAAAGTGGGAACCTAAGACCCTGGAGAAGATGATGCCTAAGAAGACAGTGACTAGCGGTTCTCATAAGACTCTGGCTCACCATCCCGGAGCAGAGAAGCCCAAATCGTCTTCTCACTCCAAAGGGTCCAGAGGCAAGTCCTCGAGGGACAAGGTTCAGCTCTTGTCTGATCCTGAGCCTTCGACCTCTACGGGGACACGCCCTAAGACTCCCGGCGGAAAGCAGGAACCCAGTTCCTTTGACTCTGAGGCGTTCACTGCAAACATCATGCAGCAAATGGGGAGTCTAGTTGGAAACTTAGTCCAAGACAAGTTTCAAGAGATGCTTTCCCACATCTCGTCTTCCTTCGAGGAGTCAGGCCAGTCGATCTGGAACATTTCTGAAAGACTGGCCAGTCAGGAGAACCTGATTGCAGGTCTCCGGGAGAACCCAATGGCGGATTGTGGTACTCGAAGACTTGAGGACTTCGAGTTCCACCCAGCTGACACTGCAACCCCCCTTCATTGGTTACGCCCGCCTTACGGAGGCAGCTATGAGGAGGGAGGATAAGATCCCCAAAGAGACCGTAATCTTCGGTCGGGATCAAGCTCAGCGAGATTGGCTGAGGAGCCTAGAAGAATGGGAGTGCATCAACACCATGATGCAAGCCTTCAAGAGCGCCTTTACCTTATTTTTGGTGGACGGAGAGACCCCCATTCTGTTCACCACAAAAGTGGCGGAGTTGACTCTTCAGGCTGCGATGAGGGACGAACCGATGCCTCAGCTCCGAGAAACGGAGCCCATGTCTCTCCTCCTCCCAGGTACGGAAGATCTTTGGGCAGATCTTCCAGCCACCTTCACGGTAGGGAAGCTAAAGCCGGATTGTGGAATAACACAATTCAGCTAAAGGCTCCCCAGGCTCCTGGACAACCTTATCCAAGCTGAGTTTGATACTAGAACCAGGTTAGGGAGGTCTCTCAATACCCTGGTTATGACAGAGGTTTCGGCCATGACTTATGGTAACGAGCCTCTCTTTAAGCTGATAGCCAAGTGACATTTACATACGGTACAATGTGACTTGTACGACTTCGTTGTGGCAATGTGTAACTGCAGAAAACACGTTCTGCAGGAAGCCACCATCCGCCATGAACCCAACAAGTTGCTGGCGGCTTCGATCTGGGGGGCTGACCTTTTCCCAGAATCGATTGTCAACTCTGTTCAGCATGAAGCAACAAGACTCAACCAGAGTCTTAAGGTTCGTTGGGGCCTTTCAAGCAAAAGGAAGCTGGAGTCGACTTCCTCAGCTAGAAAACCTAAAAAGCCTAGGAAATTCCAGCCTTTCCAGGTTACCCAACAACAACAGGTAGTGCAGACAGTGCCAGTCTCCCAAGTGGCACAGCCTTCCACCTCAAAGGCCCAGCCTCAACAGCAATTTCTGCTGTTGACTCCTCAGGGCCAGGCTTCTACCTCCTTCACGGTCTCCCCGGCCTTCAATCCAGTGTTTGAAGGCCAAGCTTTCCAACCTTTTAACAGGTTTGGGAGGGGCAGCAGGGCTAGGGGTGCCTTTCGCCAGAGAGGTGGCAGAAGAGCAACTGGGCACAGAGCATTGTGTCTAAAGGACTAGGGTGGAGCTGGACCAAAGGTCCCCCTCCATCCAAGACCTTCTATCAACAACCAACAACGGAATTGATGGAGTATGCCCAAGAGCTCCTTCAGAAAGTAGTGTCAAAAGTCAAGCATTTAAAGTTTCAAGGTCGCTTGTTCAGCGTGCCAAAGAAAGCCTCAACAAAATGAAGAATAATTCTAGACTTGTCCCGTCTAAACTTATTCATTCGTTGCGACAAGTTCAAGATGCTGACTATCTCGCAGGTGCGGACCTTACTTCCCCGTGGGGCCGTCACCACCTCTATCGATCTTACAGACGCATACTATCATATCCCAGTGGCAAGGCACTTCCCCCCGTACCTAGGTTTCAGGCTAGGGAACCAGGCATTCTTCTTCAAGGTAATGAAATGCCCTTCGGGTTGAACGTGGCCCCCAGGGTATTTATGAAGGTTGCAGAGACAGTAGTTCAACAACTCAGGTCCCAGGGGATAATGGTAGTTGCGTATCTAGACGATTGGCTCGTTTGGGCAACAAGCATCGAAGAGTGCCACAAAGCAACGGTCAAAGTAATACAGTTTCTGGAACATCTGGGGTTCCAGATAAACAAGACCAAGTCCAGGCTGACACCGGACTCTTGCTTTCAGTGGCTCAGCATTCAGTGGGATCTAAACTCCCACACACTATCAATTCCGTCGTCCAAAAGGAGAGAAATAGCCAAAGCAACCAAGCAATTTCTCAAGTGCAAACAGACTTCAAGGAGAAGCCAGGAAAGAATCCTAGGCTCTCTTCAATTTGCCTCAGTAACAGATGTTCTGCTGAAGGCAAAACTAAAAGACATTAAACCGTGTCTGGCGCTCGAGAGCAAACAACAAGTCCTGGGACAAATTGTCAGCTATCCCGGCGATACTTCGCAAACGACTCCGCCTTTGGGCGTAGGTCAAAAACTTATCAAAGTCAATTTCTCTACAGTTCCCTCCTCCGGCATTAGTTATCCACACGGATGCTTCACTAAGCAGCTGGGGAGGGTACTCTCAGTACAAAAAAGTACAAGGGACTTGGTCCCTTCAATTCCGCCAGCTTCACATCAATGTGCTGGAAGCTATGGCGGTATTCCTCACTCTGAAAAGACTTCAGCCAGCCAAGGGATCTCACATCAAGCTGGTATTAGACAGCGCAGTATTAAATACGTGCACTGCATCAACAGAGGAGGCTCCAAGTCAAGCCATCTGAACCATGTCATGATAGCCATATTTTCTCTGGCAGCCAAGTACAAATGGCACCTGTCCTCCACTCACCTAGCGGGAGTGAAGAAAGTGATAGCAGATGCCTTGTCTCGCTCAGTCCCTCTAGAGTCGGAGTGGTCTTTAGACAGGCGTTCATTCCTGTGGATCTGCCAACAGGTTCCAGGACTCCAGGTGGATCTTTTCGCCACAGAGTCGAACCACAAGCTTCCCTGCTATGTGGTCCCCAACCTGGACCCTCTGGCTTATGCCACGGACGCCATGACCATAGACTGGAATCAGTGGAAGAAAGTATACATCTTTCCTCCAGTGAATCTTCTACTGAAAGTTTTGAGCAAACTCAGGATTTCAAGGGACAAGTTGCCCTAGTAGCCCCCAATTGGCCCAAGAGCAACTGGTTCCCACTCCTGCTGGAATTGGGTCTCCGGCCTCAACGGATTCCCAATCCCAGGCTGTCTCAAGTAGTGCAAATGAAGACTGTGTTCGCTTCTTCAGGAATTCTCAAAACCCTAACTTTATGGACTTCATGAAGTTCGCAGCTAAAAGGGATGCAGATATCGATCCTCAAAACATCCTATTCTTAGAATCGGATAAAAGAGAATCGACCCTTCATCAGTATGACGCAGCTGTTAAGAAACTAGCCAAAAATCTGGGGGGAACCGAATCTCAAACCATGACTACCAACCTGGCTATTTCCTTCTTCAGATCCTTATTTGAAAAAGGTTTAGCAGCCAGTACTATTACTACCACTAAATCAGCTCTAAAGAAAATATTCCAGTATGGTTTTAAAATAGATCTAACAGACTCCTATTTTTCATCTATTCCAAGAGCTTGTGCTAGGCTCAGACCAGCAGAGAGGCCTAGCTCAGTGTCATGGTTCTTGAATGATGTTCTCAAACTGGCATCAGATACTAATAACAACTCATGTGATTTCTTACCCCTCCTGAGGAAAACATTATTTCTTTTAAGTCTGGCCTCAGGAGCCAGGGTATCTGAACTGTCGGCTTTATCTAGAGACTCCAGGTCATAGAATTTCTAAACACCATCAGGAGAAGCTCTTCTCTCTCCAGATCGTCAATTTTTGGCCAAAAACGAGGACCCTTCAATGAGATGGGCCCCTTGGAAGATCCTCCCTCTTCCTCAGGAACCCTCCTTATGTCCAGTTACTGCCGTTACAAGCATATCTTTCCAGACAGGCCATGAGATCCTCTGGCCCTTTTGTTTATGAGGGGAAAAGGGTGGCACCATTTCCTTAAAGGGTATTAGACAACAAATTTTATACTTTATTAAACAAGCCAACCCAAACTCGTTCCCCAAGGTCCACGACATTAGGGCAGTAGCTACCTCAATCAACTATTTTCAACATATGAATTTTGATGATCTGAAAAATTATACAGGCTGGAAATCACTGACAGTATTCAAACGTCACTACCTTAAATCCTTAGAAGCTCTTAAATTTCCAGCAGTGGCAGCGGGAAACACAGTTTCCCCTGACACTGCCTAAGTAGTTTAGTTAATTCGATCCAGATCTCCTTTCTACCTGCCTCACTGACATCCTTCCTGCAATCCTGCCACCATGTACCCCTTTTAAAAGGCGCTTATCGTGCCAATAAAGGTCACTTTTGTGATGTTTTCCTTATTTTTTTGCTAGGATTACTCACACCTGTAAATAATCTGTTATATTGTGTCTAGTTTTAAGATTATTATTAGTTATCATGGATAAATTTCAGTACATATTATAATCTTTGTTGTTATAAGTCTTTAGATTATAGTACTTTTATATCAATTGTTTTTTATTTTTGCCCTTACTCATATTATATCCTCTTTCAAGCTTGTGGCCATTTCTCTGGTACTATTTCACGAAGTGACACGGGCTGAGCCCAGAAAAGGGATTTTGACGAAGGAAAAATCTATTTCTGGGCAAGGGCCCGTGTCGCCCAGTGAAATCCCATCCTTCCTTACACCCACCCCTTGGGCACAAGCTTGACAGTCTAACTCCAAGGATGACCGCTAGAGGCGCTCATGATGGCGTCGGGAGCGCTAGTAGTAGTAGTAGCTGGGTGCGGGCCTTGTGTCGGCCCTCTCAGGTAGGGGGATTTTGTAGAAGGATGGATCTAAATGGTAAGAGACCCGTGGTAGTGGTTTCACTCGCCCCAGAAACCATACTGACACCTTTTTTATATAAGGTGAGCGAGTCAGAATACTCTGACATTCCATTATAGTTTTTTCTCTGGTAATGTTAGTAATATTTACCTTAGAAATGTGTGCTAAAAGGACATTTCACTGGGCGACACGGGCCCTTGACCAGAAATAGATTTTTCCTTCGTCAAAATCCCTTATTTGATCCTCTGTTTTACCATTTGTAACTTGCTATTCTTACATTGGTTATTAAAACTTAATTTTACGAAAATCTTTATTTTTCCTTATATATCTATAAAATTTTGTGATTTACCAAGCTTGTATGGCCAATTCTCTGATACTATTTCACCGGCTGACACAGGTCGAACCTAGAAAAGGGATTTTGACGAAGGAAAAATCTATTTCTGGGGGAAGACCTGTGTCGCCCGGTGAACCCATCCCCCTCTTCTCCTGATCCCCCACCCTTTAGCTGGCCCAAGCTTGGGTGCGTAATTCAGGAATGAAGCCTTCGGGCAGGAGTTGCAGTAGTAGCGAGTGGAAGGTAGACGTAAAGTAGATGTTGTAACGGCACCTATCTAGAGAGGGGTTTTGAGAGGAGTCTTCTAATTGGCAGAATATCTGTGGTAGTAGCTTCCACTTGCCCTTGTGTTTATACTGACACCCTATGGGGTGTGCAAGCTGAAGGTAGTAACTTCAGCATTCCATTTAGCTTTTTCTCTATTATATTTAGCATCTATTTATACCTAGAAATGTGTGCTACAGGGACATTTCACCGGGCGACACAGGTCTTCCCCCAGAAATAGATTTTTCCTTTGTCAAAATCCCTTTTTTACACAACAGAAAACAGATAATTATTACAAACGATGAGAAATCGGATGAAGCTAAGATAATATCTGGTGTGCCACTAGGTACGGTGCTAGCTGCATTGCTGTTTGTTATTATGATTGCAGACATAGACAGTAATGTTAAGGACTCGATAGTGAGTAGTTTCGCCGATGACACAAGAATAAGTAGAGAAATTACTGGTGATGAAGATAGAAACTCGCTACAAAGAGACCTTAACAAAGTATATGAATGGGCAAAGGTAAATAGGATGGTATATAATTGATAAATTTGAATCAATGAATTATGGAGATAGAGAAGGAAAGCCATATGGATATTTGGGACCTAATAACGAGACAATCACTAATAAGGAAACAGTTAAAGATTTTGGTGTGATGTTGAATAAGAACATGTTATGCAATGATCAAATAGCAATTCTATAGGCAAAATGCAAAGCAAATATAGGAATGTTGTTACGGCACTTCAAAACAAGAAAAGCTGAACACATTATTATGCTTTATAAAATGTATGTACGTAGTCCACTTGAATATTGCAATAGGATATGGTACCAACACTACCAAAAGGATATTGCACAAATAGAGAGTGTACAAAGGTCCTTTACATCTAGAAATTAAGGATCTTGACTACTGGGAAAGACTACAATCTTTAAAATTATATACGTAGTCTAGAAAAGAGAAGAGAACGCTACATGATAATTGAGGCATGGAAACAGATAGAAGGAATTGCCAAAAACATCATGGAGCTAAAAATATCAGAAAGAGCAAGCAGAGGTAGATTAATAGTGCCCAAAACTATACCAGGAAAACTAAGGAAAGCACAGGACATTAATCCACTACGCACCAGCATCGACAATGCAGCATCTATTCAATGCATTGCCAGCTCATCTGAGGAATATTATCGGGAGTGAGCGTAGATGTGTTTAAGAATAAGCTTGACAAATGTCTAAGCTGCATCCCAGACCATCCAAGATTGGAAGATGCAAAATATACCGGAAGATGCATCAGCAATTCTCTGGTAGACATTAGAGGTGCCTCACACTGAGGGACCTGGTACAACCCGAACAAGATGTAAGGTCTGTAAGGTAAGTTCTCTCTCTCTCTCTCTCTCTCTCTCTCTCTCTCTCTCTCTCTCTCTCTCTCTCTCTCTCTCTCTCTCTCTCTCTCTCTCACTGAAGTGAAAGAAATGAGAGAATTTTTATGGTACATGTATGTATGTTTATTAATATTTTCAATATTAATAAGATTAAATAATAATAATATAACTGTAAATATAAAATTCATATGTGATGATATTTTAAAGAAATAGTATACAGGCAGTCCCTGGGTTACAACGGGGGTTCCGTTCTTGAGACGCGTTGTAAACCGAAAACCGCTGTAAGCTGGAACATCTTCAAAAATCCTAAGAAAACCTTACTTTTAATGCTTTGGGTGCATTAAAAACTATGTAAACTACATTTTTATTGCATTTTTCATCAAAAAACCTTCAAATATTGATTATTTTGCATTTTTGGAGTCATATTTCTTCTGCCAGATCAGCGTCGTAAGCAAAGTAACCCTGGAACATGCGTCGTAAACCTGGAAATCATTTCTGATAAATATGATTGAAAAGCGTTGTAACCTCGGAACGTTGTAAGCCGAACCATTGTAAGCCAGGGACTGCCTGTAACCTCTCCATTTCACTCTTTTAAGTAAGGACAATCTCTCTCTCTCTCTCTCTCTCTCTCTCTCTCTCTCTCTCTCTCTCTCTCTCTCTCTCTCTCTCTCTCTCTCTTGCTTACTGAGATGATAGAAGTTTTATGGTACCAGCACTGTATGTTTTTTAACTGATAAGTATCAAGACCTGAAAATAGAAATAAGATGGAAATGGGATATACACCAGTGGAAATTGTGCTCATAATCATAAGGACACTAGCCATGATCCTGAGATCCCTGCAAAGGAACCTGGAAAAACTAGATGCCGAAGTAGCTCCAGGACTCATGCAGAAGTGTGTGCTCCTAGAAACAGTGCACATAGTGAGAAAAGTTATGGACTGTGATAGACCCCCAATGAAAGTAAATGAATAATGATATACTAACTGTAATTACAAAATGTGTATGAAAATATCTTTCCTTCATCTTTAAAGAGAAGCTCAAATCCAGAGCTGTCAAATATGTATGTCAATTTAATGTAACAGGTGTGTTTGAGAAGACTTCTAAAAATAGATTGGTTGGAAGGGGGAAGGAAGAGAGATATAGTACATACATGTAATCTTCACACACTCCTATATTTTCACCAACTATTTCTTATTTTAATGGTAATGTATTATAGTAGCTTGTAAATAAAATTACAGTGACTTTAATTTCATTCAAAAAGGAGGTTAATACTTGGGGAGCATGATTATTGTCATATTTAGTGTTCTAATTCTAGAAATAAGCATTTATTAGCATTTCTAGAGACCGTGCCAAATTTATAAGAAAATTTGGCTTGCACGAGGGGTCTGGAACCAAAACTCGCTTCAGATTGGGGTATTACTGTACCAGCATTTTTCAACCTTTGCAGAATCCTGACTGTAAAAAGATTATGTATCGTTAGTAATTTCTTTGTTTCTCCTTCTTTAGTTTTAGTCATAGTGCAAAGTAATATATATTTCTAACTGGTTAAAACAATAAATAACTTAGATTTCATTCACTCCAAAATTCAACTGCATCTGTAAACATGAAAAATAAACACATAACCAGCAAATTCATGAAATACATAAAAAGAAACAGAACAGATGATATTTACTACTGTAACCTATTTTTTCATCGACAATGTTGAGGAGGCAAACCAAGGCCCTATGTCATGTGCATTAGTTTGTGAGTCAGTTTAAATAAGAAATTTGGTTCTGTAATGAGAAACCTCTGCTTTTTCTTTTGGTACAAGAATTTTTAATTTGGTGAGAGTTAAGAGAAAACCATTTGTTTTGTCACAGAACCCCTAGCAACCTCTAAATACATCTAGAGTACTGGGGGTGTACTGAGGGATTCTGGTTGAGAAGTGCTAATATAAACAATTGTTTATGTCTTTGGCGGTCCAGGAAATATTTGCAGTATCCAATTTGTCCCCAGGAAATATTTGCAGTATCCAATTTGTCCCCAGGAAATATTTGCAGTATCCAATTTGTCCCCAGGAAATATTTGCAGTATCCAATTTGTCCCCAGGAAATATTTGCAGTATCCAATTAATCCCAAGAATTGTGAAATCTATTGTTAGGATGATTTAGGTACCAGAACAAGATTTTACACAGAATTGAGTAATCTTTGATTATATCCTGCTCATTTCAGGTGAGGATGGTATTGAAAATTACGAAGTTCATGCTCGCTTGTCTATACTAGACAAACAGTTTAAGAGAGCCGAAGGAATATACTTGGATTATAATAACCTGGAGGCAGCAATGGAGATGTATCAATTATTGCATAAGTGGGATGAAGGTAAGCAAATTTTTATATGTAATACTATTAAGGTTGTTTAAGATTTTTTCTTATTAATAGTCAGTATATTAAAGTTTCAGTATTAATTAAAGTACATGATACTGCTGCTTGTGTTTGATCCTGTGGTAGGGGTGTGAGAGTACAACCACCGTAGGGCCTGCAAGTCGTAAAAGGCGACTAAAAGGACAGCTGCTGCCTTGCAGTCTTACTTTTCAGTAAAAGACTAGGCCCACCGCCAATAATTACTGGGGAAACTGCTGCCATGCAGTAGTACTTTTAGTAAAAGGCTATGCCCACTGCCAATAACTGTGGTTGATGACAGCAATTGCATGCGGTCGTAAAAACCCTTTTAGCAAACAATAACCCATGCCTGATGATGCCTTTGATAGAAGGGAGTGAAGAAGGAACATCAGATAACCGACCCCTTAGTATAGGGATAATGGTGGGAAAGAAGATACTGCTGCTTGTGTTAATTACTCATCCCTTCAATCATTTACAGTGGTCTCTCTGTATTCATGGGGGATGCGTACCAGACCACCCCCCCTTCCCCCCCCCCCGCGCATGTTTAAAATCTGCGAATAGTTGGAACCCCTTTAAAAACGCTGAAAACTGCCTATTTTGGTAGGTAAAACTCAAGAAAAACCCACTAAAAACTATTATACCTGGTCTTTTTGATAATCTTATCACAAAAAAAACCCAGGAATTTCTGGATATTTCTCATAGAAAAATACCGCAAATAGGAGAATTTCCCACGAATAATGGGTAGATATGGTCCAGAGAGAAATCCGCGAATCCGTGAGTCCACGAATCTAGAGAACAAGAATACGGGGGACCCGATGTAGATATAATTTTTTCTTTTAGTAGCTCAATAATATTTGTTCTGACAGTATGATTTTCGTATAGAATTCTCTTTTTGATAAAAAATCAGCCAGAAGCCTTTTTTGTGAAAAGCTGTTTTTCACTTATATAACTTACCCGGTGGTTACATCTAGCTATCGTCTCCTGACGTCACGGCAGAATTTGAAATTCGCGGTAGCGCTAATGGTTTGACAGGTGATCCCTCTACTCCCGCCCTCTACCGGGTACCAGGAACCATTCCAACAATAAATCAGAAGTTTCCTGCCGTCGGAACCGATAACACGGTTCCTCTGCTGGTTGGAATTTGGATTTGATCATCTTGGTTTTCTCCTTTTGGTGACGTACCTTGAGTTTACTGATCTTTTTGCTAGCGCTATAGTTATTTTGGTTTTGATATTGTTGTCCTTTTTTAGGAATTAATTGGATTTTTTCACGATGTCTGACACCGGCTCTATTCAGTATAGGGTGTGTAGTAGTGGGTGTAAGACTAGACTTCTTAAAGCTTCACTTGATCCTCATTCTACTTGTGTTAGCTGTAGGAGACGTGAATGTTCTTTTGAGAATACGTGTGAAGAATGTAAGTCTCTAACATCTCAGGAGTGGAAGGCACTGGAAAAGTATATGAGAAAGTTAGAAAAGATAGAATCAGAAAGGCTTCACAGAGATCTTCTAAGTCAGTGAGTAGCCAGGATATTACTCTGAATTCTGTTAATCCTGTTCCTATTAACCCCGTAGTGGTTTCTCTTGCCCTCGACTCTGTATCTCCCGATCCCAATCCCGTGTCAGTATTACGAGCCGATATGGACTCGAAATTTGACTCTTTCCTCACCACTATGCAGAAAATGGGTGAGACAGTGCAAGAAGTGGTACTTAAGTGTGATAAGTTACTTAGTGCAAGTGTAGTGGAGGAGGTGGCTGTTCGGCCCGTTCGTTCTCCTAGGTCTAGGCCCCTGTCAAACTCCCCAGATCCTGGGAGGCAGGGCATGCCGAAAACCGAAGGGAGGCGAGCGGGATCTGCTCCCGAGCAGCCGCCCCCTCAAGCAATCCTGTGCCGTATCCCAGGATGCTGTCGCTTACCATTGGAAAGGTGTTGCGAGGATGTTTTTCGTCAAGCGACTCAAGCTCAGATGTTTCCTCTTATAGAGGTTGGCGTCATAAAGGCATTGCTAAAGGCCGCTGAAAAAAGGTCTCGCGATGTTTCGCCTGCTGCGGTTCCCAAGAAGGTGGCGGCTGCCGAACCTTCTTGTAGTTTTTGGGAGGAGCCTGAAGCCTTTTCTCGGCGGTTTTGTTTTATACGCCCTTCTCTCATAGAAGTGGAGAAGCCGAACACGCACACTTCCTTCAGAGCCTACCCCAGAGCCTCCTCAAGCGATAACTCCTGCGGCTCCAGACGTGTTTGTGGCTCATCCTTCTACTCCTCCCGCGCCTTCTACGTCGGTGGATCCTCAACCTTCGGTGTTTGAACAGATGAATGCCAAGTTAGGCAATATTTTGGAGCTTTTTGGCAAGTCTCTTTCGTCCCCGAATGCGCTCCCGACCGCCTTACGTCTTTCGCAGACTACTGTGCAGTCCTCTTCGCAGGCTCCTTTTCAGTCACCTCTTCAGGCTCAGACTCTCCATGTGACTCCTCTTCAGACGCCGCTTCAGGCGCCTGGTCAGACTCCTTTCCTGACTCCGTCTATGGCGCCACGTCAGGCTCTCGCTCGAGCACCACCTCAGCCGCCAGCTCAGCCGCCAGCTCAGCCGCCAACGCAGCCGCCAGCTCAGCCGCTCGGATTCGTCTCAGTACAGGCTCAGACGTCTCTTGTCTGCTTCTCGCAGCCTGCCTTGGCTTCTATTATGGTGTGACTTCGCCGAACAGGATTCCTCTTCAGATGGAATGTTCTCCAGTTTCGTCGAAGGAAGCTTCGGATCTGGAAGAAGAAGAAGAAGTACTTACAGAAAAAGACAAGTATTTGTCGGGGCATAAGCTTCTTTTACGATTCTTCGTTGACAACTTTGGAGATTCTTTTGTGCCTTCCGTTCCAGTTTCTCCTAGTTCGCAGTGGAAAAAGGACAGTAAGCCTGACACCTCGTCCTCGTTCACGCGTCTCGTCCTCTCGATTTCGGCTAAGAAGGCTATCAAGAAAGTTAACGCTTGGCTTTTGGAGAAGAGGGAACAGGGGAAAAATGTTTTCTGTCTTCCCCCTTTGAGACTTTCGTCAAGGAGCCATGTCTGGTATGACACCGGAGAAGTTTTTTCCCTGGGTGTGACTGCCTCCGCTCAGGGAGACTTTTCTAGTCTCGTGGACTCTTCTCGTAGATCAGCCCTTAATACTGCTAAGATTTTCTTTTCGGCAAATGAGCTGGATCATCTTTGCAAGAGTGTTTTCCGTGTTTTTGAAGTTGTTAGCTTCCTGGATTGGGCCATTGCTTCGCTGGCCAGGAAAGTCAAGTCATTTGGACTTTCGGAGGAGCAGTTGAAGGATTTTGCCTCTGTACTGGATTGTATCGATAAAGGCATCTGTGATGGAGCTTCGGAGCTCGCTGCCATTTTTGCCTCTGGAGTGTTGAAGAAGAGACAGATTTGGTGCTCCTTCTTGACGAAAGGGGTCTCATCGAACCAGAAGTCTGCCTTGCTCTTCTCTCCTTTGGACAAGAAGCACCTTTTTCCGCAAGAGATTGTGAGTGAGATCGCTCCATCTTTAACACAGAAAGCGACCCAGGATCTTTTATCACAGTCAGTGAAGAAGCCCAGGAAGATAGCTCCGGTTCTCTCTGCTTCTCGGAGTGCTCCCTCCACGGAAGCTCCTAAACCATTTCGAGGGAGAGCTCCCATTCGATCTTTCTCTAGGTTTCGTGGGAGAGGTAGAGCCTCGTCTAAAACCACTCCCTCTTCCATCAAAAAGTAGGCCCGTAGTCCTCCACACAGCAGTAGGAGCCAGATTACACCTTTTCTGGCAGACCTGGTTTCATCTCGGAGCGGATCCTTGGACGGTCCAGGTCCTGAAGGAAGGATACACCATTCCATTCATCAAGCACCCCCCTCTCACAGAATTTCCTGTGAATTTATCAGCTTACTCGGAGAACTCCGAAAAATTTGCCGCCCTCCATCAAGAAGTTCTCGCCTTACTGGCAAAGAGGGCCATAGAGTTAGTGGACTCTCCTCAGGAATCAGGATTTTACAATCGCCTTTTCCTGGTAAAGAAGGCCACGGGGGGTTGGAGACCAATGTTGGATGTCAGTGCCCTGAACGTCTTTGTCCTGAAGACAAAGTTTTCTATGGAAACGACCCAGTCGGTATTAGCAGCGCTTCATCCAGGAGATTGGATGGTTTCCATAGACCTTCAGGACGCCTATTTTCATATTCCGATTCATTCGGAATCGAGAAGATTCCTGAGATTCGTGTTCCAGGGTGGCCGCAATTTGTATCAGTTCAGGGCCTGCCCTCTGTTTCCGGACTTCTTGTCGACAGCTCCACAAGTGTTCACCAGAGTTCTGTCGTCAGTAGCAAAGTGGCTTCATCTGGACGGGATACGAATCTCCATGTATCTGGACGATTGGCTTCTCAGGGCAAGTTCCAGACAGAGGTGTGTGGAGGACTTACAAAAGACTTTAAGGCTGACGGACAGCCTAGGTTTGTTAGTCAACAAGGACAAGTCGTGTCTCACTCCTTCTCAGGAGATAGTTTATTTAGGAGTGATACTGATTCAGTTTCTTTTTCAGGCTTTTCCGTCTCCGTCAAAGGATCGACTCTTGCCTGAACAAGATAGACGAATTTCTCATCAGACAAACTTGCTCGGCGAATCAGTGGATGAGCCTTTTAGGAACCTTGGCCTCGATAGAACAATTTGTAAGTCTGGGCAGGCTCAACATGAGACCACTTCAATTTTACTTGAAACAGAAGTGGCAAAGGAAGAAGTTCCCAGACTCCTTCGTGTTCCCCATCTCGGAAGTGATCAAGCAGGACCTCCTTTGGTGGAAATCAGAAGGAAGGCTAGTGGAAGGCTTGTCTCTAAGCCAGTTGAGCCCCAACCTTACGCTCTTGTCAGACGCATCGGACAAAGGGTGGGGAGGAGCTACTCTGGGGAGAAGGAAGTGTCGGGACTTTTGGCAGATTCATCAGAGAAGCTGGCACATAAATCTGAAAGAGTTGAAGGCGATTCATTTGGCTCTAATGCACTTCCAGACAGAGGTAGGAGGGAAAGTAGTGCTGGTTCAAGCAGACAACACCATGGCTCTCTCTTACATAAAAAAACAGGGGGGGACACACTCGTTCTCTCTGTGCGAGGCAGCGAGAGACCTACTCATTTGGGCGAAAGAGAACAAGGTTGTCTTGAGCACAAGATTTATTCAAGGCTCAAAGAATGTAAAGGTGGACATTCTCAGCAGGAGAGGACAAGTCCTTTCCACAGAGTGGAATCTACATCCTCAAATATGCAAGAAGCTTTGGGGGATTTGGGGATGTCCTCAGTTGGATCTCTTCGCCACGAACAAGACAGCTCGTCTACCACTGTATTGCTCCCCAGTTCCAGACGAGGAGGCGTTAACAGTGGATGCCATGCTTCTAGACTGGTCAAATCTGGATTTCTATGCCTTTCCGCCCTTCAAAATGCTAAGACTAGTTCTGACAAAGTTCAGAGGTCATCAGAACGTCAGGATGACTCTGATAGCCCCCTTTTGGCCGGCCAGGGAATGGTTTCCGGACCTACTACAGCTGTTGACGGACTTTCCGAGAGAGTTAACTTTAAGGAAGGATCTACTCAGACAGCCCCACTTTCTGAGGTTCCATCACAACTTGTCCGCTCTTCGACTAGTCGCCTTCAGACTGTCGAACATCTCCTCAGAAAGAGAGGATTTTCAAGAGAGCTTCAAGGGCTATTGCTAGACCCAGAAGAAAATCCTCTAATCGAGTGTACCAAGCTAAGTGGGTCCAATTCAGAGCTTGGTGCAAAGAAGAAGGAATTTCGTCTTCTAAGACCTCTATAGCTCAGTTAGCTAACTTCCTTCTTTTTCTTCGTGAGAATAAGAAGCTTTCTACCCAGACGATTGGGGGTTATAGAGCTATGTTGTCTTCTGTGTTCAGACATCGAGGATTAGACATTTCTAATAATCAAGACCTCTCAGACCTGATTCGTTCCTTTGATACGACCAAGACAAAGGAGTCAAGAACAGTAGCTTGGAACCTGGATGTAGTTCTTAAATGGCTGATGTCCGATAGATTCGAACCGATCTCCTCTAGTTCTTCTAGAGATCTGACTAGAAAGACACTTTTTCTTTGTGCTTTAGCATCAGCTAGAAGAATCAGTGAACTGCATGCTATTGATAAGAGAGTTGGATTTGCTAAGGGCAATGCCATTTGCTCATCAATGCTGGGTTTTTTGGCTAAGAATGAAAATCCCTCACGTCCTTGGCCTCGTTCTTTCTCTATAAAGAACATTGTGGAGCTAGTGGGGCCTAATGTGCCTGAATGTCTTCTCTGTCCAGTGAGAGCACTTAGACATTATGTGCAAAGGACCGGAGGTTCAGAGTAAGAGTGATAACCTGTGGTGTTCAGTGAAAGATCCTTCTCATCCTCTTTCTAAAAATGCGCGCTCCTTCTTTTTAAGGAATTTGATTTCTGAGGCACACGGACAATGTCAGGACTCAGATATCAAAGTGTTTAGAGTCAAAGCTCATGAAATTAGAGCAGTGTCTGCGTCTATGGCCTTTAGTCGTAATCTGTCTTTGAAAGACATTATTAAATCTACATATTGGAGAAGCAATTCTGTCTTCGCATCTCATTATCTGACAGATTTGCAAACCACATATGAAAATTGCAGTACATTGGGGCCATTCATTGTGACTGACACGGTATTGGGTAAGGGAGAGAAGGATGTATCCCATCCTCACTAACTTTTCTCCTTGATTATGGTTTTGTATTTTTAAGGTTGTCTGAAGATACAGGGAGTTTTTTTGAGTATCTTTCAGTCTTTTAATGTCTTGGTGTATTTCTTAACCGGTTTTGGTGATCCCTCGTTTTTTATTGTGTTTTGTGGTGATTTGTACTGCACCCTGAGCAGGGGCATTATAGTCTTGTCCGTTATGGTCACGTCCTCAACGGCAAGTACTTATTATTGTGTCCGGCACACGGATCCATATATCCTGTCGGTACAATAAAGGCCAGCAGACTACAGAGGCAGTAACCACTGAGTCAGCGGTCTTTAAAGGTAAGGAACCTATATCTTTGGATAATTCCAACAGTTGTTATTTTAGCTGCCATTGTCCCACCACCTAAATGTGTCAATCAGCTAGATGTAACCACCAGGTAAGTTATATAAGTGAAAATGACATTTTTATAATAATATAAAGTTTCATTTATACTTACCCGGTGGTTACATAACGAAGCCCGCCCTCCTCCCCTCATATGGACAGGTAGGCATGAAACTTCTGATTTATTGTTGGAATGGTTCCTGGTACCCGGTAGAGGGCGGGAGTAGAGGGATCACCTGTCAACCATTAGTGCTACCGCGAATTTCAAATTCTGCGTGACGTCAGGAGACGACAGCTAGATGTAACCACCGGGTAAGTATAAGTGAAACTTTATATTATTATAAAAATGTCATATTTTAAACTTCTGTCGTGAACAGAATTCCATTGTGGCACAACAAATTTGTTTTGAATGGTCTTTCTAGAGATACAACAAAGAGTTGATGATTCATTACAAGATTGTTTTTGTACCTTCAATTATTTCTAAAGTGTGCTTTCAATATTCACAGCTGTGCAGCTTGCTGAAATCAAGGGACACCCAGAGGTGGAGCAGTTACGAAGAGGTTACACACAGTGGTTGTTGGATACTCACCAAGAGGAAAGGCTGGTCAACTTAAGGAGTAGAAGGGGATTACTTATCTGCAATAAATATGTATCTTAAAGCTGGAATGCCTGCTAAAGCATCAAGGTTGGTAAATCTAATATTTGTTCCTACACGATATACAAACCCTCGGTCCTTTACATAAGGAATTACTTTCGGGGTAGCTGGAATTACCCCTGTTAAATTCTTGAACAAGGTGGTTAGGCAGTAACTACCGTGTGGCATGCGGGTAGGCCAGCCTGCCCGGATGTAAACACTCCACTTTGCCTTCGGCCGTCTTCCATTGAAGACGTGTGTTTGTCAGCTCTTGCTGACTGGCCATTGATAATTTTCCCGATGGGGTCTTTCTTTTTATTTTTTAAATAAATATGTATATACAGTGTTTGATATTAATGTCAATTCAATTAATATGCAAACCCACTTTTAGTGATAGCCTTTATAGCCGCCTTTCTACTTTGTGTTAAGAGTCGGCGGCAGAGGTATGCCAACATCTTTGTTATTTACATACTTTCGCCCTTTAACGTGAGTACGAGATATGTATTTAACGTGAGGATGAGACATGTATTACGTGAGTGATATTGATCCTCGAGTATGTGTAACGAGACATGTAGTCATCTGAAATTTACACTTACACTTGGGAATTACTGAGGGGAACTTCAGAGGTTTGTCCTTTGTTTTGTTTTTTCTGGTAATCTCTCTTCTCCTTCATCATTTCACTTACTATCGGATGAAGGTAGAAGAGGGGGTTTGTGGTGTTGGTGTTTGGGAGATCTCCTCTCACTTTGGAGGGCGGTGCCCTTGGATGCAAGAGCCCCCTGATCCCAACTCCTTGACGAGGTGGGTGCTTAGGGATCCACTGCAGAGAGAGTATGCCCCTTTATGCCTACGCTCTCTGCTGTGGATCCAACTGACATTGGGACCTTTAATTCCTTTACTCAATCCTCTTATTTTTCCCCTTTTTCCCTTCTTCTTCTTTCGTTGACGACCTTGGCATGACTTTGGACTATGAATTGACTGCTCTTTTAACTTGGAGGGTGGAGTTGGACGGCATGGCCACTTCCCCGCCCATAAAACTAAAGTAACCTGACGTGGTTGAGCGAGGTTAAATTTTTATGTGAAGCCATGCCCGCAGTGCTGGGTCC
The DNA here is from genome assembly GCF_015104395.2 of Macrobrachium nipponense. Classification (NCBI taxonomy): domain Eukaryota; kingdom Metazoa; phylum Arthropoda; class Malacostraca; order Decapoda; family Palaemonidae; genus Macrobrachium; species Macrobrachium nipponense. Next base: position 124,993,855 of record NC_087202.1, read on the forward strand.
GATCTCATGGGACTGACGACCCTTAAGGCATTGTGGGTATGGCGTATATCCAGGTGAGTGTCCCAGGGCAGTTACCACTGTGTAACAGTATTGCTCCTCCCCCAGTTGGGCCTCCCTGGTGAGTGGGACCTCATCCTGGACAAAATTTAAATCTTAATTATATGGAAAATTTAACAAACATCCTCACGACTTCTGAAACGGATTTGGACCACTCTAAAGAAAGCTCAAGTCACAAAGACCAGGTTAGTATTAAAACTAATACCATATGGTGTTCCACAGGGAAGTGTCCTTAGTGGCACACTGTTTACCCTAGCAATTAATGATATTGATAAAAATCTACCTACTGGAATTAAAAGCAACCTATACATGGATGATTTTGCCATATATTATTCAGCCTCTCGTATTAAACATGCAGAACACATCATTAATAAAAGTATATTAAAAATGAATGAATGGACCTCATCTGTAGTATTTAAATTATCCATAAATAAGACTCAAGCAGTAGTGTTTTATAAATATAAAAGGTGGATGAATGGTGAAGTAATAGATTTAAAAATCAGACATCATAGTATACCAATTAGACAAACTGCAAAATTTTTGGGTTTAGTGTTTGATACTCACTTAAACTGGAAACCCCACATAACATACTTGAAATCAAAATGTAAAAAAGCATTCAATCTAATTAGAAAATTATCAAACACTACTTGGGGAGCCGGTAGACAAACCCTTACATTACTGTATAAACCAACAGTTCTGTCTATCATTGATTATGGTAGCAAAATATATGGCTCGGCGTCAGATGCAGCACTGAAAATGTTGGACCCAGTTCATAATGAGGGCCTTAGAATATGTTCATGAGCCTTTAAATCATCACCGACCTCTTCTCTACAGGTTGAATGTGGTGAACTACCTCTCTCTCTCTCCATAGAGAGCTTGTAACAATGAAGAATGCTATGAGAATTAGGACAAGCGGTTCTCCAACAAAAGAATTATTTGAACTCAAGATATATTTATAAACAATCATCCACCCCCTTTTCCAATTAGAGCTAGAAGATTGTTTGAGTCACTAAATATGAATATACAAATTCCTCCAGTAGTAAAATTACCTCCGCCTTGGACAATGAATAAAATGAAAACTTGCACACAATTAAAATATTTATCAAAAAAATACTTATACATATATGCCATCACACCATAGACAACTTACAATGGAGCATATAAACCGAAAAGGTCCACATTATGCAATATACACAGATGGATCTAAATCGGAATGTGGAGTGGGATATGCTGCAGTGTCCCAGGACAAATCATATCAATTCTCTCTACCCAATATAGCTTCAATATTCACAGCGGAGGAGTTTTGCGCAATTGCCTCGGCCGTAAAAATAATTAAAGGAACATCACTAAATAATTTTGTGATTTTTAGTGACTCAAGAAGTGCCATAGAAGCCATCCAGAGTTATAAACCAAAAAATAATATTGTACAACAAATTAAATTATCACTTCATAAATTAAATATTCTTGGGAAAAATGTAGAAATATGTTGGATCCCTGCCCATGTAGGGATCAAGGGAAATGAAGAAGCTAACAAAGCAGCCAAAGAAGCAAATCAAATGACAAGATCAAGTGTGAATCTCCCTATGAGTGATTATGTAACATACATAAAGATGGGTATTATAAGGAAATGGCAACATATTTGGAATGAAGAGTCAGAAAATAATAAATTAAAGCAAATAAAACCTGAAGTTGGAAAGTGGAGTTCATCATATCAGAGAGAGAGACATGAACAAGTAATTCTGAAACATCTCCGTATAGGCCATACCCGTCTGACACATGGACACTTAATGAACAGCCCATGTAGCTCAGCTCCTGAGTGCACAGAGTGCAGGGAAGTTATAACTGTCAAACATGTGTTATGCGAATGCCCAAAGTACAACCAGCAACGACTGTCAACACTTGGAAACAGATCTATGAAAGAAATCATGTCAGAATCCTCTGCATTTTCAGTCATGCCTATTTTTGTTCTTAAAGAAGTGTAATTTAGTTGAAATATAAACCTAAGTAAAATTTTAAAATACCAAAATTTTTAGACTAATGAATTTTAAAAACAAAACTTTTAAATGTTACTTAACTTATTCTGATTTTATTTTTTATGAAAGTATGGATACATGAGTAAAGGAGGAAGAGTGGAGCCATCGGGCATAACCTGACCTGGGGCTAACTGGCTGGGATGCAACATTTCGGAGACACCCTGCTGAAGTCCAGCAACTATGGACTCCTGGGTACCTAACCTTTTTAGGATCTCTTCAAACCTGGTGTTAACCAGGTTGCCTAAATTGCCGACCTGTTGCATTATATTCGTGGTGAACAAATCTGGGTCAAAGGAGGAGGTACTTATGAGGTATCTGACCCTTAGAGGTTGATGGTACGGGGTCTGAAGAGGAAGGGTAAGACTTCCCCTTTTGAGACTTTGACTTTAAAGACTTTATTAGGGGATTTTGTCTGGGTTTTTCTGCTCCGGGTTGGTGAGCCGGAGTTTTGTAAGGTTGGCTATCATATGATTTTCTGGGAATGGATTTAGCCTTTGGCAGTAGTTTAGAGTGAAGCTTGCCTTTCCCTTTAGGAATCGCCGAGAGGGATTTTGATCTAGAAGGAAGTAATCCCCTGGTTAACCCTTGGAAGGAAGTAGAAGAAGAAGGAGAAGTAGTTCCAGACGCGCTCAAGGAAAGACCTGGAGCCGTTACAAGACTTGCCTCATTAACACCCTTACCATAGCCCATGGCGTCAACTGTCCAATGGGTCTCCCTCCATATCCGGAGGGCATTGGCACTTCCTCTGGCACTTCCTGCGGTGAAGCCTCCTCAGACTGCTGAGCCACTGCTTCTTGAATAGAGGCTATGATAGGGGCTGCAACCTTGGGGTCCACGTATCCAGTACTCTTCCTGGCGGGAAAGAGTAAGATAGTCATTTCTTGTGAAAGGATGTATGGCTTGGCTTTCCCCACGTTGCGCCCGAAGCCACCCACCCATATCTTAAGGGTGGAGAGAGCAGCATCCCGAACAGACTGCAAGGCCTGAAAGAGAAGGATAGAGTTAACCTTGAACTTATCTTAACATTTTATAATTAACTCTAACCAGTATCTCCAAAGTTATATTACTTTAATTATCAATGACCACCCCGTACGCAGATGTAAACCCCATAAGGAAACTTACATCAGAGGTAACACGTTCGACGAGGTCGTAGCAGGAGAAACAGTTCTCATGATGCCAGACTGTCGAACCTTCCAGTTGTACCGCGCAGGTGGCGTGGCTCCGGCAAACGTCGTGCCCACAGTGGTCTTGAAGGACGGCGTTACAGCCGGCAACCAAACACTGGGTGGCCTATAATAGTAATGATACATGAGTACCATTGGTAATCAGGTATAAAAAGTTCATGGTAAATATTAAATAATGCCGGAGTATTCCGGATTTGTAAGATATGTCCGACTCTGCCAGTCTTGCCATGTACTATACTGAGCATTCAGGAACCGTAGTAGCAGGTAGTTAGATGTATTCCGGTGATACCGGAGCACAGACCACTACCTAAACGGGGTAGCTACTCGATATATACCGGAGAGGAGGAGTACCAGTAGGCACCGGGCGAGATGGCGGGTCCGGATGGGTAGAACCCGAAGGTTCCGTAAAATTAAACTAACGAGAGTAGTAGCTCACTTGGGAGCGTATGCTCAGCACAGTAATACTAGGATATAAAAACATAATCATCTTATAATACAATGAAATAATGTAACCCCAACGGAGGCCGAAGCCACCGTAAAGACATTACCCCAAAGCCCCCGGCACTGCCGGAAGCCTATCCCGCCATTAGGCAGGGAAGGTATGTCTGAGGGCAAGAAAGACGTAACGATCCCATAGAGCCGAGGAGGGCCGAGCTTGCCCAAGCCAGGTCCCAACCGAGGCTGGGTAAAGCGAAGCTCCTCCCCAACGCTGGGACAAGGTCGGCTGAGAAGCGTCACCCGCACACCGAGGCCCCCCTTCACCCCCCAAGAGAAACTCGGGTTGGTCGTCAGGGACAATGTGAGTGAGATAACAACCCACCTTGGAAGGAGTTCTGGGGGGGGGGGGGGGGGGGAGGGGGGGGGGGCCAGGACGGGGTTGAGGGGTGACGATCACGTGTTCGCCTGGATCCCTCCTGGTTGAGTGGACCCACGAGGTTGGGGGCGACAGGAATGCCTAAGGACCAACCTAGCTGACGCATATAAACAACACGTAATAATATACAAGAATGAAAATATGTACTAAACACGGGGGGGAAAAAAGAAAATAAAGGAAAAGAAACAGTGATGTCCTAGGAGGACCGAGCATGACCACCCGATAAGGATGGTCAATACTAGGAAACTCCGAGCAACTGGCCTAGTGCCGAAACGAAGAATTGTAGGACAGGCGGCCAGGGTAGGCTAGGACCAAAGGCTAGATACTAATATATTAAACTGGAAACCCAACCAAATATAAAAGCATGCATGAAATGTAATGGTAGGTCCAGTAAACGGAAGACAATAAACAAGGACACATGCTCGAAAGGAAAACCCCCATGCAAGACATAAAATAAACAAAAAAATAAACACATATTTATGATCGTCAAAAAACAGCATCCAAAACACAAAAAGACATAAAAAACATACTGCTAACATGATTCGGTTCCACTAGGTATGGGGGACCACATGAAACCGAAATGAGGAGACACAAAGGGGTACGCTCTAATGGCGGCTCGCAGCCGCCGCCGCGTGTGGCGACGACTCATAAAAACCTAATGAATTTGGTAAACGAAAGGCCAAAATCACTCCCTAATAGTGCAAACATAACAACAGTACTTAACTTGGATGCAGAAGCAGATTGACGATCCATTGCAACGTATAAAAAGCAAAAAGCGAGAAACACAAGGGAGCAAACAAAAACGCGTGCGTCTCGTTGTAGTGCTATCAAAGGAATGACGTCACAGCCGCTAGCTACAAGGTAGTAGACAGTGAGCCGTAGGTCGGCTCCCCTATCCTGAAGGGTTTTTGATGTAGGAGAGGTTAATTGGAGAGGGTTCCGTGGTAGTGGTTTTCACTCGCCCCAGGAACCATACCGACACCTTTTAATAAAGGTGAGCAAACCAGAATATTCTTGGCATGTCCAAATTTGTAGCCAGTTCTCTTGGTATTATAACAATATTTTACTTAGAATAGTGCTAAGAACCTATTTCATGGGGCGACAAGGCTTCCTCGGCCCAAGAAGAAATAGATTTTTTTCCATGATGTCCAAAATCCCTTTTATAATGTGCATGTGTTTCCGTGTGAGCGTGCGCCTTTGTGCAGTTTTTAGTTTAATTTTCACTCATTTGTCATCACACCGAAAAAACAATTCGGTTCCAGAGCTTTGCCTCTGGCCTAGACATGATTTTTTTATTTTAATCTAATCCTTCGGGCCAGCCCTATGAGAGCTGAAAGTCAGCTCAGTGGTCTGGTTAAACTACTTTAATAATAATAATAATAATAATAATAATGGATACAAGAGGAGTATCCTTATTACTTTAAATCATTTTTCTTTATTTTATAGAGTAACAGTGGTGATTGTGTTTACAGAAGTATTGGTTGGATAGCTCTTCGTATTGGTTATCCTAACCTTGGAATTGTACCTGTGACTTGTAGCATGTTGTGATAACTGATCCTCGAGTGTGTGTACTGATCCCCTGTTGGTAATCATATTCATTTTCCACTACTACTCTGGAATTACGTCACTGGATGAAGCTTTCGCCACTGCCCTGTGATGTTTAACTATTCCTGATAGTAGAAGTCTCGCAGTTGAAGAGGAAGAGAGCTCATCAAGTGTCATCATCCTCCTCTTCGAGATCATCATTTTTTCATACATCTCCACCCCTTCAACTCCTATGGCTCTTTGCTGTAGAAGGAGAAGGTTGTCTCCCCCCCAACAAGAAGTCTCGTCACCGGACTTCTAAGGGTCTGTCTTCCACTGGCTCTCCTGTTCCTTTGGGAACGGGAACCGTCATGCTGTCCCCAGGGTCTAGCATGTCGGGAGCCATAGAAGGGCAAACTTTGGTTCGCACTTCTGCTGCTAGTCCTAGAGGTTCTGCCTCTAAGACTAGTTCTGTGTCGGGCATGCTTCTGTTATCAGTTGAATTGTCCGAGTAGTAGGCACATAACTGTATTTAACTCTACGGGTATGTGACCGAGACGAATAGTATCTTCTCTTAATTGACCTACAACTCGGGACTGCCTTGCAGGCCTCCCAAGAGTTACCGGTTTCAATTTTGAGATACTGGTGGTATTGTTTACCAACAGCACCACAGTACAGGCGGTCCCCGGGTTACGACGGTTCCGGCTTACGACGTTCCGAGGTTACGGACGCTTTTTCTTAAATATCATGGAAAAAATCCGTCCTGGGTTACGACGCTTGTTCCGAGGTTACGACGCTGACGCTTCCGACGCTCCGAGTTAACGACGCTTTTAAAAAACGCATACTATGATAAAAATCCTTTATAGTTTAGCACAGTATATTAATAAAAATAAGTTTCTGGTTAGATTACAACAAAAATTTTGAGATTATGATGATTTTCGACACTTTTTATGTTGTATTTTTCTATGTTTTTTAGTGACGCCTCATATGCGGAACTAGTTTCCGAGCGAATGAATACATACTAGTTTACATATAACAGTCCAAAGCGCAAATAATGAAAAAATCATTGCTTGTTTCCAGTAATAATAACAAAAACAAAGTTTCTGGTTAGATTACAAGCAATTCCAAGTATCCAAATAGAGAGACATTATCCAGTAATGAGAGAGAGAGAGACGAGAGAGAAGAGAGAGAGAGACGAGAGAGAGAGAGAGAGGCGTCTTCCGACGCTCCGAGTTAAGGACAGAGAAAGTGTTTTCGTTTCGTTAACGGCCTCTGACTCATGCCAGTAAATGTTTTGGTTGATACTAATATAATAAGCTATTTAAAGATACGTTTACTTTAATTAGTCTATATGATACGTAAATAGTAATCAACTGTTCTTGTAGCCCTCAAATTTATATTGGCGACACAAAATCGAAGTATCCAAAGAGACATTATCCAGTACGTATTTGATCAGAGAGAGAGAGAGAGAGAGAGAGAGAGAGAGAGAGAGAGAGAGAGAGAGACGCTTTGGCAACAATGGTCTCGGGGTTTTTATAGCTCCTTCTTCTGGCTTGATGATCTGGATGATGTAGAAGGATTTCGACCATACTCGTTTGCCAAATCGACGATACGAACGCCACGTTCATGCTTTGCTATAATTTCATGTTTTGCTTCCATCGAAATCATTTTTTCTTGGGTTTTTTCTTATCACCTGCTTTGTCTTTAGCTTTGAGACCCATGGTTAATAATAAAATAGACAAAATAACACGAAAAATAAAGGAGGCGCAATACAACGAACTAAACAACGACGTGTTAACATGCAGCACCAACAAACAAACAGACTGAACGCCATTTATCGGTCGCCTATACACTAACACTCATCGCAAAATCGTATCTGCAAAATATTTCGTTGTATATCAAAGCTTTGTATTTTCGCAAATTTTCTGTTGTATCTCAAAACATTCGTATATTATGGGCAATCGTATGTCAAGTTTCCAATGTAATTTGATCAGAGAGAGAGAGAGAGAGAGAGAGAGAGAGAGAGAGAGAGAGAGAGAGAGAGAGAGAGAGAGAGAGAGACGCTTTGGCAACAATGGTCTCGGGGATTGACGTAACGTTTATTTTCTGAACAGATAGGACAGAGAAGTGTTCGTTTCATTAAACGGCCTCTGACTCATGGCAGGAAATGTTTTGTTGATACTAATATATAAGCCTATTTAAAGATACATTTACTTTAATTAGTCTATATGATACGTAAATAGTAATCAGCTGTTCTTGTAGCCCTCAAGATTTTGCAAAATCACTCCAGGTTGTACATAAAACTTCAAGAATGTAGTGTCACCAGAGGATTACAATAGTTTTTACCTTCAAGAACCAGCATTCTTTTATGAAATAACTCCAGGTTTGTACATAAAAACTACAGGAAACAACATGTATGTAACCAAAGGATTACAAGTAAAGGTTTTTATAATTTTTTATTAGTTTAACACATATTTCCAAGCGTCGTTCCGGCTTACGACGATTTTCGGCTTACGACGCGTCTCAAGAACAGAACCCCCGTCGTAACCCGGGGACTGCCTGTATTTGCATTCACCGAATAGGAGGGTTTTCTTTCCTCCCATTTTGGTTTAAATGCAAATGCTTGAGCGTATCTTTTTTACGCTCGATGGTTCTAGCCGAACGCATTCCTTCATGGAATGGAATACCTGGCAACTCAGGATGACAAGTTTAGTGAGAGCTAGCGGTGTACAGCGCTGCCAGCCTGCCTCAGCCAGTTGGCTTGCTCTCCGAGATATTTCGGTTGGTATTGTCTCTTCCCTGTCAAGGATTGACTACCGATTCGAATCTCTGCCCGGCAATCAGATTTAGGTGTCTGGTTGGCTGGAATTCCCGAGCATACGTGTATGACCGACCATCTCTCCTGCATCGCATTTTGCCATTGCGAGAATTTTCAGACAGAGATATCACACTAGACTCGTCATCATCTTTCTGTTTACCTCACAGTAACAGAAGTTAGTAGTCTAGTCTTCCGCGTCATCGCACCTGCCGCTTCAATGACGCAGAATGATATTCTTCAAATAATCTGAGTTTGTCTTCTAATAGACATTTCGTAATTCGTAAGGTGTGCATTATTCTTTGTTCACCCTGAATTGTAAATAAATAACAGAAGACTTCATCTGTTCCCCGCCCTGCCAGCTCTGCTTCCAAGGTAAATAGAAATGTCCTCCCTGATCCAGCCCACCAGAAGCAGTTCTTCAGGCAGGACAATCCCTGTGTTTCATAACTGAAAGACGCTCCGCTTTCATTGCAAACTCCGACTTTCTCACTGAACAGCAATGAAATTGCAGTTAGCTTTTTCAGTCCTCTGTAAACAACAGGGATTAAAGCTGTCTTCACTGGTTGGTGTCATCGATGGGACTTTTTCTATGTTCAGAATCTTGAGAGTTTACTTCTCTCGATTCAACTGTGAAGACGTAGATCTGCATTCACCTTAGTCTTTCATTAGCATATAGTATTGTTTCTCCTTAGTTGAGATTCAACTACTATGAGAACTTGTCTTGCCATCAGGGACCTCGGTCTCTAGAAGGCAATTGACTTTCGCCTGATGGCGCATGCCTTGAGAGAATCATCATCTCGCCTCCCAACATCGCTGGCGAATAAGATAGACGACTTGTATGGTTGTTCTTGGCATAACTCTTCAAAAGGCGGGTGTCATGTTGTGACTACATCTCAGAGGTATGACGGCTCACTGAGTGCAGTCAGTCGGCAGCTGTTGAAGAGTCCAAGACCATCATGAACTATGCTGTGGACTTTATATTGGTTGATCCAGATCAGTCATTACTTTGTCCTATCGGCATATCGCTGTACCCATAAGGATCGACACCCACCATGGAGTGCCGGTGTCTTTATCCGCTGCGGACTGCCATTGCAGAAGTGTCCGATGACACGTCTTTCTCCGAGTATTACGAGACTATGAGAGACTTCTCTGCAGTTGGATAGTCCAGTGGATGGCTACTTGTCATCACTCCGAAGAATATACGGGACAGGAAGATGGATAAGGTCTCATTGTGACCATATTTATCTTTTCCGTCGGGCTTGCCCACAGGTCCTTGGAACCTCATTTCCTTGGACTGGTGGTGGATGCTTGCAGGTTGTGTTTGCTTACCCAGTTCCTTCAAGAGGACAAGTTGCATCTCGCCTATGGTGTGCAGTTGTAGAGGTAAGAAGGATGTGAGTGTGACTAGCCTCTCCACCTTCCATCACCTCATCCTTCCACTCCTACCTTCCGATTTGGTTTGAGGATAGGACTCGAACTTACACTGGCTGGTTGGGCGATTGATGTGGTAAGCTTCACATAGAGCTTCCTTTCTATTTTGTTTCTTATCAGAATCAAAGAAGCAATCCTGCTCCTTCCTCTAGCAAGGGGAGGAAGGAGACTGCATAATGCCAAACCCTTTCCAGAACTTTGCATTAATGCCTCAGACTCTAATATTCTTCACAGCCCATTTTCAGATGAGTTACGATTCCTCACTCATTTCGAAAAGGCCCAGAAGTCTGACTCTTGATCATGCAGCTCCTATACTCTGATCAAGTTGTCTGAGGCAGGGCACTCCTCCTCACTCTTACGACCAGGAGGAGTAGCCTAGGTGTGTAGATTTCCAGTCAGTTCTAGAGGCTCACTCAGATTCCTTCCACCAATCAGTGAGTCTTCCTTATGTAAAGGACCGAGGGTTTGTATATCGTGTAGGAACAATCACAATTTTTTAAAGTTTATTGTAATTTTCCTAACTATACAAACCTGAGGTCCCATACATGTATGCCCACCTCATGCCACCCCTCAATCCGAACCTAGGCCGAAAGGCAAAGTGGAGTGTTTACATCTGGGCAGGCTAGCCTGCCACATGGTAATTACTGCCTAACCACCTTGTTCAAGAATTTAATGGCCGTAATTCCAGCTACGCCGAAAGTAATTCCTTATGTAAAAGACCTCAGGTTTGTATAGTTAGGAAAAATACAATTTACTTTCAAAAATTTTGATTTTTTTATTAATCTGGCAGAATTCAGATTTGTTACTTATATTGTAATGATAGAGCTATTTATTTCATGTTAACTTTATCACTTGTCTAATTGTGATGCACACTGAAGTCGAAATGGAATCTGTGTAGAATTTACCTAATTTTGTTATAACTACGTACATGAAATGTTACTACTACATTGAACCCTCATATTCGCTTTCTCAAGATTCACTGACTCTGCTATTCGCAGAAAATTTTTCTATTCATGGTATTTTTCACTGAGAAATATTCACTAAGTAATGTATTTCCATATCAATTTCATGACTAAATGCATATTTTGTGATGAAACTATTGAAAGATAAGCATTTTTAGAGGGGTTTTAAGTTTTTGCAGATTTTAGCTATTTGCGGGGGCTCTGGAACACATCTCTCACGAATACTTTATTTTGTTTACATTTTTTAGCCGCAGTGATCTTTGATGTATTGTAACTCTTTGTAGAAATTTACATTTAATGTAATTGTTATATTTAATAGAGCTTAATTACACAGATTTTAACTTCTTTGTGTTTACGCATTTGACATGCCAATATGTTATTAACCTAACTCCTTGGTTGTAAAAAGGAAGACCAGGGCATCTTTCAAATGCCAGATGGATGTCGGATTGTATTGCACATTTAGTTGTAACAATCATGGAAGGACATATGGCCTGCTGTTTTCCTGTGATCTTAAATCCTTATTAAGAGATGAACCAATTCTTGGTGTCTTCATAGGGTGCTGAAAGATGTGACTCGTGCTCATAAAGACTGTCATCTTATGGTTGAGAACCTTAAATGGTCCATGAAGACTTTAGACAACCAAATAGGCCTGAAATGACAAACCAGCCAATATTTTGGGCAGGCAGAGCTTAAGCATTGGACAAGAAATGGATGGGAAAGAGGGACATTGAGCAAAAATTAACTCAATTTGCCTTCTTCAGGATATGTGTGCTTTCATTATTTCACCAATTAAAATTCAGGGAAAGAAACAGTTAAGACTGAATCATATTTGTTAGGTCAGAGTAAATAGTAGATGGTAGTAATAACAGCTATCCATCCAGAGTAAAAACTGCACGAAAGTTTTTTGTCTTGTTATTTTTATTAACCTCTTGTGGGCAGGGAACATACATGTGTTTCCATATAGCTTTCTGGTGGAGCCCGGGAAACATATATATTATGTTTGAGATTATGGCCCATACAACTTGAATGAATTTTCCAGAAAAAGTGCTCAGATCACTTCCGTGGGCCATTAAAGAATCATAGGAACTCTTACACCAAATCTAATAGTTAGTCGGACAGCAGAGAAGGGTCAGCTTGCCTTGAGATGTCACAAGGGAATGTTGTCCAAAATTCCCATCTAATGATGTCTCAAAAATATTTTACAATAAATATCCTTAGACTTTGTTACTTCTTTACTTCTTTTAATTCTTATCTGTTATGATATTATAATAGTCTAAGCTGTGATTATAAGTTTACAAAATAAAATTGTTCCTTCACGTTATACAAACCATTGGTCCTTTACATAAGGAATTACTTTCAGCGCCAGCTGGAACTCGGTTGTAAGATTCTCTAACAAGGTAGTTAGGCAGTAACTGCTCGTTCGCTAGTCGGGAGTCCTTCCCAACTGAATGTAAACATTCCACTTTGCTTTTGACCACCAGCGTGTGCAGACGTTCTCTCTCTACCCGCTCCTGTCGTGAGATTACCAATTTCTTTCTTGTTTCTTATACCAATTTCTTTCTTGTTTCTTATACTGATTGTGTTTGTTTGTCTATTTTTGTGTTTGTATGTTCAGTATGCAAGCCCACGAATCAGATCAGCCTTCTCACCCCCCATCTACATGGCAATTATGCCCTGGAGTAGGGTCAGGAAATGTGGAGCTTTCTGCTCCAATAATGATGTGGACCGTCACACCCTCTGTGTGAGATGCCAAGGGCGTGAATGCAATAAAATGGATGCCTGTGACACTTGTATCTCTTGGTTGGAGGAGCAGTGGGAGAGATATGAGGGTAGGAAGAAACTGCGTAAGTCTTCCAAGGCGTCATCGGAGAGTTCTCTCTCGACTCCTTTGGTGACTGATACTTCGTCTTCTTTCCTTCCCCCACATAAACTTCCCATCTCTCTCTTTCCCCTATGAGGGAAATGTCTCCTTCAGCTTCTTCGCTAGATCTGTTGAGTGCTGAAGAGGGAGCAAAACATGCCGACTTGGTATTGTACTCGGGAACATCTGTTTGCTCGCGGGGGGGGGGGGGGGGGGGGATGGGTGGGGGGGGGGGGGGGGGGGGGGGGGGGGGGGGATCCTTCCCCCCTGGGCAAACAGGAACTTCCCCCATTAACCCGACTTTTGCTCCTTCAGGTTTGTCTGACTCCGCGGGTGGGGACCTGCAGCAGGCATGGTGGATGCTGAATCTTCCTGGCACTCCTTCAATGCGGGGAATGCTTCATCATCTCGCAGCAGCCCCAGTGACCCACGGAGCTGGGTCAAGGACGACAACTGTCTTGACACCTGGGTATGCGGCACCACCACACCTGGTGTACACTCAGCATATTACATCGGTGACCCCATCTCCTGTAGTGCAAACATCAGTGCTGCATACCTTGCAGGTAGAAAATCTTCCACCTCCTCCTCCTCCAGGTTATGCTGTCCTCGCTCCCCTGCCAAACTTCGAGTGCCCGAAGAGCTCACCACTAGAATTCCCTCCTGTCTCCGTCACCGTACCTGTTGCCCCTGTCCCTGCCCTTGAAAGTGCTGCTGCATCGTCAGTTCCTCCTTCCCAGGTTGCGCTTGAGCCTGCTGCAGCCCTCTCCTGGGTGGGGGATCTTTCTGCTGTCCTGAAGAAGCTGGAGAAGAGGAAGTCTAAGAAGAAGAGGAATGTGTCATCGTCGTCTCACAACAACAGAAGTCTCGTTCAGGGACTTCTAAGGACCTGTCTCATCATTCCGGTGAGACGGGTGGGCCTTCCACTGGTCCTTCCGTTCCTTCAGGAATGGGAACCGCCTCGCCTTCCCCAGGGAAGAGCAAGGCGGGGACCATAGAGGTACCAGCTGTTGCCAGTACCCCTTCTCTCGGTTCTAGAGGTTCCGCCTCTGGATCGGGAACTATCTCGGGTTCTCGCCAGCAAGTTTCTCCGAGTGTACGGTCACCTGCTGGTGACCATGTAGCCAAAGTCCAGGCCGCTGAGTACACTCACCGCCAGGACTCCAGCATGAAGTGGAAGGATGGTAAGAGTCACCCAGGTGACTCTCGCCTACCTGGTAATTGTTCATGTAATGATTGTCTGGTCCTAAGAGTTGATATGATGGTCCCACCGGACTGGGAAGAGATCCCCCTGGTCCCCGGGAGCATTTGGTCCGTCGCCTCAGGACACAGTCACCCCCGAGATACAGAGGTTGTTTGCAGAGGTCATTGCACTGATTCGTCATCACAACGACCTTGGGGAAGGATCGATGGTTGCCCCCTCTGACCATCCATTGTGGTTAGAGCTGTTCTGGGGTCTGAAGAAGGAACCCAGAGCGTCCGCAGGGCTTCCATGATCCTACTTGGCTGACGGTGTGCTGAACCAGGCGAATGCTCTTGTCTCGGGACAAGAGGCTTCGCTTAGGTCCAGCAGGTCGGACAAGCTGCTTCCCCCTCCTCTGCCTCGTCAGTGGCATTTCTACGTGCCTTCGGAGAACCCTTTGCCAACCAAACAGGTTGACCCAGAGTTAGCTCATCTAACTCCAGGGTTGCCTCCACAACACCTGCTGTCGGAGAACCTCTGGTTCACGCAGCAAGAGGCAGTAGCCCTGGAGTCTACCGCTATGGCAGCTTTCTAGGCCGTCTCATGGCTAGATCTGTGGTTCCTCACAGTATCCAGGGTCGCAGCTTCTTTGGGACCGGTAGCTCCCGGAGAAGACTCGGCTTTTGGGAGACTTTGTCAGTCTGGAGGTAGGGCTATCTCCTACCTGCCACCAGACTGCTAACCTGTGGGCTAACCTGGTACTTAGGAGGAGGGACACTGTCCTGAATCGGGTAACCAGGGTGGCTGGTCTGGAGTTGGCATTGGGTCTTAGGAATGGACCGTTGCTGGGTTCCTCCTCTCTTTTCCCTAGAGAGATGTTGGATGCTGCAGTGGAGAAACAGAGAGCTGAAGACAGCAACCATTTGGTACACCAGGCAGTTACGAAGATGTCTGGGCCGTCTTGTTCAACTGCGGCAAGGCCTCTGAGCTTAGCTAGCTCTTCCTCCGCCCCCAAGACTTCTGTACCATCGAAGGGGGCGCGTGGAAAGACCCAGCCTTCCTCCTTCGCTTCAAGAGGTAAGCATCAGCCCCCTCTCAGCCCTCCTCTTATCGTGGGAAAGGGGGTAAGCGAAAGGGGAAGAAGGGGAAACCCTTGCCTGCTGCTGAAAGGGGGGGGTGTTGCCTGGCGAGCCATTGGGCAATATGGCAGCGCTACAAAGCCAAGACCTGGGTAGTAGATGTCCTTCGGGGAGGATATCTTCTCCCCTTCGAGTCGAGGCCACCCCTCACTTCCCACCCATTTCATCACCAGACATATGTTCCCGGTTCTGCCAGGGATGTAGCCCTCGAAGAAGTGCAGACTATGCTGAGCAAGGGAGCTGTAGAAATTGTATGAGAACTTTCTCTGGGGTCCTACAGCCGACTTTTCCTGGTGGAGAAGTCTACTGGGGCCTAGAGACTGACGGTATATCTCTCCCCTGAACCATTCGTTCGCCAGACTCGGTTCAAGATGGAAATGGCACGTTCCTTGCTCGATTCTATCATGGAGAATGATTTTATGCTTTCGGTGGATCTGAAGGATACATATATTTCAAATACCCATCCATCGGTCCTCCAGGAAGTACCTCCGTTTTATCCTCGACAGGATGGTGTTCCAATTCAAGACACTTTAGTTCGGACTCTCAACCGCCCCTCAGGTGTTCACGCGAGTGTTCACTCTGGTGTTGGCTAGGGTCCATTCAATCGGGCTACGTCTTTTGAGGTATCTTGACGATTGGCTGGTCCTGGTGAGCTCTAGCTCGCAGTTGCTACAGGACAGGGATCGCCTTCTTAACTTTTGTCGCGATCTAGGGATCGTGATAAATTTCAAGAAGTCGGGTCTCGAGCCCAAACAGAGGATAAAGTACCTGGGCATACTGATTGATATGCTAGCAGGATGAGTTTTCCCCACAGACTCGCGGATCAGCAGGTTCAGGAAGGCAGCTCGGCAGTTTCTGTCACGACAGGAACAGCCAGCTCAGCTTTGGCAGGTTGTGATCAGTCACCTGTCTTCATTAGAGAAGCTAGTCCATCAAGGGTACAGGCGCGGGATCTGCAATCCTTCCTGGTTCCTCTCATGGAGGAAGTAAGGGAGGATTTAGCCTGGTGGCTGGATGGTAGGAACCTCTTAATAGAAGTGCAGTTGCTTGCTCCCCCTCCGGAGTTGCTTCTGTTCTAGGATGCATCGACCGAGGGTTGGGGTGCGCACTTGGAAGAGTTGCCGGTTTCAGGTGTGTGGAATCGACACTACGAGTACCCTCACATCAATGTTCTGGAACTCAAGGTAGCATTTCTGGTGCTCCAAGAATTCTGGGAACGGGTGATGGGACACTCTGTGGTGTTGATGAGCGACAACACCACGGTAGTGGCCTACGTCAACAAACGGGCGCCTAGCGTCCCTCCCGTCGCATCACTTGATGGTGCAGGTGCACGAGTGGGCAGCAGCTCACTCGGTAGAGCTGTCAGCAAGGTACATTCTAGGCAAGAGGAATGTTGTGGCAGACAAGCTCAGCCACCAGAATCAGGTAATTGGGACAGAATGGTCTCAACACCCGCACGTGACGGAAAAGCTGTTTGACCTGTGGGAGCATCCAGTGGTGGATCTGTTTGCCACCCAGCACAACAGAAAACTCCCGGTTTTCTTCTCCGTTGTGCTGGACCCATGGGCAGCTGCAGTGGATACGTTCCAACACCCATGGGACAACCTCGAAGTGTACGCCTTTCCCCAGTTCTTTCTGATTCGCAAGGTGATCAGCAGGGTGCTAGTCACCAGCAACCTTTGGATGATTCTAGTGGCTCCCAAATGGCATTAGGCTGTTTGTTATCCGGACCTGCTGGCTCTTCTCTTGGAGGCACCGCGGGAGATTCCCCCATGGCACAACCTGCTGTGTCAACCACATGTGAAATGTTACCACTAGGCAGTACATTCCCTGTGTCTTCACGGCTGCTGTTATCCACCATCTCTTGTGAGCAAGAGGCTTTTCTCGTCGAGCAGCAACAGAGATGGCTGGATACCTCAGGCAGTCCTCTGCAGCTATCTACCAGGGGAAGTGGTCTGTTCTGTGGTTGGTGTCGTAGCCACTCTTCAGCAGGTAGCGGATTTCCTAGTCTTTCTTCTCTAAGAGAAGCTCCTCTCTGTTTCTGCAGTTAAAGAATATAGAGCAGCTTTGCCTTTAGTTCTTAAGCTGCGAGGGGTGGATATTTCCTCTTCCATGGAAATATCCCTCCTTATGAGGAGCTTCGAGAGGTCTTACCCACCCAGGGAACTCAGGCTCCCTGAGTGGGACGTGACTCTCGTCTTAAGGAGTTTGACTTGTAGACCCTATGAGCCTCTCCGAGAGTCATCAGACAGGGACCTGACCCTCAAGACCGTCTTTCTGCTTGCCCTGGCATTGGCGAAGAGAGCAGGGGAACTTCATGGTCTCTCTTATGATGTTAAATGCTCGAGGGGATGAGGATCGGTTACGCTCTATTTCGTCCTGGATTTCGTAGCGAAGACTCAGAATCCTTTGGTCCCTGACGATAGGTTCGAGTCCTTTACGATACTGTGCTACAGCACTATTTGAAGAGAACTCGACATCTCAGGCCTGAGTGTTGATGCCTCTTCGTTAGCACCGGGGTAACCAAGAAAGAAGTGTCCAAGATCACTATATTTCTTTCTGACTATGTGAGGTGATCAGGAAACCTTACGACTGAAAGGAGTTTTGACACCGGTACCTTTCGTCCGAGAGCCCACGAAGTTAGAGGTATTGGTCCTACCCTTGCACAAGAACTTGTCAGTTGCACAAGTGCTGAAGGCAGGGGCGTGGTCCAACCAGACCACCTTCACCTTCTATCTTCGGGATATTGCCCACAGGTCTTTGGACACTTTTTCCTTAGGACCTGTGGTGGCTGCTCAACAAGTTTTGTAGCTTACCCAGCTCCTCTAAGGGGACAAGGTTGTATCTTGTCCTTGTGGTAACTGTATGAAAGAGAGTATGAGAGTGTGACTGGCTTCTCTTCCCCTTACTTCTTCTCTCTTCCTTCAGGCAGAAAGTGTTGGTCGTCACATGCTGGAGAGGGCGATAGATGCAAGTAAGCTATGACTGAGTTCCATTCTTTTCCTTTCATTAGGGATAGAAGCATAAATCCGTCCCTTCCCTAACAAGGGGAGAAGTAAGTGGACAGCACTAAGAGACAAACCCAATACTATACAAACCTATACAAACCTGAGGTCCTTTACATTTATGCACACCTAATGCTACCCCTCAATCTGTTCCTGGGCCTAAAGCAAAGTGGAATGTTTACATCCAGTTGGGCGGGACTCCCGACTAGCGAATAA
>NC_087202.1:125012638-125030138 GCF_015104395.2 Macrobrachium nipponense
TTATTCGCTAGTCGGGAGTCCCGCCCAAGTGATGTAAACATTCCACTTTGCTTTTTAGCCCAGAACAGATTGAGGTAGCATGTAGTGGCATAAATGTAAAGGAACCTCAGGTTTGTAATAGTTGTATAGTATTGGGTTTGTCTCTTAGTGCTGTCCACTTCTCCCCTTGTTAGGGAAGGGACGGATATATGCTTCTATCCCTAATGAAAGGAAAAGAATGGAACTCAGTCATAGCTTACTTGCATCTATCGCCCTCTCCAGCATGTGACGACCAACACTTTCTGCCCGAAGGAAGAGAGAAGAAGGAAGGGGAAGAGAAGCCAGTCACACTCTCATACTCTCTTTCATGCAGTTACCACAAGGACAAGATGCAACCTTGTCCCCTTAGAGGAGCTGGGTAAGCTACAAAACTTGTTGAGCAGCCACCACAGGTCCTAAGGAAAAAGTGTCCAAAGACCTGTGGGCAATATCCCGAAGATAGAAGGTGAAGGTGGTCTGGTTGGACCACGACCCTGCCTTCAGCACCTGTGCAACTAACAAGTTCTTGTGCAAGGGTAGGACCAATACCTCTAACTTCGTGGGCTCTCGGACGAAAGGTACCGGTGTCAAAACTCCTTTCAGTCGTAAGGTTTCCTGATCATCTCACATAGTCAGAAAGAAATATAGTGCTCTTGGACACTTCTTTCTTGGTTACCCCGGTGCTAACGAAGAGGCATCAACACTCAGGCCTGAGATGTCGAGTTCTCTTCAAATAGTGCTGTAGCACAGTATCGTAAAGGACTCGAACCTATCGTCAGGGACCAAAGGATTCTGAGTCTTCGCTACGAAATCCAGGACGAAATAGAGCGTAACCGATCCTCATCCCCTCGAGCATTTAACATCATAAGAGAGACCATGAAGTTCCCCTGCTCTCTTCGCCAATGCCAGGGCAAGCAGAAAGACGGTCTTGAGGGTCAGGTCCCTGTCTGATGACTCTCTAAGATCACAGGAAAACAGCAGGCCATATGTCCTTCCTTGATTGTTACAACTAAATGTGCAATACAATCCGACATCCATCTGGCATTTGAAAGATGCCCTGGTCTTCCTTTTTACAACCAAGGAGTTAGGTTAATAACATATTGGCATGTCAAATGCGTAAACACAAAGAAGTTAAAATCTGTGTAATTAAGCTCTATTAAATATAACAATTACATTAAATGTAAATTTCTACAAAGAGTTACAATACAACAAAGATCACTGCGGCTAAAAAATGTAAACAAAATAAAGTATTTGTGAGAGATGTGTTCCAGAGCCCCCGCAAATAGCTAAAATCTGCAAAAACTTAAAACCCCTCTAGAAATGCTTATCTTTCAATAGTTTCATCACAAAATATGCATTTAGTCATGAAATTGATATGGAAATACATTACTTAGTGAATATTTCTCAGTGAAAAATACCATGAATAGAAAAATTTTCTGCGAATAGCAGAGTCAGTGAATCTTGAGAAAGTGAATATGAGGGTTCAATGTAGTAGTAACATTTCATGTACGTAGTTATAACAAAATTAGGTAAATTCTACACAGATTCCATTTCGACTTCAGTGTGCATCACAATTAGACAAGTGATAAAGTTAACATGAAATAAATAGCTCTATCATTACAATATAAGTAACAAATCTGAATTCTGCCAGATTAATAAAAAAATGTTATTGTTATTATACAATTAAGTTTGTTCATACTTACCTGGCAGATATATATATAGCTGTATTTTCTGAAGTCCGACAGAATTTCAAAACTCGCGGCACAGCATTGGGCGGCCAGGTGGTAGTACCCATTCCCGCCGCTGGGAGGCGATATCAGGAACCATTCCCATTTTCTATTCATATTTTATTAATGCCACTGTCTCCTGAGGGGAGGAGGGCGGGCAAATTTAAAATTATATATATCTGCCAGGTAAAGTATGAACAAACTTAATTGTATAATAAACAATAACATTTTGTTCATGCCACTTACCTGACAGATATATATATAGCTGAATCCCACCTTCGGATGGTGGGAAGAGACAGAATAGGATTTTTTAGGAAACTTAAATTAAGTAGATGATATACATCTTGGTTCCTCACCTGTTCGCAAAGTAGACTATGTGGATTACTGTCACTTAAGGCTGCTTTTGCTTAAATCAGAGTTGCCAGCCAGGTGGAGACCTGTAGTGCTGGTGCGCTCTGGATGATCTGTCAACGGGTTACAGACCTCAACGTGACAAGACCATCGAGGCCATAACATATGAGGGCAACGAAGCAACTGACCACCACCTGACCAACTATTCAAAAAACCCTTAAAACTAACTAAAGGATGGGAGATCTTCACATAAGAACTCACCACAACCTAAAAACGCAACAATAAAACTAACCTAAGCCTAACTAAGGGATAGGGAAGAGCTACTTCGGACCCCCAAGACTGTGTCCGCAGAAACGTATGGCCCCAGTGAATTACAATCGTCATAAATCGTTCTCACATCCCTTAGGTAATGTGAGCGGGGGGAGACAGGAGTTACTCCTCCAAAAGGTGGAATCAAGAATGTCCTTGATTGACATGTTCTTTTGGAAGGCAAGAGAGGTAGCGACAGCTCGAACTTCGTGAGCTTTCACTCGTAAGAGGCTCAAATCAGTCTTCTGGAAAGATGAATGAGCCTCCTTAATGACGTCCCTTAGAAAGAAAGCAACAGCATTCTTAGATAAAGGTAACTCTGGTCTCTTCACAGAGCACCAGAGATTACCTGAGGGACTCTTACCTCTTTTGTTCTATGTACATAGAACTTGAGAGCCCTGACCGGGCACAGGACTCTCTCTGGTTCTTGGCCCACCAGACTTGACATACCCTTGATCTCGAAAGTTTTCGGCCAAGGATTCGAAGGATTTTCATTCTTCGCCAAGAAAGTTGGGTTCAAAGAGCAGACAGCATTGTCTCCTTTGCGAATCCCACTAAATTACTAAACGCTTGAATCTCACTAACTCTCTTAGCCGTCGCAAGAGAAGTTAGGAAAAGAGCCTTCCTTGTCAAGTTTCGAAGAGACGCTGCCTGAAGCGGTTCGAAAGGACTTGACATAAGAACTTAAGAACCACGTCAAGGTTCCATGACGGAGGTCTCATTTGAGGAATCTTCGAAGTCTCGAAAGATTTTAAAAGGTCATGAATGTCCTTGTTGTCAGAAAGGTCAAGGCCTCATGCCTAAAAAAAACCGCTGACAACATGCTTTTATATCCCTTGATGGTAGGGACCACTAATTTCTGCACATTCCTGAGAAAGAGCAGAAAATCAGCTATCTGGTTCACAGAGGTCGAGGAAGAGGAAACTCCCTCCTTTTTACACCATGCCCTGAAGGAAGCCCACTTCGATTGGTAAACAGCTCTTGTGGAAGCACGTCTTGCATTTGCGATTGCTCTCACAGCTGCTTTCGAAAAACCTCTCGCTCTGGCCAACTTTTCGATAGTCTGAACACAGTCAGACCCAGAGCGGAGAGGTTTTGGTGAAACCTTTCGTAGTGAGGCTGTTTGAGTAGATCTTTCCTCCAGGGCAATGTCCTTGGAAAGTCTACAAGGAAAGACATGACCTCTGTGAACCATTCTCTCGCTGGCCACATCGGAGAGATCAGGGTCAACCTCGTCCCTTCTGAGGCCGCAAACTTCCTCATGACTTCCCCCAAAATCTTGAATGGTGGGAAGGCGTACAGGTCTAGACCCGTCCAATTCCAAAGCAAAAAAAAACGCGTCTACAGCGATCGCTTCTGGATCCAGGACCGGGGAGCAATAAAGAGGAAGTCTCTTGGTCCTTGACGTCGCGAATAAGTCGACCAGAGGACGTCCCCACAACGTCCAAAGGTCTCGACACACGTCTTTGTTCAAGGTTCCATTCCGTCGGTAGGATTTGTTCCCGACGACTGAGAAGATAGGCCCTGACGTTTTGCACTCCTGCAATGAACCTCGCCAGGATTGTCACCTTCTTCTCTTTGCCCACAGCAGAATCTCCCTCGCCAGGAAAAACAAAGTTCTGGAGTGTGTTCCTCCCTGATTTTTCAAATAAGCGAGTGCTGTGGTATTGTCTGAGTTTACCTGAACAATCTTGTTCTTCAAACTCCTTTCGAAGAACTGCAGAGACAGAAATATTGCTGCAAGTTCTTTGACATTTATATGCCAGGCTACCTGTTCCCCTCTCCAGGAGCCTGACACTTCCTTCCCTCCTAGTGTTGCTCCCCAGCCCGTGATGGAAGCGTCGGAGAACAACACTAGGTCGGAGCTCAGAAGACTTAGGGACACGCCCTCCTGAAGCTTCTGAGGGTCCAACCACCATCTTAGATGGTTCTTTATCGGAAGTGATATTCTCAATATGGCATTGAGATCGTCCTTTGGCCTTCCACTCGTCCGCAAGGACAAAAATTGGAGAGGCCTGAGGTGCAGTCTTCCCAAGGAAACAAACCTCCCTTTCTAGCGAGGAAATGGTTCCCCAGCAGACTCATCCATTCCCTCGCCGAGCAAGTCTCTTTCCCTAAGAAGGCCAAGATCTTTTCTAAACCTAGCCGCTGACGTTCCTGGGACGGAAACGCTCGAAAAGCCACTGAATCCATCTGAATCCCCAGATACACGATGGACTGTGTCGGGGTCAGATGCGACTTTTCGAGGTTGACCAAGAAAGTCCCCCAGGGACTTTGCTGCAGGGCTAAAGTGAACTGCAAGTCCTTCAGACACTTCTCTCTCGACGACGCTCTGATCAGCCAGTCGTCGAGGTACAGGGAAACTCTTATCCCCGAAGAGTGTAGCCACCTCGCCACATTCTTCATGACTACAGTGAACACCATTGGAGCCGTGGTCAGGCCGAAACACATGAGCTCTGAACTGCCACCACACTTTTTTGTCTAAGACCAAACCTTAGATACTTTCTTGAGAGTGGATCGGGATGTGAAAGTACGCGTCCTGCAAGTCTAAGGACACCATCCAGTCGCCCAGTCTCAAGGCTCCCAGAACAGAATGAGGCGTCTCCATCGTGAATTTGGTCTTTTCCACGAAAAGATTGAGCCTGCTTACATCTAGAACTGGACGCCAACCTGACGATCGACTGCTTCGGTACTAGGAAAATCCTGTTGTAAAAACCTGGAGACCCCAGGTCCGCGACTTGTTCCACCGCTCTTTTCTCGATCATTTGTTGAAGAAGATCGAATAACACTTGCTTCTTCTCTCCCTGATAGGATGGAGAAAGGTCTCTGGGAGTCGTAGAAAGAGAGGAAGATCTAAAAAGGGATCTTGTACCCCTGCTCCACGATCTTGAGGGACCAAGAGTCCGTGTCCCTCTCTCTCCACGCTCCCCGCAAAAAAAAAAAAAACTTTTTTCAGTCTGCTCCGACTGGTGTCTGAAGGACATGCTTCTCACTTGGAAGGCTTTGACTTAAAGAAGCTCTTCCTCGTGAAAAACCCCCTCCCTCTGAGGAGCTGCTCTCGAGGGGGGAGCCCCCACGAAAGGGCTTAACCTTCTTCGGCTTGGTCGAACCGAAGCTGAAGAAGTTGAAGGTACTGCCGAACGTCTTGTAGACTGGGCTAAGAGGTCCTGCGTTGCCTTCTCTTGCAAACTGTTAGTCAGGTCCTTTACTAAAGTCTGGGGGAAGAGATGGTTCGAAAGAGGAGAAAAAAGCAAATCCGCTTTCTGAGCTGGAGTTACTGAACGAGCTGTGAAATTGCACAGCAAAGGCTCTCTTCTTCAATAAGGGCCGTTCCAAAATGAGATACGATCTCCTCCGAACCATCCCTGACGGGCTTTGTCCATACATGCTAACACGCTGGACAGCTCTCCCCCAGACTGAGAGATTCTGGGCTTCTCGCTTGCAGATCCAGAACTCCCAAGCACCAGTCAAGGAAGTTGAAAACTTCAAGAGTCCGGAGCAGACCCTTCAAATGATGGTCCGTCTCCGTAGAGGTCCAGGTCACTTTAGCAGTGGATAAAAGAGACCTCCTCTGCGAATCCACCAAGCTGGAGAAATCTCCTTGAGCTGAAGAAGGGATACGAACCCCTACTTCTTCTTTGGTTCTATACCAAATACCCCCTTTTCCGCTGAGTCTAGCTGGAGGCAAAGCGAAAGTCGTCTTGCCTTGATCTCTCCTTTCGTACCATCCAAATCTTTCGGAGTTTCTTAACGCCCAGTTTAGTGGAGAGCGAAGTTTTCATCTCAACAAACTCCGGGGTTTTACCAGTCTTAGATGATGAAAACTGCGAAGGAGGAGACTTGGGAGCTGCAGGCTGAAACTTGTCCTCGAAAGAAGAACGCAACAGCCGCACGAGAACTTTATAGTCTGATATTGAAGGGGCCGCAGAAGGTTCCTCTTCAACCGAGTCAGCCGAACTACTCAGCTCTCCTTCTTCTCTACACGGAAGAGGAGACCGCCTGTCCGGAGAGGGCGTACTAATGTCGGGTCTTGTCTTAATCAAAGGACCCCTATCCTTACTGGATGAAGCCTTATTTCGGCTGTCTTCTTTATGGCGCTTACCACTTGAAGCAGGTAGAGCGTCCTGACGAGGACGAGCGTCCTTAGCGACACCCGAGGCAGCCTCACTTGCCAGAGAAGCGTCCTTACGTTTCTTACACGAAAGGGAAGACATTTTAGCCGGAATACGTGCCTGTGCGCGCAAACTAGCGTCTTGGGGTACGACTTCTTGGTCGGAGTCCCCAAAAGCGTCTTGAAAAGCGCCCTGAACGTCCTGGCGAGCGTCCTGCCAAGCGTCCTGCCGAGCGTCCTGGCGAGCGTCCTGCCGAGCGTCCTGGCGAGCGTCCTGACGAACGTCCTGCCGAGCGTCCTGCCAAGCGTCCTGCCGAGCGTCCTGACAAGCGTCCTGTCGAGCGTCCTGCCGAACGTCCTGCCAAGCGTCCTGCCTAGCGTCCTGCCTAGCGTCCTGACGAGCGTCCTGTCGAACGTCGTGCTGAGCGTCCTCCTCAAAAGCGTCTTGACGCAACGTCCTCCTAGAGGACGAACGAGATCGGCGAATCGCCGAAGGAGAAGCGATCGGCGAACGAGACGAAGTAGGAGAGGGAGAAGGAGACTGCTTCGTCCTCTTGACGGGCAGTCTAAGGTCCTTCCTCCGCTTAGGCTCGACTGCTGCTGCGAGTCCTCTGAGCCATAAGCGTCGATAGCTGTCCTGAAGGGACAAAAGAATATTCTTCGTTGGAGAGGAACGAACAGAGAAGCAGGACTGATCCTGCGAGAAGACGAGGGGCGAGGGGACGCCTCCTTCCTCTCACAGGTACAGCTACCTGCTTCTCAGGGAGACGCGCCTGTGCACGCAAACCCAGCGTCCTCATCGGAGGAGATCTTACCCCTTTTCTGAGGCGGAAAAGCGTCATACGCATCCTCCGACGAAAGCGGCGATACAGGACGTGAAAGCGTCCTCAACACGAAAACGTCCTTTTCAGAGGACGAGAGTCTCTCCGAGCGCTCCACCCCTTGCGCGGGGAGGCAACCGCTTCGGAAGGTAGGACGAAAAAAGCACGTCCTTCAGGACGCGCGCTCGTGCGCGCTCCTTGGCAGCCTGGGACTTTGCAACAAGGCCTGCCGAAGGGACGCCAGATCGGTGGGGAGCCCCCGTAACCCTCTTGCGGCTTTCGACATACCCTCTCCCTGAGTCTTGGGAGTCCGATAGAGGTCCTAGGCCTAGAGGCATTAGGGGGTGGGGCCGATCTGACGCCCCCTCCACAACACTAGGGGCACGATCACACACTTGCACCGAGCCAGTTTTCCAAGGCTTTCCACTTTGGTCTCCAGAGTGCGTAGAGACTCCAAAATAAGAGAGAGAAGCATTAGCTTCTCCGACACAGAATCAGAGCCCGAAGGCAACACAGGTTTAGGAGATGCAAACTCTACAGGTGTTAATACAGGAGAGATGTTAGCCTTACCTTTGGTAGAACCACTCCTGGAGGAAGACCTCCTGATCCTATCGCGCTCCAATTTAAGGCGATAGGACTCATATACTCTCCAATCATCATCGGTCAATCTCTCACATTCATGTCACCGATTATCCACCAACAATTATGCCCCCTACAACTCATACATACTGTGTGGGGGTCTACCGATGCTTTCGGTAGCCTCACCTTAGAATCAGTCCTCACACACACTCTGAAACTCACAGCACTTGATCCAGACATCACGTTTATAGAAAAGCCCAATCCAAAATCAAAAACGGTCACTATCGCGCATGCCAATTCAACAATTCAATTCAATACCAAAAAACCAATCAGATACTTAAAAGCGAGTCAAATCCAAAAAATCCTGAGCAGAGGTCTGTAAACAGTTGTTTACCGACCGGCGACAGAAAAAAATATGAATAGAAAATGGGAATGGTTCCTGATATCCGCCTCCCAGCGGCGGGAATGGGTACTACCACCTGGCCGCCCACTGCGTGTGCCGCGAGTTTTGAAATTCTGTCGGACTTCAGAAAATACAGCTATATATATATCTGTCAGGTAAGTGGCATGAACAAAATAAAAATTTTTGAAAGTAAATTGTATTTTTCCTAACTATACAAACCTGAGGTCTTTTACATAAGGAATTACTTTCGGCGTAGCTGGAATTACGGCCATTAAATTCTTGAACAAGGTGGTTAGGCAGTAATTACCATGTGGTAGACTAGCCTGCCCAGATGTAAACACTCCACTTTGCCTTTCGGCCTAGGTTCGGATTGAGGGGTGGCATGAGGTGGGCATACATGTATGGGACCTCAGGTTTGTATAGTTAGGAAAAATACAATATACTTTAAAAAATTGTGATTTGTTCCTACACGATATACAAACCCTCGGTCCTTTACATAAGGAAGACTCACTGATTGGTGGGAGGAATCTGAGTGAGCCTCTAGAACTGACTGGAAATCTACACACCTAGGCTACTCCTCCTGGTCGTAAGAGTGAGGAGGAGTGCCCTGCCTCAGACAACTTGATCAGAGTATAGGAGCTGCATGATCAAGAGTCAGACTTCTGGGCCTTTTCGAAATGAGTGAGGAATCGTAACTCATCTGAAAATGGGCTGTGAAGAATATTAGAGTCTGAGGCATTAATGCAAAGTTCTGGAAAGGGTTTGCATTATTGCCAGTCTCCTTCCTCCCCTTGCTAGAGGAAGGAGCAGGATTGCTTCTGTGATTCTGATAAGAAATATAGAAAGGAGGCTCTATGTGTAAGCTTACCACATCAATCGCCCAACCAGCCAGTGTAAGTTCGAGTCCTATCCTCAACCCAAAAGGAAGAGGAGTGGAAGGATGAGGTGAGGAAGGTGGAGAGGCTAGTCAAACTCACATCCTTCTTACCTCTACAACTGCACACCATAGGCGAGATGCAACTTGTCCTCTTGAAGGAGCTGGGTAAGCAAACACAACCTGCAAGCATCCACCACCAGTCCAAGGAAATGAGGTTCCAAGGACCTGTGGGCAAGCCCGACGGAAAAGATAAATATGGTCGCAATGAGACCTTATCCATCTTCCTGTCCGGTATATTCTTCGGAGTGATGACAAGTAGCCATCCACTGGACTATCCAACTGCAGAGAAGCCTCTCATGGTCTCGTAATACTCGGAGAAAGACGTGTCATCGGACACTTCTGCAATGGCAGTCCGCAGCGGATAAAGACACCGGCACTCCATGGTGGGTGTCGATCCTTATGGGTACAGCGACATGCCTATAGGACAAAGTAATGACTGATCTGGATCAACCAATACAAAGTCCACAGCATAGTTCATGATGGTCTTGGACTCTTCAACAGCTGCCGACTGACTGCACTCAGTGAGCCATCATACCTCTGAGATGTAGTCACAACATGACACCCGCCTTTTGAAGAGTTATGCCAAGAACAACCATACAAGTCGTCTATCTTGTTTGCCACCGATGTTGGGAGGTGAGATGATGATTCTCTCAAGGCATGTGCCCATCAGGCGAAAGTCAATTGCCTTCTAGAGACCGAGGTCCCTGATGGCAAGACAAGCTCTCATAGTAGTTGAATCTCAACTAAGGAGAAACAATACTATATGCTAATGAAAGACTAAGGTGAATGCAGATCTACGTCTTCACAGTTGAATCGAGAGAAGTAAACTCTCAAGATTCTGAACATAGAAAAAAGTCCTGTCGATGACCACCAAGCCAGTGAAGAAACAGCTTTGTTTTAAATCCCTGGATGTTTTACAGAGGACTGAAAAAGCTTAACTGCAACTTTCATTGCTGTTCAGTGAGAAAGTCCAGAGTTTGCAATGAAAGCGGAGCGCCTTTCAGTTATGAAACACAGGGAAAATTTGCCTCCGCTGAAGAACTGCTTCTGGTGGGCTGGATCAGGGAGGACATTTCTATTTACCTTGGAAGCAGAGCTGGCAGGGCGGAGAACAGGTGAAGTCTTCTGTTATTTATTTACAATTCAGGGTGAACAAAGAATAATGCACACCTTACAAATTACGAAATGTCTATTAGAAGACAAACTCAGATTATTTGAAGAATATCATTCTGCGTCATTGAAGCGGCAGGTGCGATGACACGGAAGACTAGACTAGAGACTTCTGTTACTGTGAGGTAAACAGAAAGATGATGACGAGTCTAGTGTGATATCTCTGTCTGAAAATTCTCGCAATGGCAAAATGCGATGCAGGAGAGATGGTCGGTCATACAACGTTATGCTTCGGGGAAATTGCCAGACCAACCCCAGGGCAACACCTAAATCTGATTGCCGGGCAGAGATTCGAATCGGTAGTCAATCCTTGGACAGGGAAGAGAAAATAACCAACCGAATATCTCGGAGAGCAAGCCAACTGCTGAGAGGCAGGCTGGCAGCGCTGTACACCGCTAGCTCTCACTAAACTTGTCATCCTGAGTTGCCAGGTATTCCATTCCATGAAGGAATGCGTTCGGCTAGAACCATCGAGCGTAAAAAAGATACGCTCAAGCATTTGCATTTTAACCAAAATGGGAGGAAAGAAAACCCTTCTATTCGGTGAATGCAAATACTGTGGTGCTGTTGGTAAACAATACCACCAGTATCTCAAAATTGAAACCGGTAACTCTTGGGAGGCCTGCAAGGCAGTCCCGAGTTGTAGGTCAATTAAGAGAAGATACTATTCGTCTCGGTCACATACCCGTAGAGTTAAATACAGTTATGTGCCTACTACTCGGACAATTCAACTGATAACAGAAGCATGCCCGACACAGAACTAGTCTTAGAGGCAGAACCTCTAGGACTAGCAGCTAAAGTGCGAACCAAAGTTTGCCCTTCTATGGCTCCCGACACGCTAGACCCTGGGGACAGCATGACGGTTCCCGTTCCCAGAGGAACAGGAGACCCAGTGGAAGACAGACCCTTAGAAGTCCCGTGACGAGACTTCTTGTGGGGGGGAGACAACCTTCTCCTTCTACAGCAAAGAGCCATAGGAGTTGAAGAGGTGGAGATGTATGAAAAAATGATGATCTCGAAGAGGAGGATGATGACACTTGATGAGCTCTCTTCCTCTTCAATTGCAAGATTTCTACCATCAGGAATAGTTAAACATCACAGGGCAGTGGCGAAAGCTTCGTCCAGTGACGTAATTCCAAGGTAGTAGTGGAAAATGAATATGATTACCAACAGGGGATCAGTACACACACTTGAGGATCAGTTATCACAACATGCTACGAGTCACAGGTACAATTCCAAGGTTAGGATAACCAATACGAAGAGCTATCCAACCAATACTGCTGTAAACACAATCACCACTGTTACTCTATAAAATAAAGAAAAATGATTTAAAGTAATAAGGATACTCCTCTTGTATCCATTATTATTATTATTATTATTATTAAAGTAGTTTAACCAGACCACTGAGCTGACTTTCAGCTCTCATAGGGCTGGCCCGAAGGATTAGATTAAAATAAAAAAATCATGTCTAGGCCAGAGGCAAGCTCTGGAACTGAATTGTTTTTTCGGTGTGATGACAAATGAGTGAAAATTAAACTAAAAACTGCACAAAGGCGCACGCTCACACGGGAACACATGCACATTATAAAAGGGATTTTGACATAGGAAAAATCTATTTCTGGGCGAGGAAGCCGTGTCGCCCCATGAAATAGGTTCCTTTAGCACTATTTCTAAGGTAAAATATTGTTATAATACCAGAGAACTGCTAAATTGGACATGCCAGAATATTCTGGTTTGCTCACCTTTATTAAAAGGTGTCGGTATGGTTCCTGGGGCGAGTGAAAACCACTACCACGGAATCCTCTCCAATTAACCTCTCCTACATCAAAAACCCTTCAGGATAGGGGAGCCGACCTACGGCTCACTGTCTACTACCGTGTAGCTAGCGGCTGTGAAGTCATTCCTTTGATAGCACTACAACGAGACGCACGTGTTTTTGTTTGCTCCCTTGCGTTTCTCGCTTTTTGCTTTTTATACGTTGCAATGGATCGTCAATCTGCTTCTGCATCCAAGTTAAGTACTGTTGTTATGTTTGACACTATTTAGGGAGTGATTTTGGCCTTCGTTTCCAAATTATTTAGGTTTTTATGAGTCGTCACCACACGCGGCGGCAGCTGCGAGCCGCCATTAGAGGGTACCCCTTTGTGTCTCCTCATTTCGGTTTCATGTGGTCCCCCATACCTAGTGGAACCGAATCATGTTAGCAGTATGTTTTTTATGTCTTTTTGTGTTTTGGATGCTGTTTTTGACGATCATAAATATGTTTTTATTTTTTATTTTATTTTATGTGCTTGCACGGGGGTTTCCTTTCGAGCACGTGTCCTTGTTTCATTGCTCTTCTGGACCTAC
The DNA here is from genome assembly GCF_015104395.2 of Macrobrachium nipponense. Taxonomy (NCBI): domain Eukaryota; kingdom Metazoa; phylum Arthropoda; class Malacostraca; order Decapoda; family Palaemonidae; genus Macrobrachium; species Macrobrachium nipponense. Next base: position 125,025,414 of record NC_087202.1, read on the forward strand.
CGTTACATTTCATGCATGCTTTTATATTTGGTTGGGTTTCCAGTTTAATATATATGGCGGTCCCTGGGTTACGACGGGTCCGGCTTACGACGTTCCGAGGTTACGGCGCTTTTTCTTAAATATTCATTGAAAAATCCGCCCTGGGTTACGACGCTTTGTTTCCGAGGTTACGACGCTGACGCTTCGACGCTCTGAGTTTTACGACGCTTTTAAAACAAAAAAACACATACTATGATAAGATAAGAATCCTTTATAGTTTAGCACAGTTTCTCTCTCTCTCTCTCTCTCTCTCTCTCTCTCTCTCTCTCTCTCTCTCTCTCTCTCTCTCTTTCTCTCTTTGTATTTTCCAACGAAAATAATCACTATAATTCTCTCTCTCTCTCTCTCTCTCTACTACAAAGATGTATGTTTTTTAGTATGATAAATAAATGATTTACTATTTTCAAACAAATATTAATATTAATTGTATACAGCAATAATATCAATCCATTAAAGAAAATACCATAGTGAATTAGTAAGATTTTAGCTTATATTTAAAAAATTATGGAAGAATGAAGGAAATCCCAGTCTTCTTGAAGTAACTTCCAGTAACCTTTTTCGAGATGCAGGTACTAAAACTGTCAGCTATATATCAAGTTCTGTGACAGCCAGGAGGAGGGGGAATAGCTGGGGGAGAGCTGCAGTGTTGCAATCACGTGGTCCTGACATTTCCCCCCCCCCCCCCTCTCTCTCTCTCTCTCTCTCTCTCTCATTTACTGAGACTCGAGATTTTTTATGTACTTTGTCTATTTGTTTTTACACTTTCAAATAATAACAATAATAATAACTGGTAATTACAAAATTCCTCTCACTCTCTCTCTCTCTCTCGTCTCTCTCTCTCTCCCTCTCTCTCTCTCTCATCTCTCTCTCTCTCTCTCATCTCTTTTCCCCCACAAGATAATAATGTGGTCATACATAGTGGTAACTCCCTCCCTCTCTTTCGCTGGAAGCGTTATAAACAGAGAGAGATAACACTCTCTCTCTTTTACCTGAGATGAAAGAATTTTTATGGTACTAGTATGTAAAATGTTTATTGATAATTTCATTTATTTAATAATAATAATGAACCAAAACAAAAACTTCTTTCAGTTTTTCTTCTGAAAGATTGAAAAAGAAACCCACAAATTCAATTTGTAACTTGTTTACTTCTAGTATTTACATTTAGTTTTAAGTGTGGAGTCAAACTAATGTAATACTTAGAAGTAAACAAGTTACAAATTGAATTTGTGGGTTTCTTTTCAATAATTAATAAATAATAATAACATATAATAGAACAATATAATAATAATAATAATAAATAATAATAATAATAATAATATAAAACTTTAATTACAAAATTCATAATGGTCGTATTTTAAAGAGATGAAAATGAGACCTTTCCATTTCACTTGCAAGGATAATTCCTCTTTCATACTGAGATGAGAGAATTTTATGGTAGATGCACGTGTTTATTATAATTTTCAAAATAATAATAATATTATTAGAAGTAGTAATAATACGATAACTAATTTCAAAAGAAAATTCTTCCCTTTGTCTTTTTCTGTATCAATTTCCCCACCTCAACTCGAGTGACACTCAAGCTTAACAATGCCATACAATGGTCAACGAATTTAATGGTTTATGTAACCTGTCTATCTCTCTCTCGCTCTCTCCTCTCTCTCTCTCTCTCGCTCTCTTCTCTCTCTCTTCTCCTTTACTGATTATGAGATCACTTTTCATGGACGTGTATGTAATAAGTTTATCATTAATATTTTCCAATAATATACTATAAGTACAAAATTCATATCTGAGTATTTTAAATACAATAATCATTCCATTCTCTCTTTTAAATACTGTAAGGACAACTCTCTCTCTCTCTCTCTCTCGTCTCTCTCTCTCTCTCTCTCTCTCTCCACAAGATACTTGTCATACATTTGTGTTTCTATTTCTTCCTTTTATCTCTCTCGCTCTCAGCAAAAGAATTGATAGACAGACAAAACATAATTGCACAGTCCTCTCTTTTCTCTCTTCTCTGGAGAAATATATGTATTTATGGGAGGGGAAAAAGTTGCCTACAGACGTTCATTTCAATCTATTGACCTAAGGAGTTATTTTCTCTCTCTCTCTCTCTATCTCTCTCTCTCTCTCTCTCTCTCTCTCTCTCTTCTCTCTCCTCTCTCTCTCTCGCCTCTCTCTCTCTCTCTTGTATTTTAATGAAATATACAGTAATTTGTGAATACACAGTGTTGCACATGAAAAAAAGAAAATAAATTAGTGATAATTTTAGAGATACGGCCCTAAGAAAATTGCAAATTAGTAGTGAAATTTTCCCTTTGGGGGACATGTTTTCAAGAATACGTCCGGCTTACGACGATTTTCGGGTACGACGCATCTTAAGAATGGAACCCCCGTCGTAACCCGGTGACCGCCTGTATTAGTATCTAGCCTTTGGTCCTAGCCTACCCTGGCTGCCTGTCCTACGATTCTTCGTTTCGGCACTAGGCCAGATTGCTCGGAGTTTCCTAGTATTGACCATCCTTATCGGGTGGTCATGCTCGGTCCTCCTAGGACATCACTGTTTCTTTCCTTTATTATTTTCTTTTTTCCCCCCCGTGTATGTGACATATTTCATTCTGTATATTATTACGTGTTGTTTATATGCGTCAGCTAGGTTGGCCCTTAGGCCTTCCTGTCGCCCCCAACCTCGTGGTCCACTCAACCACGAGGGATCCAGGCGATCACGTGATCGTCACCCCTCTACCGTCCTGCCTCCCCCCCCCTAAGAACTCCCTCCAAGGTGGGTTGTTATCTCGCTCACATTGTCCCTGACGACCGCCGACCCGAGTTTCTCTTGGGGGGTGAAGGGGGGCCCCACGGGGCCTTGGTGTGCGGGTGATGCTTCTCAGCCGACCTTGTCCCAGCGTTGGGGAGGAGCTTCGCTTTACCCAGCCTCGGTCGGGACCTGGCTCGGGCAAGCTCGGCCCTCCTCGGCTCTATAGGATCGTTACGTCTTTCTTGCCCTCAGACATACCCTCCCTGCCTAATGGCGGGATAGGCTTCCGGCAGTGCCGGGGGCCTTGGGGGTAATGTCTTTACGGTGGCTTCGGCCTCCGTCGGGCTTACATTATTTCATAGTATTATAAGATGATTATGTTTTTATATCCTAGTATTACTGTGCTGAGCATACGCTCCCAAGTGAGTTACTACTCTCTTGTCAGTTTAATTTTACGGAACCTTCGGGTTCTATCCATCCGGACCCGCCATCTCGCCCGGTGCCTACTAGTACTCCTCCTCTCCGGTATATATCGAGTAGCTACCCCGTTTAGGTAGTGGTCTGTGCTCCGGTATCACTGGAATACATCTAACTACCTGCTACTACGGTTCCTGAATGCTCAGTATGGTACATGGCAAGACTGGCAGAGTCGGACATATCTTACTAATCCGGAATACTCCGGCATTATTTAATGTTTACCATGAACTTTTTTTACCTGATTACCAATGGTACTCATGTATCATTACTATTATAGGCCACCCAGTGTTTGGTTGCCGGCTGTAACGCCGTCCTTCAAGACCCCTGTGGGCACGACGTTTGCCGGAGTCACGCCACCTGCGCGGTACAACTGGAAGGTTCGATAGTCTGGCATCATGAGAACTGTTTCTCCTACTTCGACCTCATCGAACGTGCTACCTCTGATGTAAGTTTCCTTACGGGGTTTACATCTGCGTACGGGGTTGTCATTGACAATTAAAGTAATATAACTTTGGAGATACTGGTTAGAGTTAATTATAAAATGTTAAGATAAGTTCAAGGTTAACTCTATCCTTCTCTTCAGGCCTTGCAGTCTGTTCGGGATGCTGCTCTCTCCACCCTCAAGATATGGGTGGGTGGCTTCGGGCGCAACGTGGGGAAAGCCAAGCCATACATCCTTTCACAAGAAATGGCTACCTTACCTCTCTTTCCGGGAAGAGTACTGGATATGTGGACCCAAGGTTTGCAGCCCCTATCATAGCCTCTATTCAAGAAGCAGTGGCTCAGCAGTCTGAGGAGGCTTCACCGCAGGAAGTGCCAGAGGAAGTGCCTGCTCCGGATATGGAGGGAGACCCCATGACAGTAGACGCCATGGGCTATGGTAAGGGTGTTAATGAGGCAAGTCTTGTAACGGCTCCAGGTCTTTCCTTGAGCGCGTCTGGAACTTCTTCTCCTTCTACTTCCTTCCAAGGGTTCACCAGGGGATTACCTCATTCTAGATCAAAAGCCCTCTCGGCGATTCCTAAAGGGAAAGGCAAGCTTCACTCTAAACTACTGCCAAAGGCTAAATCCATTCCCAGAAAATCATATGATAGCCAACCTTACAAAACTCCGGCTCACCAACCCGGAGCAGAAAAACCCAGACAAAAGCCCCTAATAAAGTCTTTAAAGTCAAAGTCTCAAAAGGGGAAGTCTTACCCTTCCTCTTCAGACCCCGTACCGTCAACCTCTAAGGGTCAGATACCTCATAAGGTACTTAAGGAGAAGGCGGAGTCGTCCTCCTTTGACCCAGATTTGTTCACCACAAATATAATGCAACAGGTCGGCAATTTAGGCAACCTGGTTAACACCAGGTTTGAAGAGATCCTAAAAAGGTTAGGTACCCAGGAGTCCATAGTTGCTGGACTTCAGCAGGGTGTCTCCGAAATGTTGCATCCCAGCCAGTTAGCCCCAGGTCA